>NC_137054.1:37606887-38139346 GCF_032717465.1 Coenobita brevimanus
AGTCCCTTCCTCAAGTGAACAAACCCACCACAGACTCACTATATCCCCTCCCTCCTCCTCCCCCCCCCCCGACCAGTGCAGGACATTATATACTCTCGTCCTATGTAACGCGTACATAAGGTTAGCTAGGGTATCGCCTATGTCATGCGAATGTATTTCATTAGCTAGGAATCCGTCTATGTCACGCGAACACCTAGACTTAAGGGCTTGAATAAATATTATCGTCCATGTCACGCGTATTTCATATTGGGTATACTGTACTATACTGTCTGTGTGTACTGAACATAATGTACCTGACATATTTGTGAAACCGTGTGGACATCACTCTATATCAAGGAAGGTGTAACTCCGTTTACAGTACAGGTCAGGCTTGCTGAACTAGGTGGAAAGTGATTGTTGTAAGCACGATTTTGAGTCATTGTAAGTTCCTCAGTTTTGCTCATAGAACGTGTGTGTATTTGAATTTTGGTAATATATAAGTGTGCCTTTTGACCAATGGTATTTGTGTTTTCTTTCCTTGTCTGTACTGACCCGGTCCGGAACAAGGAACCCAGCTGGCGCACCGTATCTATGACCGTTAAGTCGAGACTCAGAAGACGCTGCATAACAATAACCTAATCTGAAATCAGCTTATGAGTTTTCTTCTGACTTCGATATTAGTAATAGTACGCTACTGCAACAGCTAGGCTTCTTTACCTTGGAGGATTCGCAGCACTTCGTTTTTAGTGATCTTTGCGTATTTCACCTTGATATCGGGCTGAATGATGCCAAACTCTTCGTAATGTCGGCTTACTTTCCATCAGATCAGTAACATATAAGAGAGTGATATGCTGTAATGCGCATAAATAATCACTTTAAAGTTTTCAAAACTTTCAAGGTAAAGAATGCGACTCTCTCATGTTCATTGTGCCTTATGCTTAAATGCGATTTTCTTTGCTTCCCGTCAGCTTACTTCCTTCGTTTATACCTTTGGGGTATGGTATTACTTAAAAATCTCTCTCTCTCTCTCTCTCTCTCTCTCTCTCTCTCTCTCTCGTTGAAATCGTAAAACTGTCGAACATTTCGTACGTGAATGAGGAATAGTATTACATCGTACCGAGGGTAAAATTATCTGATTTGTACCATAATTATCGTACATAAGATAACGCTGATCAAGTAGGCTAACTCAGCTCAACTGGTGGTGTACCATAACTATTATTATAATCAGTTTATATATACACCTCTTGTACCATGATAGTAACTGGTCTGAATGCATCAAATGAGAATTTGAATGGCACAATCACACTTCAATTCAAAATTTAAATTTACCTAATTTACATTTCGATCAAGGATTTTGTAACGTCCTAATACATGCCGATGGGACGTTATGTGTGCAATTCATATGCAGAACGTTGGCAAACTCCTTGATACTAAGTTAACAAAACCAGAAATGTCCCATAATGGTATTACTTCTTGGACCAGCTGATACTCTCGCTGTACTCCAAGCAAACAACAATATACACTCAAATCTCGGCAGCTGAAACGTCATAAAATCAAACTGAATGCACCCATACACACCTGAAAGTAGAGGAAGAGCGTCACCCACTGATAGTATTTATGGTGCTTGATTTCATACTGATCATCGGGCCCGTGTAGACTTGGATTCGCGATGCCAGGGTGAGGGACTTCCTCGCCTACGACGCCCCCGGTCAGAGAAGGGATGGTGTATGTCGAGTGGATCCAGCAATATGTATCCATGATCTTAGAGTTGACGCCCTCCACGATGCAGTCGATGGGATCACCAAAGTACTGTTTCTGAGTAAGCAACAGGCTAAAGGCGACCAGGATGAACATGGTGGCCCTGTAATGTAATCGGAAGATGTTGTTGTCTGTGTTAACGGAGTCTACCTTTAATAGACCCTGTATGGAGCAGAACACATCATACATTTTGGCCGTTCGTTTATGCTAGCTTGAAACTCCAATGAAAAACTTCGGCCGCTAGCGGGCTGCGGAATACACCCTGTCCTCCCGGTGTCAACTTTAATACTGCCGCGGTGCACTGTTGGGTTGCCAACCCGAAAGTTCATGTTTGATCTACAGTAAATATCCATAAAGAAATCATGAACAGTTCCTACGTGTTCCTATCCTTACATGAATTAAACTTAATTTTCAACAAGAAATGTACATGTTTCTTATGAAGTGATTAATAAGCATCATGGAGAAAGTATAACCAAATAATGAGTGCAATGACATTTATTTAATGTTTATTAGAGAAAAGTAAGCTATTTTGTTTCAATATGCATCCAATTTTCTAAAGTCCTCTTATAAATTAAGAACAGGAAAATATAAAGTTTACATATAGCTTGTTTTCAATAGTTAATTTGATAATGTTTCATTGCCTAGGTAGGTCCTTTAATAATTCATGATCATGAGAGGGTGAAAATACAAGGTATATATTATATGAAAGAGGAATAGTAAATGGAGCGATGTCATATATTCTGCCACGATATTGGATGTGGATATTTATCATCTCCGATGAAACAGATTATAACACTTCCAGCTTTTCATAATCAGACTTCATTCATAATCAGCACAGCAGTATAACTAAACTGAAGGCCTGAATGAAAAGAAAACAGTAAAGCTTTACTCTTTGTGACCATACATTTGTTGGTTTATGAAGTACCAAAGTGCCTCACCTTAATCTTTGCAAACTCAAGACACTTTTCATCTTTGGATTTCATATTAGAATTGATAAATACTAAGGAATCTAATAACTCAGCTCCCATCCTATTCCTCTTTTTTTTTTCTTGCATCTGCCATTAGAGAGAAGATCCTCTCAGTTTCTGCATTGGAATGTGACAAAGTTAGGATGAGCTTTGCTAGAGAGGCAAGATTCCTAAAAACATACTGGTCCAAAAGAGTCCTTCGTTTGAAAAGATATAAAGTTCTTTTCTTTAGAAGCAGGTTACATTCATCAGCACAGAAATATGCTGGCAAATCCTCCCACCCTTTCTAAATATCACTGAGATTCTACTCGATGTCCATATTATATTATTATAAATTTTTTAGTTTTGTTACTTTTCTGAGAGAAAAATATGCTTATTATCAATGAATGTCCAGAATCCCTAGCTTTTTAAGAATTTTGCTTAAGCGTCCCTACGTCCCAACGCCTTTGAAAATTAGTCAAAAGTCCCTAGGTTTTGGTTCGCAACATTGCCGCGGCGCCGCGGTCGTATTAACTGTTACCATATCACAGGAGCCACTTATGAAAATGAGCTTAGCCCAAAATGTCAAGCGGAATATTACAATACATTATGCTAAATATGTGCTAAATTGTCCTTTTCCTTATTATACATTTCCTTAATACACTGAGTAAATGCAGTGATATAAAATACGATCTCGGAAGGTACATATTACAAACTAGGTACAAGAAAATCTACCTTGAGATTACTTATCCTACAGGCTAATCATTAAATGACCAGACTAAAAGAAATCAGCAAAGGAGTTCCATCTTTTTTATGGCTGTTAGTCTGATGCAACCAAGGTACAACAAAAATTTTTGTTCTTTAGGAAAAATAAATAAATAAAAAGCATAGGCCTATCTCCACAACACTACATTAAACAACCTTCATTTTCATTTCTCCAAGAAATAGTACATATGACATAATGCCACTCAGGGTAGCCTATAGACAGAAGTAAGGCGAGCATCAAAGTCTACAAAACCAGGGTGCCTCGAATGTGCCGTGTTTGGCTGTAAACTTTTTCACCTTTTTCGTTATATTATGGCATATTTATCATTACTGGCAGATGTAAAGTTTCTCTGTGCAGACATTTTTTTCTAACTTGCAAAGCTTAAGTCGGATAATATACTATATTATCGGATGATATAAGTACTGTACTTTGGTTCTGGACAGCACACTAAAATTCAGGACTATATATTTGAAAGAAAGCTCTAAGTTAAGCAATCAAGCTTATCAATCTAGCAGATACTGTAGCACCAGCTGTCTTTTCAACTGCTTAATATGATTTATTTTTTCCCCAGTACAGTACGTTCACTGAGTCACACTGCTGTATATACACTGTGCCCATTGTTTCATTTAGTATTATTTCATGTTGAATTGGTTTCATTAGGCTTTGTTTGCAGGCAAAGTTGCAATAAGTAAGGGTAGGTTCATTCATTCATTCATTGCCAGACGCCATGTATCCCAGGCGGGGTGGCCAAGGGCTTAGAGTTAATTGTTTTACAGGGAGGGGCACTAATCCTCCACCAACCCCACTTGACACGTAGGGATGCCAACAGCATCTGGTGTTCCCAGGCGGTCACCCATCCAAGTACTAACCAGACCCAACGTTGCTTAAGGTTAGGTAAGTTCATATAATTAGGTCTAGTCGCGGTCTTTATTAGTTAGGTCTAGTGGCAGTCCATGTTAGTTTGGCCTAGTGGCAGTCCATGTTAGTTTGGCCTAATGGCAATCTGTGTTAGTTTGGCCTAATGACTGTCTATTTTAGCTAAGTCAAAATTTCTTTGGTTAGGTTAGCACCAGCAGAAATCAAGGTTAGTCAACTAGGATGATCTGGTTTAGTCAGGATGGGTTTGGTGGTAGGTGTGTATTATGATGAGTGATTTAGAGTACTGCATTCTACTTTAGAAGGTATAAAACTTTTGCATACAGTTTTACCAAGATTTTGCATAGCTCCCGAGACATGCTGATTTTACTGTATTTCAATATCTTCCTCATTCAAGCGTAAATTTGCCCTTTTCTTATGTTTTCTGTGCCCTGGACTTCTTTTTGCTATTTTTATTTCACTGACAACTGTTTTTTAGTGTGGAATGGAAGCACAACTTTAAAGACCCTTTCAGGTAGCTTTTTTTTTTTTTTTTTTAACGTGTCCGACTCTGGGCAAAGGCTTCAAGGTCTATTCCCAAGTCCCAGTATTCCTCCTTGGGGCCCAGTAGTCCTCCTATATCTCCACATGTCACCACTTCAGCGCTAATTGAAGTCCTTCAAAAAAGAGAGTTATTTTCTGCTAGCACTGATAAATATTACCATAAAATTACAAAACGGTATATATTAAGAAAAAAGTTTGCAGGTAAACCTGACAAACTCGAGACACCCTAGTTTTGTATTCTTTATGCTAGCCTTAACCTGAGAGTAAGAGAAGGCTGATATATGAACACATTTATTTTAATTTGCTCACTTATATATTGATTTCCTTCCACCAAGAAGAAACATGAGACGATATTGAAAAAACCTCAATTTAGTATGTTTGTTTAGAACCAGCACAGTGGTTGTCATGGTAACGTGACGTCATGACTTCGGCTCATGTTTTTGTCTTTGACTTTGGCATTTGTGTTCTCATAGCGTCCTTAGTATTTTTGTATCACTTGACCGACTCATATATTTCTTCGAGTGTTGCCTCCCTTAAATCACTTAATCGGACTCATATTTATAATATTGTTGAGAAGCGGGATTTGCCAGTTAGGAAGTACTAGAAGGTTCTCAGTATTTCTCATGTTTTGCAGTTACGTGTCAGCATTGACAGCTAGCCTGCTCTTGTGAACAGAGTTATTTTGTAAGTTGTACATTGATTTCTCTACTCTTTTCCTCTGTAATGTTTTACTTATGTGATTGTTTGTTAAATTACTGTAAGTAATTTTGGCTCAGTATGTATGCTTCGTAATTTAGAGTGTTATGCAGTGTATGAAGACTGGCATGTTTTGGATGTCTCTGATTTGATAACTGTAGGTGCTATAGAGTATACTTGAAGCTTCGAGAGTAATGCTAGGCTACAGTATATAAGGATGGGGAAGAGACTAGAGGAGTCAGTTCAGTCTGAGTTTAGTTCAGTGTCAGTTCACTGTCAGTGTATACTCTATAGCTCCGGTACTTGTGAAAACAATGAAGCTGGCAAGCATTAAGTGTAATTATTTGGAAATTAAAGACAGCAAATTTAAGAAGCCAGTGTTCTTTCCACGCCTGAGCCGATCTTGTTGTAAACCGAAAGGCTGACCATAAGAAAAACAACTCACTGGGCAACGTCCTTCCTATACTGTACTACTGCTGCTGGAGACTGTGGCACTGTAGGACAGAGAGGTAACAGTGGTGTCAGGAATTTGGATTTTTAGAAAGTGCTGTGGTGAGTCCAACCTTCGACCTGGAGGTAGAAGGTGTACGGACAAGAGGCCAAGCTAGGCAGGAGGAGGCATGTTTGGCAGCAATTATGAAGCTATTACAAGCACAAAATAAAGGACAGAAAGACCTCAAAGAACAGTTACAGGTACAAAGTTTACAACTACAAGGACAGAGTGAAGGACAGGAAGAACTCAAAGAACAAGACAGAGTGTACAACTACAGGCCCAAAGTGAAGAACAGAAAGAGCTCAGGCATGAAATCAAAGAACAGTTATTACAAGCACAAAGTGAACAGCTAGAGACATTACAGGAGCAACAGAGGAGCTAGTTGGAGAAGAACAAGGGGGTTTTAGGAAGGGAAAAGGGTGTGTAGATCAGATATTTGTTCAAGATGTTTAGTGGAGAAGTATCTAGAGAAGGGAAAGAAAGTGTATGCTGCCTTCATGGACTTGGAGAAAGCTTATGACAGAATAGATAGGCAAGGTATGTGGAAGGTATTAAGAACATATGGAGTGGAGGGGAAAATGTTGAGTGCTGTGAAGAGTATGTACGAACGAGCTAGGGCTACGGTGCGAGTGGATGGTGAGCTGAGTGAGTTCTTTTATCTCAATGTGGGATTGAAACGGGGTTGTGTGATGTCTCCATGGCTGTTTAATATATACATGGATGGGGCTGTAAAGGAAGTGTAAGGTAGAGCAGTGGATGTGGGGGTGGCTCTGATGAATGAGGGTGAGATTTGGAAGATTCCGGTGTTGCTGTTTGCTGATGATACAGTATTGTTGAGTGAAGATGAATGGGAGTTGCAAGGTTTGGTCAATGAATTTAGGACAGTGCGTAAAAGAAGGAAGCTGAAAGTTAATGTAAACAAAAGTAAAGTTATAGTGTTTGAGAGGAATGAAGTCACAGAGTGTACAATAAGGTTGGATGGTGAGGATATGGAGAATGTGAGTGCATTCAAGTACTTGGGTAGTGTGATGAGTAAGGATGGAACTTTGGGGGATGAAGTGCGTGAAAGGGTACAGCAGGGAATGAAGGTTGTTGGTTCACTGAAAGCAGTGTTGAGGAATAGGGAGGTAAGTATGGAAGTTAAGAAGTCACTGCATGATAGTATTGTGATCCCTACCCTGACGTATGGAAGCGAGGCGTGGACCCTGCAAGAGGGGAACAAGTCAAGAATGAGAGCAGTAGAAATGAGTTACTTGAGAGGAGCATGTGGAGAGACATGGAGGGGCAGGTTGACGAATGAAGAAGTGAAGGAGCGTTGTGGGGTGGATGTGGATGTGGTTGAGAAGATTAGGAGAAATACACTGAGGTGGTTCGGACATGTGGAGAGAATGGAGAATGAAAGACTGACTAAGAGGGTGTATGTACAGTAGGTGAGGTGGAGGGAGGGAGAGGGAGGGGTAGACCGAGGATGAGGTGGAGGGATGGAGTTGAGAGGTATATGAGGGAGGGGGGTGAGTTGGGGGAGGGTCGTCAAATGGTGGGTGACAGAGCGACTTGGAGGCGTTTGTCTGCGGCCACCCTTTGCGGGATGAGGGCGTCGGGCTATAGATAGATGGATATATATATATATATATATATATATATATATATATATATGTATTATATATATATTATATATATATATATAGTTACACCCGTAGGATTCGTTGATACAATACGTCGAGAATGACGTGTAAACAGTCAGATGGTTAATCAAAGGCAGCTGAACACTTTTTTTTCCCCCTTCTAGGCACAACTGAGGCACGGTATACTTGCAAAACACTGTATCTTTTCTCTCTCACGTAACCTCCATCCTTCACTCACTACTTCATGCTCACTGCCCTTTCACTGACTGACTGCCTGTCATTGAATCTGACTACCCTGTCGCCCACAAATTAGTTGTAACTGTCTGACTCACTAACTGACATTGACTCTCTGTCACTGTCCGTCCGCGACTGACTCACCGATTGACTCACTGACCGTCCATTGGATGCCTCACTGTTCACCAACTGTCCATTACAGACTCCGGCTCATTGCCTGACTGGCCTTTCGCAGACTGGTAGCGCACTGAATCACTCTCACTGGCCCACTGACTAAACTGACCATCCTGGATGCAAGACTTTTTTTTTTTTTTAATGCCCGCTCCCCCCATCCTCCTCCGGTCCCTCTACTAGTGCAGCCCAGAATATTCTAAAGCTTAGGAGAGAACTCAAATTTTCTGATGCAATAGTGCATTTCTAGATCCTAAGAAAGAACTCACAGTTTTCAGGCAAGAGTGTACTTAACAATACGCAATAGCAATTATGACAAGAACCAATTCCTAAGCTATATCCAGACATAAACATTAACCCTATCCTTTGACATAACACTATTTCTAGAATGTTCCTCACATCTCCAGATGTAAACCACAAACCTAATCCTACCAGCATAACACTGCCCTCTCTCAAAACTGTGTCGTCTCGGACACAGCTATCTAATCTAATATACTATAGCAGTGTGTGTGTGTGTGTGTGTGTGTGTGTATTTTGGGCAGCCGAAACTACAAATTCAAATCGCACCAAAATTGGCACAAAAATCACAAAAATTAGCTGATGTGAAAAAACTTGGTCCCATCACGATTGAAAAACTTTTACTGTATTTAATGAGCGATCACATTTTGACCAAAAAACGCTGCTCCTGAAGCCTGGCATAGGATCTCCGTAGAATTTTTTGCTCAGAGGTAGAACTAAAATAAACTGGGTTCCATTACCGAAGCTGCAAATAACACGATCAATTGGTTAGCTGCAAAAAAATCCAAGTGACACCGTTACACTAGAACAGCATATAAACTCGAGAGCCCTCCGCAGGTGCAAGTGCGAGGGGCCCGAAGGGCCCACGAGCACTTGTCACTACCTATATCGCTATCTTGGCGTTGGGGCTGGGCTGCCTCTCGTCTGTCTGGCGAGGGTTTTCTGTGGTAGTAGCTGGGGCGGGGGTGTCCTCGTCCTGGGCATTTCAAGAAGCTTTTCCACTAAACACTGTAGGATGCATATCTGACCTACACAACATCTTCCCTTCCTGAAACCTTCCTGCTTTTCTACAGCTATTTTCCTCTGTTATTTTCCCTTACTCTGTCAATAAGTATCCTGCCATATACTCGCTCACTGTCCATTTACTGACTGACTGACTCCAACTTACCGACTCTCTGACTAACTACTCTGTCCCTCACTGATTAGTTCTCCCAGTCTGACTTACTCTGTCACTGTCTCTATCTGTCACTCTGTCCACCACTGACTCCCTGACTCACTGACTCACTGACTCACTGACTGTTCACTGGATTTCTCACTGTTCACGGACTGTCCATTACACTCTGACTCAGTGCCTGACTGGCTCTCACTGACTGGCCGTGCACTAACTCAGTGTCACTCACTGACTGAACTGGCCACCGGGATGTGGGACCGTTGTCTATAATGCCCCCCCTCAGCTCCCCCTGCTAGCACAGCCCAGATTATTCTAGTGCCTAAGAGAGAACTTACGTTTTCTCACGCAATAATGCAATCAAATTAGCAAAACAAACTGCCAATAATGACAAGAACTAGTTCCTAAGGTACAGTAAGAGAGTAAGTAAACAAAACCGACATGTCGAAACCTTCAGAATGTTCCTCGCATCTCCAGATATAAATATTAGCCTGATGATACGGCACAACACTTAATTTCTAAACTATTACGCACATCTCCAAATATAAACCACTATCCTAATCCTACCAGCATAACAATACGTCTACTGCCCTAGTTACTAATTCATTATACGACTTATCCTTCGGTTGCAGTACAATAGCATCATTTCTCCTTTCGTACGCCTATAAAATTTCCACATCAGGTTTTCTATATTGCATGGTGTTCCGTTTCACTTTTTCCTGCTGGTTTCGGCTGGAGGGTTTGGTGGGCTGGGAATGGGTTTCTTCTTTTTTTTCCTTGTCTTATTATATTAGTTCAGTGACACTTGTAGGAGCTGCCTAGCCTGGGCCTACTGGACATATCCAGTTATCTTCACGTCTGTTCTCCTGAGTCAATATTCATATTTCTCTGCAGCGACCTTTTCACATCCGATGTGGTACCAAACTGCACTCATATCGCATTGTAAACCTCTGTCGGTTTTCTTCACTTTCATAGCCCAGTCTCTCCATCTTTCTTGTTGATTAAATTTTGCTTTTAAAAGTATTTAGGGGTGATAAAGAAGGTAGTAGGGAAGTGAATGATAAAAATGACATTGCTTGTGGAAAAGGGAGAAAAAGTTAGCAGATGGAGAGAACGCTTTAAGGAATTGTGAAACACTGAGAATGAAAGTAACGTGAGTTTAAGTGGCTGGGGAATGACTGGGAGAGGAAGGGAGATGACAAAGGAGGAAGAGATCAGTAGGATGGAAGTAGCAGACACAATGAAGAAAGTCAAAATGGAGAAAGCCCCAGGAATTGATGGAATGTTTGTGGTGAAATGCTGAAGCACGGGGGAGAGATAGTAGTAGAATGGATGTGGAAGATGTGCAGATTGGTCTGGAAGGAAGGTAGAGTCCCGGAGGATTGGCAGTCACCTTGTACAGAGGAAATAGGGGAACAGATTTCTCATAATCATATGGGCATTTGTCTACTTAGTGCAATCGGAAAAGTATAAGACAGGAAACTTACTGACAGAGTTAGGGAAATAACAGAGGAAGTAGCTGTAGAAGAGCAGGAAGGTTTCAGGAAGGGAAGAGGTACGGTCAGCTATGCATCCAACGGTGTTTAGTGGAAAAATTTCTTGAAATGCCCAGGACAAGGCCACCTACCATAGTCCTCGCCCCAGCTACTACCACAGAAAACCCTTGCCAGACAGACGAGAGGCAGCCCCTCCCCATCGCCAAGATAGTGACCATACGAGCTCCCAAGCAAGAAGGGCACAGAAAGCGCGCTCACATCACCCCTAGCCGTCCCTCACGCTTGGAGCCGCAACCCACCAGCCATCGCAGCCCAAGCCCCAGGTACCGCAAACAGCCAGAGCTCTTCAGTCTAGTACTGGCTCGACGTGGTATGGAAGAGAAGGCTCAATGTTCCTCTGACTCCGGTTTGGCTTGACACAGACCGCTGACATTGGCTCATTGCGATGCCCCTACTGAACTGGCTTCATGCGGTTCGGCACTGGAGAAGCCCCGACGTCCCTCCTTCAACAACTAAACTGGCCCGATATGTGTCAGTGACAGAGAAGCCCCGACGTCCCACCTTGACGACTGAACCGGCTTGATGCCATTCAACTCTGGAGAAGCCACCTCATCTCCTTAGTCAGGACCAGCAGCTGCAAGACACTACAATCCCTGGCGTGACCACTCTCCCTGTGCTTCCCTTCTCTACGTCCCCTCAGTCTCCTCCCCCCTACCCTGGTAAAAGAGATCCTGGAGGCACAACTGTGTAACCTTGCTGTCCCGACTTTCCCGGATCCCTTCTAACCTCCCTGTATACCCACGTTGGGATCAACATACATTAACGTCTGTCCCCTAGGCCTTTAGGAAGAGTCAGATATCTCCCTCTTCCGGAACCAGGATCGTAATCTCTCCCTTTTGGTCTCCTGCTTGCCACATATATTGTAACAACAATACAGCATCCTGCAGGACAGATAGAGACTCACCTCCCGGATCTCCCCCTCCCCCCTTTCGTTGATGTATAGACTGTGTGGCGGTCTTCCTAGTACACTCGGAGTAAAGGTCCCTTCAGGCCCTCAGATTAAGGCCTCATTTCCCAGATTGACCTTTTTCTTCATACTGCCTATGTATCTCAGGCTGAACATGCCAAAGTTGTAACTAGAGTATAAGGACAACAATAATGCTATACAGTAAGTATCGCCACTGAGTTTGTGTGCTCATCTTGTAATATTCTAGTGTATCATAGGTGTGTTTTGTGTGTTCCTTCCCATTTAGAAGAGCCAAAAAAAAACATTTTTACTCCAGCATAACATTTCTAGAGAACGGAAAGAGGTTGCATACAATCTTCTTGGATCTGGAGAAGGCATATGACAGAGCAGATAAAGAAGGAATGTGGAAAATATTAAGAATGTATGGAGTGAACGGGAAGCTTGTTGCATTGATTCGGCCACACCTTGAACATGCGAACCAAGTATGTTGCACATATAAGGACATAGAAGCAATGGATGCAGTTCAAACAGGAGCTACGAAACTAGTACGATCATACCAAGGAAGATTACAAAAGCTAGACCTTCCAACTTTGCCATATAGGAGTGCACGCGTTGATTTGACTGAGACATTCGGTGATTTGATTGAGACATTAAGGGCGTGAATGATGTCTACAATGAAAGTGTCTGAGAGAGGCTCTTCGCGGAACGGACCGACTCGGTAAACCGGGGCCATGATAAGAAGTTCTTCAAAAGGCGACCAAGAACAATTATAAGAAAATATGCCTTCTGTAATAGGAAAGTGAATTCCTGGAACAGTCTGCCAAAATCAGTGGTGAATGCAAGATCCGTGCTTGACTTTGAAAAATAAAAACTTGATGATTGGAAACTTCAGAAACTGAATGTGAACTATTATGAAATTACTGAACACAGTCACCCTGATCACGAAGACCACACGACCGTAAGACCAAGGATTCGTTATGCAGAGCTGGAGTCACAGGCTCGTTCACCTTTTCCAGGAGTTTTCTACCGTATTCTACGGTGAAGAGTAAATATGAGGGCGCTATAGGACTGCAGTGTGTGTGTGGATAGTACACTGAGTGATTTTTTCTCTCTGACTGTTGGACTGAAAATGGGATGTGTCATGCCTCCATGGTTGTTCAGTTTGTATATTGATGGAGTTATAAGCCATACAAGGTAGGGCAGTGGATGCTGGAACGGCCCTAATGAGAGAGGGTGGCGTTTGGGAACTTCCTGTTCTGTTGTTTGCAGATGATACTGTACTGTTAAGTGAAGACGAAGCGGAACTACCAGGCTTGGTGAATGAGTTTGGGAGAGTATGTAAGAAACGGAATCTAAAGGTGAAAGTAGGGAAGAATCTAGTTGTGGTCTTCAGAGAAATAAGTCACTGAATGCACAGTGAAGCTAGATGGTGAGGAAATGGAAAAAGCGAGTGCATTTAATTACTTAGGTAGTGTGATGAGTAAAGTCCCGTCCACATTAGGGGTCATGCTGTGTGCTCTGTTGCCCATCACGTTGCCCAACTTTTCGTGGCGCTGAGGGTCTGTGCCACGCTCTTCTGGTTGTTCTGGTCGAGGGACATTTCATGGTGACAGCGCGCGCCACGATGCCCTCAGCAACCGTCTGGCTTCTACTGAAAGCAGTTGTATTGTTACCGCTCTTTTTTCTTTCCCTCAAGTAGGATGCAGTGGTAGAAGAACGTACAGGTACTGAATAGTCAAGGGACAAAACCCTACATTTATTGGAACAGCTGAATATGATCAATGTATCTGGCTGGAGAAGAACAAGCAATTCATGAACAAGAACTTAAGAAGCGCAGGAATTTAAGAAGAGCTCCTATTGAGATGCCGTCAAGTAACTGAGTATCCTCTTTGGAAATGTGTGGCTGTTTTCTTAAGTAAACCATAAAATGCACTCATCGGCATTCTAGTGTATAGTTTTCTAAGTCACTTATTCTGTCTCGAGCTCTGAGAAAATTTGGTTGAAGCTCTCTCTGAAATTACGTCGAGACAGCCATTGCTTGCACCATATCTTTTCCTATTCTTTTTCATTTTGGCACAGCATAATGCCACAATACTCAACATAAGTCTCTTGCATTGCTGCGGTGCGGGTATCCATTCTCCTCCTCTCGCAGCTCATTGGTTACTGGCGCGCGCTGTAGTCTGCTGTCAATCACCGCACTGCCCATTGTACCAGGTGTGGACATCACCGACCTCAGCAACACGAGTTCCATGACGCGCAACAGAGCGAGCTGCAGTGTGGACGGGACTTAAGGACGGAAGTGCGTGAAACGGTAAAACAGGGAAATGTTGCTGGTTCATCGAAAGCAGTGAAGATATAGGGAAGTGAACATGGAAGTAAAAAAGTTGCTGCATGATAGTATTGTGATAGCCACTCTAACGAATGGAAGCGAAGCTTGGACCTTGTTAGAAGGACACAAGTCAAGAGTGAGAGCAGTGGAAATGGGTTATCTGAGAGGAGCATGTGGAGCTACATGGAGAAAGAGACAGACAGACAGACAGACAGACAAGTGGGGAGATGAAGGAACGTAGTACTGAGTAGCCATCGCACTAGGTGGGGCGTAGCCTTTGTATCGGCGCCCTGCTCCTTGTCCTTTTCAGTCATTTTTGTTATGCTGTATGCTGATCATTTACTTTCTTTTCGTTTAGTGTCCACAGTTCATATAGTCTTTTCCCGTTTTCCGTTACTTGTTTTTCATTCTTTTCCCCGAACAGAAGATGAGTTTTAATTAAATCTTCTCTGGAAAAGGCTGTTGCAGTAGGGTACTCTTGATTCTTACTTCATTTAACCCAGCACAATCTAGCAGAAAGAGTTATATTTATTGATGTAAAGGTATACAGAGTACTTATACAACAAAAGAAGGTGGTAGCTAATGTTTCATTTTTATACTGAAGCGTTGTGGTATAGATGTGAATGTGATAGAAAGCGTTAAGAGAAATACATTAATGTGGTTTGCCCGCGTGGATAGGATGAAGAGTGAGAGACTAAAGAGAAGAGAGAATGTAAGTGAGGTGGAGAGGGGAGGGAGGGGGAGACCGAGGATGAGATGGATAGGTATATGAGAGAGGGGGGTGTAAGTTGAGGGGAGGGCATCGAAATGGCAGGGGACAGGGCGACATGAGGCAATTTTTTATGGCCACCCCTCACGGGATTAGGGCGTCTCAGCGTCTGGCTTAGACAGATACACAGAGCTCAGCTAAAGCCACCATGTGTGACCTGACTCAACGTGAGGAACAGGAACGGAGTTAGGAATGGGCAAGCTGGGCAGTTGCTCAGGGGCCTCCACAACCAGGGGCCTCCACATATTTCACTGAAAAAAAAAAAAAAATGTAATTTTGTGTCATTGACCTTTTGGGAACTTTTGCTGGTAGCCAACTTTTGCAAGTAGTTTAAAATGCAGCAGATAGAAAATCAGCAATTCCTAAATTATTGCAAATCAAGGAGGCAGATACAGGAGTTGGTCTGCTAGGGAACACAAGTCGTCAAACATATCTATCTATCCATCTATCTATTTATCTATTGCCAGATGCCTTAATCCCGTAAGGGGTAGCTACAAACAAATAGCCTCCATGTCCCCCTGTCCTACGCCATTTCACTGTCCTGCTCCCAGCTCACATCCCCCTCTCTCACATACCTCTCCACTCAATCCCTCCATCTCATCCTTGGCCTCCCCCTCCCTCTCCCCCTCTCCACCTCACTCACATACACTCTGCTCGCCAGTCTCTTACTCTCCATCCTCTCCACATGGCCAAACCACCTCAATGTGTTTCTCCTAAAGCTTCCTATCACATCCACATCCACACCCACACCACAACTCTCCTTCGACACTTCCTCATTTGTCAGTCTGTCTCTCCATGTGACTCCTCATGCTCCTTTCAAATAACTCATTTAATTTACACTGCTTTCACTCTTGACTTCTGTCCCTCCAACAAGATCAAACATATGCTTATTAAAATAAAGAAAAAGTTGAAATTATTATGTTATTATTCTTCAAATGAACTGTGCACTGCCATAGTGGCCAGCCACTGACCCAATTTATATACTGTATATATACACGATGGAGCAAGAAGCTGACTGACTGGACACCAATCAGAGATTGTAAGCGTAGCAGAAAAATGCCAAACAGGAGGTGGAGAGATGAAACAGATAAATTTGCAGGCAAAACGTGGCAAAGACTGGCTCAGTCAAGGAATTCGTGGAGAGGGTTAAGGGAGGCCTTTGTTCAGCAGTGGACTTGTAGTGGCTGATGATATATAAATATATATATATATATATATATATATATATATATATATATATATATATATATATATATATATCCAAATGTCGAGATAATGCTAGGATGTGCTTGGTGCTCATGGTCACAAACTGTTCTGGAGAACGTTCATTCAGTAAGATGATGCTCGTCAAGAAGACTCCGTACTACAATGTGTCACGATAAACTCAGTCACCTAGCCTTGATGAGTACTAAGTATGACATTCTCATCCAAGACTTTGCCAGGGCCAAGTCTCGTAATCTGCAAATATAGATACTGTACTAGATTCTTACGATTCGATCAAGACTGACCTGCTTGTTTATTCAGATTCTTTATTCTTGAAACATACGAACTTTGTAGATTCTCGTAGATTGATCAAGATGGTTAAAGATGTGCATTTTTATTCGGAATCTTTGTACTTGAAAATTATACTTTATAGATGACTGTAACTATGTCTTGTCAGCATTTTAGTATTCTAAGGTAGGGTGGACCTCCACTTCTGAAGGCTGCCCAGGGGCCTCCACATGTCTGAATCTAGCCCTGGACTGTGTGGACAGAAGAAAGAGTGCCATTCCCCGGACAACACAGGGCGACCCAGCAAGCAATAAGGTCCGTGTACCCTGACCTGAACATTCCCAGACAATGTCCTGCACAAGCAACTACAAAGAAGAGGTGTGTGATCTCTTCTAGAAAGAAGGACAGGAAGAAAAAGTATACCTGGATCACCTGCCACAAGCTAGTGTACCTGGAGCACTCACATGCACTTTGTGTAAATGAGTAGACAAAGTCAGAGCATTTTCATTATACAGTATGATTTATTCTTACACAGGATGTACTCGTATATAGGCTATGATGCACCAAACTATTCACGAAAAATGCATCATTTTTCATCCATCCATCCATCATCCAATCCTATGTTGCCCCATGAGGAGGGTAAGAGCCAGGGAAAAGGCAAGCTGGTCCCACTGAGCTCTATACTGTAGTATGCAGAGGCCTTCTCATTGGCAGCACCGCGTAATTTGTGTGTCCGCCGCCAGGGTGTCGCTGGTGTAGCGGCAGCCATGTTACACCACACCCGATGCTCGCGTTTTTTATACTGAGCTGCTCAGTGGGTTATTGAAAGAAGCCGATGATTCCGGAAAATATAGCGCCATGGTCCACTGGGAAGCTTACGGATGCAAAAATGGGCACAGGAATTCATCGAAGAGAGATGGCACTACATTTCACAAGTAAGAAATAGATCTTAATTGTTGCTAATTCTATAACATTACTGTCCCCTGGGGAGGGGCGGGAAGATTCTTCCCCAGTATCCCTGCATGAATGAGGCCACTAAAAGGGGTCCATTTATCTCCAGTCATTCTCTCTATGTTCTCCTCTCTTCTGTTCACATTCTCTTGTAGAGATTTCCATGTCTCTTCTGGCCTTTATCAGTTTGGGCATTCGGTTTCATGGCAAGGATAGTCTAAGGACTTGCCACACCATTAATTCGACGTAAAACAACTGCAACAGCACTATCATTTCATCTCTTTCTGCCATTACCTTTCTTTGCCACAGTGCCATAAAGGGTAAATTCTGCACTGCAACACCCTATGGCGTTGTTTTTTACTCATTGGCTAAATGTACCCCATATAATTCATTGAACTAGGCAGAAAAAAAGGAATCATAATCCATATATGTTTTTGCATAATAAGTGAAATACCCGCCGCCGCCGGGCCGCTCACCCCGCCACCCCCCACCCCACCACCCAGCCACCACCACACCACCACCCCAAGAGGACACCACGGCGGGGTTAGTGACCCAGGACAAGAGGGTCACCAGGACACCTATTCCCAGAGCCCCTTTTCCCGTCAACCGTCACAACACCAGGCGAGCAGCAAAAGGCAACGACCCTGCCAGCAGGGCAACCCTCGGCAGGTTCGGGGTGGGGCTGATTCAGAGTCAGTCCCAGGCAACACCACGGTACGGCCACCGTACGTACCGGGGAAGGAGCGGCCACCATACGCCCTTCAGTTGTTTCCCCCTGTGACACCACCATCACGGCCACCGTACGTCAAGGGGGAGGGAGTGGCCACCGTACGTGAAGGGGGAGGGAGCGGCCACTGTACGCCCCTCAGTTACAGCCACCTCTGGGGACGGCTTCGGGGCGTTAGTTATTGAACGCGCCCCGACTGGCAGAGAGAGGAATAGTGGAACCGCGTTCATGGCCACCGTACGTGACGGGGAGGGAGCGGCCACCGTACGCCCCTCATCCACTATTACCTCCTGCAGGAGTAACGCCTCAGTTACTTCCCGAAGGGTAGGCAGGCCCACGGCTACGGCCTTAGTGCGTGCAAGGGTAAGCAGACCCTCGGCTACGGCCTCAGCACATACCAGAGAGGGCGCTGCCTCTGTGCATCCCTCTCCTGCATTTTCCTCCTGTGGGGGCAAGACCGCGTTCACAGCCACCGTATGTGATGGGGAAGGAGCGGCCACCGTACGCCCTTCAGTTGCTTCCCAACAGGTGGGTAGGCCCACGGCTATGGCCTTAGTGCGTGAGAGGGTAAGTAGACCCTCAGCTACGGCCTCAGCACGTACTGGAGAGGGCGCTGCCCCTGTGCACCCCCCTCCTGCCTTTTCCTCCTGTGGGAGTGACACCGCGTTCACGGCCACCGTTCGTGACGGGGAAGGAGCAGCCACCGTACGCCCTTCAGTTGCTTCCCAGCAGGTGGGCAGGCACATGGCTACGGCCTTAGTTAGTGACAGGGTAAGCAGACCCTCGGCCACGGCCTCAGCACGCACTGGAGAGGGCGCTGCACCTGTGCACCCCTCTCCTGCCTCTTCCTCCTTCGGGAGCAGCACCGCGTTCACGGCCACCATACGTGATGGGGAAGGAGCAGCCACCGTACGCCCTTCAGCTGTGAGCCCTAGGAGTCACGGAACCGCTTTCACGGCCGCCGTACATGACGGGGAGGGCATGGCCACCGTACACCCCTCATTCGTGACTCCGAAGGCTCTTCCGGAGCAGGAGGTCCCTTGTGCGGCCGACCCCTTTCCTCTCGGCTGCGTGGGACACTCTTTGTCTCCCCACCGGAGCGATTCCCCAGAGGTGCTGGTGGAGTGGTGGCGTGGCCCAGACCAAACCCTACCACTTACCCCTGGGAGGTCCTTGTCCCTGACAGACACCCGACAGAGGCAACCCGCAGTCCAACCCTGACAGCGCTCCTTCCTGCAAGCGGCCGCAGCCCCCAGACTCCCAGGTCTGGCCAGCAGCCCCCAGGCCCAGACCACCCAGGCTCTTGCTCTCCTAGGAGCCAGAGGCGCCAGGACCGCCTCCTGCAGCTGTTTGGCCCCAGTCCCGAGGGCCACCCCACAGGTCGAGGCCCCCAGACTGGAGGGCCTCCCTGCACCCCATCGACACGGCCCCAGTGTGAGGGCCGTCTCTCAGGTCGAGGCCCCCAGAGTGAAGGGCCTCCCTGCACCTTGATGACGACTACCACCCGGGCAGTGATGCCCCTACGGACAGTGTGCTGCCCCCTTCAGGAGGGCTCCCCGTAGGGCCTCTCTCTCACGCCCAGGACGCGCAGCAAAGTGATACCCAAAGAAAATACGGGTACATAGTGACATTGATACAGTGAACAATCACCACAGTAGTGTATAGTGAGAGAGAATAAAGTACGGCCCGAATGATAAGTGAATAACTATAGACCCATTCAGTGTACTGTGACCCGATACCTGGCAGAACAGAAAAGACCGTATACAGGAGGGCGTAAAGAAAACGTGGGTTAGAGCAGGTGCGCACAGGGTTCATTAGAAACCTGTGATCCAGTGCCACTGGGATTAAGTACCTCCCACGAGTGACGCGACCCGCATGCTACCCACTTATGGTACTATTCGCTTCCCCCACTCCTGACCCCGTCCTCCCACAGTGAAACAGACTCAGTGAATTAAACACCAGCTCTACCAAAGTGTATTATTCGGGTACTGTAATATCCATACTAAATATTCCTGTACAAGTGAATAGTGACTTACTGTGTGTGCCATTTTGTCTATTGTATTAAAGGCTAATTCTTTATTCCCTGTCTTTTACCAGTATCCAATATCTCTTTGTCTATATTGTCACGGTGTCCGAATTAAAGTAATAGATGTGTTAAGGTGTACTGCCTGGTTTTTATGTCGTGTTCCTCTGTGGGTGCTTTACTTCCGGTCCGGAAAGAGGGCCCCGCTCAGTAGCTGGTGTTCTTAAGAGGAGAAGTCGACTTAAAAACGCCCAGCGTGGTTCTGGATCCGAATAAAGCATGGAGGAACGATAAAAGGGAACTTGCACAATGGCTGCCAAACCTCACATCCAATTGCCGAAATTCAACCTGGAGCAATATGACATATATGTCTATTTGGATATAGTCAAACCCCTTTTAGATATCGGGTTCGACTCTGACAGAGAAAAGATAGCCGTCACTCTACCTAACCTGGGAAAAATAATCTCCACTGTCGCAACAAAAGTCGTCCCAGAACTAACATGGGAACAATTCGCCCACATTGTAAAGCAGGCTGTCATGCCTTTTATGGGCAGAGTCGTCGCTCTCTCTCAGCTAGACGCTCTTGCCTACGACAGTAACTTGGACAACACTTTCGTCCAGGCACGGTGCCTCGCCACCGCCGCTTATCCCGATGCAACCACAAATACTCGGGACTTGCACACCTTCAACGCCTTGCTGAGAATTCTCCCTAGCACAGTCAGGGAGCATTTCACCATTTACGATCCATCAGGGAATATGGATCAAGACCTACAACTCGTCCGACACCTCCTCACCGCCCGTCCCACACCGCAACCCATACACGCGGTAAGGAAATTCCCCACCACCAAAACTCCACCACCAAAGCTTGCACCACTGCCCCACCCACCCACCACGGATCCGTCTCCAGCAATGCCCAGGGCGCACCCACAGAGAAGACGCCCCAATCCCAGGGACCAGGGCAGCCTCATCTCTATTAATCCCTGGGAATTCATGGCCTGCAGTCGCACCTGCCCCCTACACGATATTAGGGAACAACTCAAGGCAAACAGACGCAGAGCCCTTACCCAGGGGCGCAGGAAGATATCCTCTCTGGAGGAAGACGCCCAGGAAGACGATGCCCCACCCCCAGTCTACCCAGGACCAGACAACGAGGAGCACGACAACCACATCACCACTCAGCAGATGGATTTTTAGGCCCGCCCTCGCACCTCCCCATGGTGGCGGGGGCCACCTCACATCTCTACCGACCCCCGGTCTATGACCAAATTCGCCTGAACGGGGTAAAGGCTAGATTACTGGTGGACACGGGAGCTGCCAGGTCATGCCTATACTCCCATTTCTACTCCCGTCATTCCTCCACTTTTGGCCCCCTTCTCCCCACCTAAGCCAACCTCGTAGACGCGGGGAATGGCCCCCTGCCTATCCGTGGGGAAACCAGGGCCCTCCAGACCGACACCCATCAACAAGTCTCCACCACTCACCCCTTCATCATTTTTGACTCTACCTGCCGTCAGTATGACGGATACCTAGGGCTGGACCTCCTTCAGAAACTCCGCACCAAGATCGACTGTCATCAACTCCGCCTTCACTTCAATCCAGCCTCCCTTCAGAAGCAAAAAAAAAAAAAAAAGGAAATGCAAACACAAACATACAACAAAACAACCCCAATACCAGCACCACCACCCACACACCCCACACACATACACCCCCTCCCCTAACACTCACGTCCCCCAACGCCTCTGCACATGCAACACCACCCCAACCTCACCCAACACACCACTCCCCCACCCCATCTACTCCACCACCTGTCCCACCCGCCTCCCCATCTTTTCCCGCCTCCATCGCCTCCACCGTCACCATCCCGCCCCATCATGAAGCTTGGGTGGAACTAAACAGACCCCCCGGTACCTCCGTCCTTTTTTCCCCATCTCTACCTACCGGACCACTCTCCTCCTGTCTAGCATCCCCCACTTTCCTCCCCCCTCAGGCCCGAGCAATCTGTATCGCTAACCTCGCCACAACACCATTAACACTACCTAGAGGACTCATCATTGGTGACACTGAGGAAGCCGAGCCATGCCACACACCACCTTCTCACCACCCAAGTCTGCCGAACCTACCCGCGCATCTATCCCCTTCCCAAACCAACAGCCTCCAACAATTACTCCTGGACTTCCAGGACCTATTCTCGTCTGGCCCAACCGACCTCGGCCACACCACTTACCTCAGTCACGAGATAAATGCGACTGGACCACCCATTCGCCAACCATCTCGCCGCAAAAACCCAAAGCATCGAGCAGAGAAAGACCGGCAGGTCCAGGACATGATTGATGCCGGCGTTATCTCCAACTCCACCAGCCCGTGGTCCTCCCCAGTCGTACTCGTGAGGAAAAAAGACGGAACCATGCGATTTTGCGTTGATTACCGCAAAGTAAATGATGTCACCATCAAGGACGCCACACCCCTACCCAGAATCGATGACTCACTCGACTCCCTACACGGCTCCACTTGGTTCTTCACCCTCGACCTGCAATCGGGTTATTGGCAGGTTCCGTCCACCCAGATGACAAGCAAAAGACCACTTTCTCGACCTCAAACGGGAAACACTACGAATTCAACGTCCTCCCATTCGGACTCTGCAATGCCCCAGCCACATTCTCCCGTCTGATGGAATCAGTGCTAAGCGGCTTAACCTGGGAAATCTGCCTGGCCTACCTAGATGACGTCATCGTTTTTAGCCACACCTGGGCCGACCACCTCCACTGCCTCAAACAGGTGTTCCTACGTATCCACCAGGCAGGCCTCAAGCTCAAGCCAACAAAATGCGTCCTAGCCGAACGATCCGTCTCCTTCCTAGGACACGTGATCGGAGCCGAGGGCATCTCATCTGACCCCGATAAGCTGCGCGCCATCGCCGAAATCCCCTTACCACGAGACGTCCATGAAACCCGGGCCTACCTAGGCCTTACATCATACTACCAACGGTTCGTAAATGGGTTTGCAAACAGCCAAACCATTACATGAACTGACAAAGAAGGGTGAACCATTTGTTTGGACCGAAACCAGAAAGACCGCATTCAACGACCTCAAATCCAAACTGATCTCAGCACCAGTAGTAGCTTTCCCAGACTACAACCTCCCTTTCCGTCTGTATACTGACGTTTCCCTCATAGCTATAGGGGCCGTCCTCGTGCAAGTACAAAACGGGCATGAACATATCATCGCCTGCACCAGCCGTACCCTGAACCAAGCCGAGCAAAACTATGCGGCCACCAAACGCGAGTGCCTCGGTATAATCTGGGTGCTAGAGTACTTCCGTTCCTACATATCCGGCACCCACGTAGTCATCATCACAGACCACCAGTCACTACAATGGCTACGCCAGTCCAATACTAACAACGCCCAACTCATTCGACGGCAGGAAGCTCTCGAAGAATTCGATTTTGAAATCTCATACTGCCCAGGCAAACTCCACACTAACGCCAACGCCCTCTCCCATCTACCCATCAATGCCATCTGCCCAAAACCAGACTTGATTCAAATGTGGAAGGACAAGCAGAGCCCTACCTGGATCCCACCACGTACATTCGCCAGGTTACACCTCCACAGCGAACACCTGTATGACTCAGATTGCCACATCGTCCTCAATCCCGCTTCGGCTCATGACGCTATGGTACATCTCCACGCCAATAACAGCATCCACCTCGGCATCAAAAAGCTCTTACAAGCGTTCTCTGACATGTATTGGACAGCCAACCCATCCACCATCACTAAAAACATCATCCAAGCATGACGCGCCTGTGCTTTAGGAGAGGACATCACACGCACCCCCGGCCCATCAGGCAAATTAACTGCACAAAAACCGTGGCAACTGCTTTCCCTCGATGTCGTCAGCCCCCTCACACCAAAATCAGGGTACAAATATATTATCGCGTTTGTCGATGTCTACTCAAAATTCGTCATCGCTTGTCCTGCCAAAGATCATAATGCCGTAGCAGTTGCTGACGCCCTGGTCCGCCACGTCTTCCCGTATTTCGGCATCCCACAAGCCCTACACTTGGATAATGCCCCTGAATTCACAGGAAAAATCTGGGAAGAACTAACCAAAATATTCGGCTACCGAATCTCCCACTCATCCCCCTACTGGCCCCAAGGTAACAGCATATGCGAGAGGAGCCATCGATCCCTCCTCAATCAAGTCAGGACCAGAATCCTGCAGACAGGCAATGACGATTGGCCCGCCCACGTCAAAATTGTTCAGTGGGGGCTTAATACCTGCCCACGGGACGACGGCGTAACCCCACACGAGCGAGTATTCGTGGAATCCCCACTCCTCCTACCCCTCCGCCACCACCTACACCCTCCAACCCCCCCCTCCTCTACCGACCCCCTCCACCACCTTAAATGACGCCTCCACCACCTCCAATCCCAGCATGGCCTTACACCAGACTCCAACCCCTCCAACCCCTACAAACCAGGTGACTCAGTAGCGGCTGCACACCTGCCCATCCCCACCAAGACTTCCCCCAGGTTTGATGGCCCCTTCAAAATCATCAAAGTCCCTAACCCCTGCCAGGTTGTCATAGACCACCACGGACTACCACGCACCTACCGAAATCGTCACGTGCGCCCATTCCACCCCTCCAACAATGACCACCCTCACACCCGTGTGCCCCGCACCTCTCCACGCACACCTGGCCCATCAGCATCTTCTCAGAATTACCCCCCCAAGTCCTACTCCTACTCCTTCTCACCCCCACCCTCCGCATCCCCCACAAGCACGCCGCCTCTCACCTCACCCACCCCCACCTCCCCAACCCCCAACCCCACAACCCCACCCCTGACCTACCCACACCTAACCTCACCTCTCTACCACCAGATCCTGCACCACCGCCATCACCGCCCATAATGCAACCTCCACCACACCAACTCAGCCGACCAACGCCGGACATCACCATGCCACCCTCACCCACCACCCATCACCCGCACAACCGCCAAGGCACCACCACGCCCGCTGCACCACCCTCCATAGCAATCACCTCACCTCACAACCCCCAACATACCACCCCACCCACTACACCACCGCCCAACCCACCACGTGCACCCGCAGCCCACCCACCTCCACCCCCCTAACCCCACGACCATTCTCACTACACACGACACACCGCACCCCCTCCCGCTACCTCACCCACCTCCGGCCATACCCCCTCACCACCACGTGCTCGCCCACCTTCACCACCAACACCAACCCTCACCACCACCACCACCAGATCAGGATGCCTGTCATGACCACCCTCCAGATACACCCCAACCCCACCACCCACCACCCACAAAACCCCCTACTCACCACCTCAACCCACCCCAAACACCACCCTCATCACCCTACACCTCCACCAAGCAAAATGGAATATCCCCAAATCCCAATTCCCCAAAGCCCAACGCTCCTCCCACCCACCCAGACCCCATAAAACCCCCACACTCCCCTCACTCGCCAGCATTCGCCTCCTACTTCCACACCACACACAACCACCCGAGATGAGCATTTACCGGATACACTGGCAGCCCCATGACCGCCCACAGGTCAGGCTCAGGGCAACACACCAGCTTCTCCGGATCCTCCGCCGGACAGACCACCCATCCTCCCTCCGGCTTACTCTCCACCCACTCCGAGAGCCGAACCCCACCACCCTCCACTGGACCAACTTCCTCCGACACCTCACCCCAGCCCACCAAACGTCCACCACAACGACATACCACCTCCAGCCACGGGGCCGTGACTTTTTCAAGACGGAGGGTGGTGAAATACCCACCGCCGCCGGGCCACTCACCCCGCCACCCCCCACCCCACCACCGAGCCACCACCACACCACCACCCCAGGAGGACACCACGGTGGGGTTAGTGACCCAGGACAAGAGGGTCACCAGGACACCTATTCCCAGAGCCCCTCTTCCCCGCAACCGTCACAACACCAGCCGAGCGGCAAAAGGCAACAACCCTCCCAGCGGGGCAACCCTCGGCAGGTTCGGGGTAGGGCTGATTCAGAGTCAGTCCCAGGCAACACCACGGTACGGCCACCGTACGTACCGGGGAAGGAGCGGCCACCATACGCCCTTCAGTTGTTTCCCCCTGTGACACCACCATCACGGCCACCATATGTGAAGGGGGAGGGAGCGGCCACTGTACGCCCCTCAGTTACAGCCACCTCTGGGGACAACCTCGGGGCGTTAGTTATTGAACGCGCCCCAACTGGCAGAGAGAGGAATAGTGGAACCGCGTTCACGGCCACCATACATGACGGGGAGGGAGCGGCCACCGTACATGACGGGGAGGGAGCGGCCACCGTACGCCCCTCATCCACTATTACCTCCTACGGGAGTAACGCCTCAGTTACTTCCCGAAGGGCAGGCAGGCCCACGGCTACGGCCTTAGTGCGTGCAAGGGTAAGCAGACCCTCGGCTACGGCCTCAGCACGTACCGGAGAGGGCACTGCCTATGTGCACCCCTCTCCTGCCTTTTCCTCCTGTGGGGGCAACACCGCGTTCACAGCCACCGTACATGACGGGGAAGGAGCGGCCACCGTACGCCCTTCAGTGGCTTCCCAACAGGTGGGTAGGCCCACGGCTACGGCCTTAGTGCATGAGAGGGTAAGTAGACCCTCGGCTACAGCCTCAGTACGTACTGGAGAGGGTGCTGCCCCTGTGCACCCCTCTCCTGCCTTTTCCTCCTGTGGGAGTGACACCGCGTTCACGGCCATCGTAGGTGACGGGGAAGGAATGGCCACTGTATGCATTTCAGTTGCTTCCCAGCAGGTGGGCAGGCACACGGCTATGGCCTTAGTGCGTGACAGGGTAAGCAGACCCTCGGCCACGGCCTCAGCACGCACCGGAGAGGGCACTGCCCCTGTGCAGCCCTCTCCTGCCTCTTCCTCCTTCGGGAGCAGCACCGCGTTCACGGCCACCGTACGTGACAGGGAAGGAGCAGCCACCATAAACTCTTCAGCTGTGAGCCCTAGGAGTCACGGAACCGTGTTCACGGCTGCCGTATGTGATGAGGAGGACGTGGCCACCATACACCCCTCATTCATGACTCCGAAGGCTCTTCCGGAGCAGGAGGTCCCTTGCACAGCCGACCCCTTTCCTCTCGGCTGCATGGGACACCCTTTGTCTCCCCACCGGAGCGATTCCCCAGAGGTGCTGGCGGAGTGGTGGCATGGCCCAGTCCAAACCCTACCACTTACCCCTGGGAGGTCCTTGTCCCTGACGGACACCCAACGGAGGTGACGCTGCAGTCCAACCCTGACGGCGCTCCTTTCTGCAGGCAACCACAGCCCCCGGACTCCCAGGTCTGGCCAGCAGCCCCCAGGCCCAGACCACCCAGGCTTTCGCTCTCCTAGGAGCCAGAGGCGCCAGGCCCGCCTCCTGCAGCTGTTTGGCCCCAGTCCCGAGGGCCACCCCACAGGTCGAGGCCCCCAGACTGGAGGGCCTCCCTGCACCCCATCGACACGGCCCCAGTGTGAGGGCCGTCTCTCAGGTCGAGGCCCCCAGAGTGAAGGGCCTCCCTGCACCTTGATGACGACTACCACCCGGGCAGTGATGCCCCTACGGACAGTGCGCTGTCCCCTTCAGGAGGGCTCCCCATAGGGCCTCTCTCTCACGCCCAGGACGCGCAGCAAAGTGATACCCAAAGAAAATACGGGTACATAGTGACATTGATACAGTGAACAATCACCACAGCAGTGTATAGTGAGAGAGAATAAAGTACGGCCCGAATGATGAGTGAATAACTATAGACCCATTCAGTGTACTGTGACCCGATACCTGGCAGAACAGAAAAGACCGTATACAGGAGGGCGTAAAGAAAACGTGGGTTAGAGCAGGTGCGCACAGGGTTCATTAGAAACCTGTGATCCAGTGCCACTGGGATTAAGTACCTCCCACGAGTGACGCGACCCGCATGCTACCCACTTATGGTACTATTCGCTTCCCCCACTCCTGACCCCGTCCTCCCACAGTGAAACAGACTCAGTGAATTAAACACCAGCTCTACCAAAGTGTATTATTCAGGTACTGTAATATCCATACTAAATATTCCTGTACAAGTGAATAGTGACTTACTGTGTGTGCCATTTTGTCTATTGTAATAAAGGCTAATTCTTTATTACGTGTCTTTTACCAGTATCCAATATCTCTTTGTCTATATTGTCACGGTGTCCGAATTAAAGTAATAGATGTGTTAAGGTGTACCGCCTGGTTTTTATGTCGTTCCTCTGTGGGTGCTTTGCTTCCGGTCCGGAAAGAGGACCCCGCTCAGTAGCTGGTGTTCTTAAGAGGAGAAGTCGACTTAAAAACGCCCAGCATAACAACAAGAGACGATTGCAGGTGTTTCTATATGACAGCCAAAGTCACACGCGCGCGGCGGAGATAGCCTCACCATACTTTAGAGCTCAGTGGCTGGTCCTGACATTTAAGACGAGAGTGACCAGCCTCACTCATCCCTGAGTGGCATTACATGAACAATAAACCCCAACCATCCCTTGGATCTAAACCTGCTCTGGCTCAGTCCAACTGGAGCGTCATCAGGCTCCATTGGTTACATGGTTACCACCCACCGTAGTAAATGGTATCCTGGTGTACAGGAAACCATTTGGCATGCCATTCATTGTAGAGTCACCCATAAGCAGAAGGAAGAGGAAAAAATGAAGGAAGGAAAGACAGAAGAGGAAGAAAGGAAGAGAGGAAAGGGCAGACACCCAAAGCAGCACTACATCGAATGAGTGGATGGTGAGTGCCCCCCACCTACCACAAACATCATTATTTATTTATCATATTTGGTTCTCCCTGCTTGCAGATATGGTTTCACTGTCCTGAGGCCCCTCTTCACACCAAGAAGCATTTTCATTACTCAAGCTGCGGAAGCACTCCAATCCTTATTATGTTGATTTCTTTCTTGTACTTTTCCATGCAAAAAAATGTAATTTTTCAAAGATTTTTTCAAAAATAAGTTAAAAGTACATAGAGGAAACTTCATTTTCTTAGCAAGTTTTGATAGAACTAAAATGCCCACGACCGGACCTTCCGCCCCGCCACCCCCCACACCACCACCGGACCACCACCACCCCACCACCCGAGGAGGAGAATCGCCACCCCCCACACCACCACCGGGCCACCACCACCCCACCACCCGAGGAGGAGATAACAGACAGGTTAGTGACCCGGGACAAGAGGGTCATCCAACCACCACTGACCTGGGCCCCTTCTTCCCGCAACTACCTCAACACCAGGTGAGCCTAGACCCACAACAAGTTACACGGCGGGTTAACCGTCGACAGCAGTGGGGTGGGACTAATACGTCAGTCCCTCGTAGTCTTGTGGTGACGACCACAGCTTCACCCCAACGGGACAGGAGGTCCCTAGGTGAGCCACGAGGTGTTTACACCTACTGCCACCGCGAGCCACGGGGAAGTACCATCCTCTGCCGCAACAACCCTGGTGAGCCACGAGGGGCTTGTATCCTCTGCCACCGTGAGCCACGAGGGCGTAATACCCTCTGCCGCAACCAGGACAGGAGGTCCTTTGACGAGGGAGGAGAGCCCTCTAAAACAAATAGGGCAGGAGGCCCAATAGTGGATTGTACGGGGCTCACGCCCCTAGCCACTCTAAGGGTAAGAGACCCTCACACACAGCCACAAGTGAGTCCCAGGACCGATCAACCTGGTGCCACGGCAATTGTAAAGACAAGAGAGAGAGTCGCCTCTGTGCTACCCTCTATAAGTGCAAGAGAGACCACGGCCCCTGTGTGTCCTCTAGAGTCAGCTAACTCCTGCAGGAGTAGCTGGACACCACCCGGGGGAGTTGCCCCTAAAGTGTCACCTGAACAGAGGCCCGGTCCCAGTCGGGACCTACTTCCCACCCCCGGGAAATTCTTGTCTTCCCCAGGTACCAGCAGGAGACGAGGCCGCAGCCCACACCTGACGGCGCGTCCCCCAGCAGACCTCCGCAGTCCTTGGACCCCTAGGCGAGCCCAGCAACCCGTCGACGCCGACCTCCCCCTGCCGCAGACCCTACGACGTCAGGCCCGTCTGCTACACCTGTTTGGCCCCAGTCCATAGGGCCAACACAGACAGGCCTCCCTTCACAGTGACCAGAGGAGGGCCTACAACAGGTCGAGACCCCAGGCAAGAGGGTCTCCCTGCACCGTGACCAGAGGAGGACCTACAACAGGTCGAGACCCCAGGCAAGAGGGTCTCCCTGCACCGTGACCAGAGGAGGGTCTACAACAGGTCGAGACCCTAGGCAAGAGGGTCTCCCTGCACCGTGACCAGAGCGAGGACCTACACCTTATAGTGACAAAGTGATATCGCCCCAGAAACTCGGGCAAGAATAGTGACTTTCCCTTTCTTGTAGTGATACAGTAACAGAGTGAACCAGCGGGATTACACCAAAAAGTGTCCGTAAATACCTTCCCCTGGAAAAGACTATAAGTTCTGGGTTCATACGACTAGTGCTATCTCCAAGTCCAGTCTAGAGTAGTCTCCCCCCTTGTCAGTGCACGCGCGGGCGAGAGTTGCCGCGCCGAGCCCAAACAGTGAATTATAGTGTTCTACCCCCCTTGTTATTTTATAGTAATAATCCCTCCTCGGCTCATCAAGCCCAGATATCTCTATTGCCCCAGCACACTAAGACCTTTTGGACTTTGATGCAAGCTAGTCCTATCCACTTATGGACTCTTAACTCATTGTAAAGCATAATTAAAGAGTGTGTGAATATCCCGTGTTGTACTAACGTAACTTTGTATATCTGTATCCTCTGTCCATAATACCATTCTATGTAATATTGTCAAGGTGTTAGAATTAATGTAATAGATGTGTTAAAGGTGGACTGCCTAGTTTTTATGTCCTGTTCCTTTGTTAGTGCATTACTTCCGGTCCGGAAAGAGGACCCCGCTCAGTAGCTAGTGTCTTTAGTACGAGGAGTCGGCCTAAACACACTCAGCATAACACTGGTGGCAAGCGGTGGTTCTGGATCCGAGTAACGCACGGAGGAACGTAAAAGGAACCTTGCACAATGGCAGCTAAACCGCACATTCAATTACCAAAATTCAACCCGGACCAATGTGACATGGATGTTTATTTGGACATGATCAAACCCCTTTTAGACATAGGGTTCGACTCATATAATGAGAAAATTGCAGTCACACTACCGAATCTGGGAAAAATTATCACAAATGTCGCACCTAAAATAGTCCCAGAACTGTCATGGGACCAGTTCACTCAGATAGTGAAACAGGCTTTTATGCCTTGCATGGGCAGAGTTGTCGCACTCTCACAGCTCAACGCCCTCACCTATGACGGTAACCTGGATGATACTTTCACCCAGGCTCGGCGCCTCGTCACCGCCGCTTATCCCGAAGCTGAAGTAAATACTCGGGACACTCATACCTTCAACGCCCTGCTGAGGATCCTCCCGAGCATAGTCAGGGAACACTTCTCCATATATGATCCCTCAGGAAACATGGATCAAGACCTGCAGCTCGTCAGACGTCTCCTCGCCGCAAGTCCCACACCAGAACCACTTCACGCAGTGACAAAGTTCCCCACAAACCACAACCCCCCACCAAAACCCAAGCCGCCGCCTCACCAGTCGCCTGCAGAACCACCCCCCACACTACCCAGGGCTTACCCGCAAAGGAAGCGCCATAACCCCAGGGAACAAGGTAACTTCATTAGTATAAACCCCTGGGAGCTCACGGCTTGCAGCCGCACCTGCCCCCTTCATGACATAAGGAAGCAACTCAAGGCGAATCGACGAAAGAATCCCCAACAAGGCCGTAGGAAAGTTTCCTCCCTTGATGACGACGCCCAGGAGGACGACGTACCACCACTGCTCTACCAAGGACCAGACGACGACGAGCACGACGACTACCCCCATCCTCAGCAGATGGATTTTTTAGGCCCGCCCCCGCACCTCCCCACGGTGGCGGGGGCAACCTCACATAGCTACAGGCCCCCAGTCTACAACAAGATATGGCTGAACGGGGTCAAGGCAAGATTGCTGGTGGATACGGGAGCAGCCAGATCTTGTCTCTACTCCCATTTTTACTCCCGCCACACCTCAGCATTCGGCCCACTTCTCCCCACTTCAGCCAACCTCGTAGACGCCGGGGATGGCCCCCTACCCATCCGTGGGGAAACCAAGGCCTTACAAACTACCACCCACCAACGAGTCTCCACCGACCACCCATTCATCATTTTTGACTCCTCCTGTAGCCAATATGATGGATATCTTGGCCTGGACCTGCTTCAGAAACTCCACGCGACCATTGATTGCTATCAACGTCGCCTCCACTTCAGTCCAGCCCACCCTAACCAAGCATCCACCAACAAGGAAAGAAAAAGAAAAGGAAACAACAACAACACCACCACCCCCACACTGCCCACACACACACCACCCCACCACACTCTCCCTCTCCAACCCACCTGTACATGTAAACCCAACCTAACCTCCCTAAATGCCTCACTTCATCCCCTTCCAACCCCATCCCCCACCCCACCCTTGCCATCCCAGACTCCCTCATTCCCTGCCACTATCGCTTCCACCGTTACCATTCCACCTCACCACGAAGCTTGGGTTACACTCACCAGACCCTCAGGTACATCAGTCCTCTTTTCACCATCCATCCCCACCGGACCCCTAGCATCCTGTCTAGTCTCCCACACTTTCCTCCCCCCCCACGCCCACCAAATACGTATTGCCAATCTTGCCACAACACCTTTAACCCTGCCTCGAGGCCTCATCATCGGTGACACAGAAGAGGCAGAACCATGTTCAACACCACCCACCAATCACCCCACCCTCCCCAACATACCACCACATTTCTCCCCTGCCCAGTCAAACAGCCTCCACCAACTACTCCTGGACTTCCAGGACTTATTCTCCGTCGGCCCCACTGATCTCGGCCATACCACCTACCTAAGCCACGAAATTCACACTACAGGACCTCCCATTCGCCAACCATCTCGCAGAAAAAATCCTAAACAACAGGTAGAAGAAGACCGGCAGGTTCAAGAAATGCTAGATGCCGGTGTCATATCAAACTCCACCAGCCCATGGTCATCACCTGTAGTACTCGTGCGAAAAAAGGACGGAACCATGCGGTTTTGCGTCGATTACTGCAAAGTAAATGACGTTACCATCAAAGACGCTACGCCACTACCCAGGATCGACGACTCCCTAGATTCACTACATGGATCCACCTGGTTCTCTACCTTAGACCTGCAATCAGGCTATTGGCAGGTTCCAGTTCACCCTGACGACAAACACAAAACCGCCTTTTCTACATCGAACGGGAAGCACTACGAATTCAACGTCCTTCCCTTCTGACTCTGCAACGCCCCTGCGACATTCTCCCGCCTGATGGAATCTGTGCTGAGCGGACTCACCTGGGAAACCTGCTTAGCCTACCTGGATGACGTAATTGTTTTCAGCCATACCTGGGCCGACCATCTCCACCGCCTCAAACAGGTATTCCACCGCATACGACAGGCCGGATTGAAGCTAAAACCAACCAAATGTGTCCTAGCTGAAAGATCAGTCTCCTTTCTCGGACACCTGATCAACGCAGAAGGCATCTCCCCCGACCCCAATAAGCTACGTGCAATCGCCAACATTCCACCACCCCGCGACGTGCACGAAACCAGGGCCTTCCTAGGACTAACCTCCTATTATCGGCGCTTCGTGAAAGGCTTCGCGAACATCGCAAAACCCCTGCATGATCTTACAAAAAAGGGAGAACCGTTCGCCTGGACTGAACCCCGACACATCGCATTCACCACCCTCAAAGCCAAACTCACCTCCGCCCCAGTCGTCGCCTTCCCGGACTACAACCTACCATACAGCCTGTACACAGACGTCTCACTCCACGCAATAGGGGCAGTCCTTGCACAAGTACAGGACGGCCGCGAACACATCATCACCTGTGCCAGCCGCACCCTCAACTCGGCGGAAAAGAATTACGCGGCCACCAAACGTGAATGCCTAGGGATAATATGGTCACTTGAGTACTTCCGCTCATACATATCAGGCACCCATGTGATCATCATCACGGATCACCAATCCCTACAATGGTTGCGCCAGTCCAACACCACGAACGCCCAGCTCACTAGATGGCGCGAAACCTTAGAAGAATACAATTTTGAAATATCGTATGGTCCAGGCAAACTCCACACGAACGCCGACGCCCTATCAAGACTACCCATCAATGCCATCTCACCAGAACCCGACCTGATTAAGATGTGGCAAGACAACCAACGCCCTACCTGGATTCCGCCGAATATTTTCAGCAAGCTCCACCTGCATGGCGAACACTTGTTTGACCCTAACGGCCACATAATCCTAAGCCCCACAGCCGCCCATGACACCATGCTCCACCTCCATGCCGACAACGGAATCCACTTGGGCACCAAGAAACTCACCCAAGTGTTCAACGACATATACTGGACACTGAACCCCACCACCATCGCCAAAACCATCGTGCAATCCTGCCGAGCCTGTGCGTTAGGAAAAGACATCACCCGCACACCAGGCCCATCCGGAAAACTAACGGCCACAAAACCCTGGCAACTGCTATCCCTTGACGTCGTCGGACCACTCACCCCCAAGGCAGGATATAAATATATTATCACCTTCGTGGACGTCTACTCAAAATTCATCATAGCTTGTCCTGCTAAAGATCACAGTGCAGTATCTGTCGCTGATGCTTTGACTCGCCACGTGTTTCCATATTTTGGCATTCCCCAGGCATTGCATTCCGACAATGCACCAGAATTCACCGGAAAAGTTTGGCAGGAATTAGTTAAAATATTCGGATTCCACATCTCCCACTCATCCCCCTACTGGCCACAAGGCAACAGCATCTGTGAAAGAAGCCATCGCTCCCTCCTCAATCAAGTCCGCACTCACATCACACAAACAGGAAATGAAGACTGGCCTGCCCACGTCAAAATAGTTCAATGGGGCTTGAACACATGCCCGCGAGAAGACGGCATAACACCACACGAGCGAATATTCGGGGAAACCCCACTCCTCCTCCCGCTCCGCCACCACCTCCAGCCACCCTCCCCACCCTCCCCCACCGACCCTCTCCACCATATCAAACGACGCCTCCACCACCTACAAGCACAACAAGACCTTACACCCGATACCAACCACACCAACCCCTACAAAACAGGCCAATCCATCGTTGTCGCCCAACTACCTACCCCTAACAAAATTGCACCACGATTCATCGGACCCTTCACCATAACTAAAGTCCCCAACCCGTATCAAGTCATCATCAATCAACACGGCCAGCAGCGCACATATCGCAACCGCCACGTGCGACCTTTTCACCCACCCAACAATAACCACACGCCCAGCACCCCTGCCCGACCACCTGGCCATGACGACACTTCCGGAAATTACCCACCACACTCACACGCCTACTACTTCTCACCCCCACCCAGTACCTCACCTACCACCTCACCACCCCCCACCACCCCAGACCTTGACCCAACTCAACCACCGCCCTCACCACCACCACCACCCAGCACCTCACCTACAACCACACCACCCCTCACCACCTCGGATCCTGACTCACCTCAGCCGCCGCCTACACCACCACCCACCTCCACCACATACTCAACAACGCCCACACCACACTCCCCCACCCATTCCCGCACCACCCCTCACACCACACCTCCTCCATCCCCTGCCTCTCCATCAACCCAAACCACTACCTCCTCAAACCATACTCCTCCACCTTCGCCCACCTGCGCCCGCACCACGCCCAGAACCAACCAAGCAAACGCACCCACCCTACCCAGCGACCATGCTCACTATACCCGCCACACAACCAGGCCACCCACCTAACCTCCCAACACCCGTACACCCTCACCACCACCACGTGCTCAGCCACCCTCACCACCCACACCCACCCTTACCACCACCACTACTAGATAAGGCCGCCTTTCACGCCCACCACCCAGATATACACCTACACCACCCCACGGTAACCAGCCAACCCACCATACACCACCACAAAGACCCCCTACCCCAAACACCTCCCCCATCACTCTCCCTCTCCACCAAGCACGATGGAAAAACCCCAAGTCCCAATTCCCCAAAGTCAAATCCCCTACCCACCGACCCATCCCCCATAAAAGCACCAACCCGCCAACCCTAGCCAGCATTCAGCTACAGCCGCCCCACCAAGCACCAACCACCAGCATGAAAATCACCCGCGTCCAGTGGCTATCTCATGGCCAGCCGCCCATCAGAATCCGACAGATGCACCAGCTTCTTCGCCGCCTACGCCGCACAAACCACCCATCCTCCATCCGGCTATTCATCAACCCAGCCCACGAACCGACCAGAATGACCAACCACTGGATCAACCTCCTGCAGCACCTCACCCCAGTCAACATGACACCAACCACCATCACCTACCACATGCAGTCACGGGGTCGTGACTTTTTCACGAACGACGGTGGTAAAATGCCCACGACCGGACCTTCTGCCCCGCCACCCCCCACACCACCACCGGACCACCACCACCCCACCACCCGAGGAGGAGAATCGCCACCCCCCACACCACCAACGGGCCACCACCACCCCACCACCAGAGGAGGAGATAACGGTCAGGTTAGTGACCCGGGACAAGAGGGTCATCCAACCACCACTGACCTGGGCCCCTTCTTCCCGCAACTACCTCAACACCAGGTGAGCCTAGACCCACAACAAGTTACACGGCGGGTTAACCGTCGACAGCAGTGGGGTGGGACTGATACGTCAGTCCCTCGTAGTCTTGTGGTGACGACCACAGCTTCACCCCAACGGGACAGGAGGTCCCTAGGTGAGCCACGAGGTGTTTACACCTACTGCCACCGCGAGCCACGGGGAAGTACCATCCTCTGCCGCAACAACCCTGGTGAGCCACGAGGGGCTTGTATCCTCTGCCACCGTGAGCCACGAGGGCGTAATACCCTCTGCCGCAACCAGGACAGGAGGTCCTTTGACGAGGGAGGAGAGCCCTCTATAACAAATAGGGCAGGAGGCCCAATAGTGGATTGTACGGGGCTCACGCCCCTAGCCACTCTAAGGGTAAGAGACCCTCACACACAGCCACAAGTGGGTCCCAGGACCGATCAACCTGGTGCCACGGCAATTGTAAAGACAAGAGAGAGAGTCGCCTCTATAAGTGCAAGAGAGACCACGGCCCCCGTGTGTCCTCTAGAGTCAGCTAACTCCTGCAGGAGTAGCTGGACACCACCCGGGGGAGTTGCCCCTAAAGTGTCACCTGAACAGAGGCCCGGTCCCAGTCGGGACCTACTTCCCACCCCCGGGAAATTCTTGTCTTCCCCAGGTACCAGCAGGAGACGAGGCCGCAGCCCACACCTGACGGCGCGTCCCCCAGCAGACCTCCGCAGTCCTTGGACCCCTAGGCGAGCCCAGCAACCCGTCGACGCCGACCTCCCCCTGCCGCAGACCCTACGACGTCAGGCCCGTCTGCTACACCTGTTTGGCCCCAGTCCATAGGGCCAACACAGACAGGCCTCCCTTCACAGTGACCAGAGGAGGGCCTACAACAGGTCGAGACCCCAGGCAAGAGGGTCTCCCTGCACCGTGACCAGAGGAGGACCTACAACAGGTCGAGACCCCAGGCAAGAGGGTCTCCCTGCACCGTGACCAGAGGAGGGTCTACAACAGGTCGAGACCCTAGGCAAGAGGGTCTCCCTGCACCGTGACCAGAGCGAGGACCTACACCTTATAGTGACAAAGTGATATCGCCCCAGAAACTCGGGCAAGAATAGTGACTTTCCCTTTCTTGTAGTGATACAGTAACAGAGTGAACCAGCGGGATTACACCAAAAAGTGTCCGTAAATACCTTCCCCTGGAAAAGACTATAAGTTCTGGGTTCATACGACTAGTGCTATCTCCAAGTCCAGTCTAGAGTAGTCTCCCCCCTTGTCAGTGCACGCGCGGGCGAGAGTTGCCGCGCCGAGCCCAAACAGTGAATTATAGTGTTCTACCCCCCTTGTTATTTTATAGTAATAATCCCTCCTCGGCTCATCAAGCCCAGATATCTCTATTGCCCCAGCACACTAAGACCTTTTGGACTTTGATGCAAGCTAGTCCCATCCACTTATGGACTCTTAACTCATTGTAAAGCATAATTAAAGAGTGTGTGAATATCCCGTGTTGTACTAACGTAACTTTGTATATCTGTATCCTCTGTCCATAATACCATTCTATGTAATATTGTCAAGGTGTTAGAATTAAGGTAATAGATGTGTTAAAGGTGGACTGCCTAGTTTTTATGTCCTGTTCCTTTGTTAGTGCATTACTTCCGGTCCGGAAAGAGGACCCCGCTCAGTAGCTAGTGTCTTTAGTACGAGGAGTCGGCCTAAAAACACTCAGCATAACAAGAACATACATCAAATGCTATTTAATTTTCAGGAATGGATGAAATAAAGAACTTTTTTTTCCGTCATTTTTTATTCCCGGGTCTGTGAGGGAGGGGGGGTTAGTTGGGGGGAGGGTAGTCAAATGGTAGGTGACAGCGACTTGGAGGCGTTTTGTCTGCGGCCACCCTTTGCGGGATTAGGGCGTCGGGCTATAGATAGATAGATAGACTGTGAGACCCATATCTATCTGCGGTGGTTTGGTGTTCTCTGGTCTTCCTGAGCCGGGTTAAAAAAGAAACAAAATACAAGATTTGGAGAAAAGGGGGATAGAAATTTAGAAACTCAAGAAAGAGGCGTAGAGAACAATAAACTACAGGAACAAGAGGGGCTGTTGAAAAGGCACTATCCTCCGACCGATCGTCATCATGTCAACAAATGTCTTCAGTTTACTGTTTGGTGTGGAGTAGACCCATAAAGTGGAGCTGTGAAGAGAGCTTTCTTCAGGGTATGTACACATTTATAGGCATGTATTATCGCCATGAATGTAAAAATGATCAAAGAAAAGGCAACCCTTTTTCGTACATAAATTCTCCATGTTGCGGTTCATCCGAGAATAATAAGTTACAGGGTGCTTGTTTGGCAGGTACATGAAGATGGGTGTCCTGGAAACTGAACTAGCAGAACTGAAACAAGTTGTTCCCAAAGTAATTTCGGACAGCACAGTAGAAGCATGTGTCCGTGCCATGGTCCGTGTGAAAATTGAGTAAGTACCTACAGCTCAGTTACCTTAGGATTGTACGGTATAGCATGCAGTTGGCATCTTACTAGGGAAAATCTTAGTAATATTACAAATTAGGAACATTTTTAGGTACCTCCAGCTGTATATAAGATGAAATTGCAGGAGTGCTGCCATGCATAAAATTTCAGTTGTAATTTTTCCTTAATATGCAGCACCGTAACAAAATTATTTCTGTGATAGCTTTGAAAAATGTTGAAGATATTGACTATACAGTCGCACCAGATTCACTTGCAAACAGCCATCCACCTTCTCAGACTTTCAGGCTGATTTGTCCTCAAGGTCAATCCATTACTGATCATTCATCCCCACTGACCTAACCTAATTTAGCCTGACCTTAACCAATTGGAATGATTTGAGGAAAATGAGCTTCAAGTTCAAATCAACCAACCGCACGTGTAGGATGCCACCACCAGTGTCAGCAAACCTAATTTGGTGATCTTTAGTAACATAAATGTTATTCCTGTTGAATCTGGATGTCATAAATGAATTATAGGCTACAATCTTTAGTAACACAATAAGAAGGATTACTGAAGTTGGCCCAAGCTAGGGAGCTCCTAAAAGCGACTAAACTACTAGAGTAAGGTAAGGATAGCAAAGAAGACGTTCCCCCTCCAGTCGAAACTGGCAGGAAAGAGAACACACACTCACACACCTTAGGATTCCTAACTAAAATTTTCAACTCTATATACATTTCACAAAGTTTTTATTACTGTATCTGTTGGTTAGTTTTAGCCATCTTATTAATATCTGCAGGAGGACCAAGTACAAGCAGATCACAGCTTGCTTCCAGTTTAATGAAGATTACCCCCAGAGTCGTGCTTTGGTGGAACTGAAGAGTCGCTATGTGTCTGTTAAGCTGTTGGATGGCCTCACCAAATTGTGTGAGAAGCATGCTGATGAATTTCTTGGCAAACCACAGGTGAATCTACAGTTTTGTTTACTTTTTTTTTTTTTTTTTGTAAGTGCAGGTTATTTTGCATTTAGTGCTAACTGTTCTTGTTGATTTATATCAGTGGTAGGTGGGAGCACTCATCATCCACTCACTTGATGTAGTGCTGCCTTTAGGTGACTCAGCACTGAGTAACAAGTCTAATGGTTTCCTGTAACCCAGGGAACCATTAACAGTGTTGAGTGGTAACCATATAACCAAGTAAAGGGGTGGTTTGGAGCCTATTATGAACCTGTTAACTGGGTGAAGCGTACTCTGATGCCCCTGTTAACTGAGTGAAGCTTACTATGTTGCCCCTGTTAACTGAGTTAAGCCTACTATGATGCCCCTATTAACTGGGTGAAGCCTACTATGATGCCCCTGTTAGCTGGGTGAAGCCTACTACGATGCCCCTGTTAACTGGGTGAAGCCTACTATGATGTCCCTGTTAACTGAGTGAAGCCTGCTATGATGACCATGTTAACTAGGTGAAGAGACACAAATGCAATGTCAGTCTTTGAGCCAAATCTTCATGCTCTTCCCAGCATCTCACTGTGGTATGGCATTGTCTGCCACAAAAGAACGCTGATTTACTGCACAGGACGGTCCTGGTGGGGCTTGTGCTTTCTGGCAGTTAACCCCTAAAGACCGCATTTTTCTGAAGCTATGATTCACCCCAGCGGCAATTTGGGGCCGATTTTTCAACTTTTACCAAGGTAAAATTTTTCCCTATAAATTTGAAGAGCTTGAATTTACACACCTGAAATGCCAGTCTCAGTCCTCTAGGCCTAATGGTTACTGCAAAACAACCAATCAAAATTATAAAAGGCCCCGCTGGTGGTAAGAGAGAAAATGAAAAACTCAGCAGAAACCCAATTTTCCCTAGAGAACATTCCCAAAATCAGTTAAATCAATGTAAAATATGTTTCTATTGATGAAACTAGGTGTAGGGATCAGCATGAGAGTAAAAAAAAATAAAAATCCAAACTGGAAAAATTCCCCAAAACCTAATTTTTGCTAGAGAACCTTACCAGAATCAATGAAATCAGTGTAAAATATGTTTCTACTGACAAAACTAGTTGCAGGAGTCAACATGAGAGAGAGAGAGAGAGAGAGAGAAAAAAAAATTGGTGAGAGTAGAGACATTGGCCGATCATGGCAGGGAAATTACCCTGTCATATTTGGGACAAAGGATAGAAAGGTGGAGGTGGGGTGGGAGGTCTCTGGTGGGGGTGAGGGGGAATGAGACACACCTTCAATGTGCGGGAGGTGGTGGTGGGGTATTATGGTGGTAGGAAACACACACATAAAGCGAACATAACAGAGAAATTACTGCGTCATTGGATATAAAGGATGGGTGGAGGAGGGGGGGGGTGAGCGGGCATGAGATATCTCCCCATATGATGTAGATGTGGTGTTGGTGAGTAGTTTGGGTGGGAAGGGACACAGCAGGCTGTATCCGATCAGCCAGAGGGAGATCAAGAAGTGGCTTGGAGGGGGGGTCCCTCCCACAGACCTGGTAGGGGGGTGGCATCTTCTTTCCCGCCACCTCATCCCCAAGTTCTAATTGGGTAGGAACCATTTACGTCATAAAAGGGGCTGGCTTAGTGCTGGACAGTTTTTGACAGACCTGCTACGATCATCAGTCATAGGACTCTACTTGGCAACTTTCAAAATGACAATCGTCAGTCATAGTACTTTAGGGGTTTAAGGATCTGCCCAGCCATTCTGACAGGGATTACTCAGTGACGGCTGCTTGATACCATTTTATAAGGTACAATGTAGTGTACTAAAATATAGTGAAGTATGATATGAAATTTTTCTTCTTTGCCGAATAGCTACCCTGTACTGTACAGTAACCTCTCAACTACCCCGAGTTTAAAAAAATGTGTTTTTGTTTTAACGAGCAAATATGTAAGGAGATATGTTTAACTAACAAGGGTTTCTCGATTTAACGCGACTTTACACGTACCGTACGTGATGGTTTCAAATTAGCCCGTGCGCGCCTTGGACAGTCCCAAGCTGACAGACCATGTGTGGCAGTTTATGCATAAATACTATTTTTTGTTTGTCTGTTGCTTAAACTGGTTTTATTCAAACTATAATATTCGAAAATGAAGTTTGGCCCCTTTCTGAGCAATTTGGCTTATTTTCGGACAAAATTTGGCCAGGAAATGATGGCATATCTAAATTGTTACAACTTGATGCTGCAGAACAGAAAGAAGAAAACCACTCAGACCAAGATAGAGCAGTTCTTTATGAAGAAGACAGAAAACATAAGGGAGTTATCTTCATCACCAGTAGCACGGGAGTCGGAGGAAGAGGAAGGACAGCAGAGCGAGGAGGGACAACAAATTTAGGGTGGGGTAGCGGGGTGAGGAAGGACAGCAGCAGACGACGGGTGATGCATAGATGAAGTGAGGCGGTGTGTTGTTATTGTTTTTGACCTACTTACTGTAATAAAAATGTTGCTTATACTGTAGTGTTTTTATGACCTACTAATGCATTAATGATGTTGAGGAACTTTCACAGTGCCGTGAATGAAGCAGAATTGAAAGAAAATCCACGTAATAAACGAAAACAGTATGTATTTGGGGAGAAGTAAACAACGCTTCGGCCCAACTAGGGCTCAGATGTTGTTTATTTCTCCCCAAATATACTGTTTTTGTTTTTTACATGGATTTTCCTTCAAATTAATATTGTTGCTTTTAAGTTTAGAGTAGCGTAACTCCCCAAATGGGTAGACTTTCCCAGAGTCCAGGAACGTAACCCCCAGTATTACCATTGTTTCTTATGGGAAAATTATGTTTAAAAAACGCGTTTTTAACTAACGTGACCTCTCCAGGAACCTAACCCTCGTGTTATTTGAGAGGTTACTGTACATTACAGTATTTAGTTTTAATTTAGAGGCCACAACTCATGTTTACATCATTGCTTTACTTCATCTCATTCCTGATGGTAACTTTTTTCATCCTAGTCCTTGAGCTCAAACATAATCAGTATACTTTCAATTATCTGTCGTCACAATATCCGGCCGAACGCAATATCCAGTGCAGCTTTCTTGGCTCTATTAGCTCTCTTGTGTCTCTTGGCCACTATCATGGCTTTATAGATAGGGGTCTCCTGGCCACTATCATGGCTTTATAGATAGGGGTCTCCTGGCCATGATCGTGTCTGCATATTTGCACGCGAGTCAAAACTATGGCAGGAAGCTGGTGAATGGTGTTAGCATACGAGCCACTCCCCCAGAACCCTGTGCGACTACCAGACATGTGCACATCACAAGATGTTAATTTTCCCGGTTTAGGAAGGCCAAATATGATGTGTGTCAGAAGGCCCAAACCTAAATTTATCTTTTAGTATGTCTCAGTATTTACTCATTTCCTGGGTATTAGACAATCCAGTTGAGAACACAGATTTATGATTTTTTGGTTAGTAGGAGTGTTTCTTTATCATTTTCAAACAGAAATGCATTTGTTTGTGACCAAATAAACATACATACAGTCACCGCCCTACCACACAGCACTAGCTCTGCAACTTCCCATTGTTATCACAGCTGTTTTATGATGAGTAGAGCCCTGATATTATGTAGCCAGATGCATATTAGTTCCTTATGCATGATTATTATATATTTTTCTGACTTTACAAAACTTGATTTTTTGGTCAAAAATGCAATTCTCAGAATATGCCCATGGACCTGTTTGCAACCTGAAAAGGTTAAAGCAATATCCAGCAATTTTTATGCAACATGTGGTGCCGAAATGGGACTTAACTAGCGATCCAGTGCAATATCCGGCATTGTGGGAGCTCAACCAGCTCGTAAGTAGTAGCCAACTGGCACCAGGGGATATCCCGAAACTTGGGAGCCAACAAAAAATGCTCACCACACACCAGCCAGTCAGAATCTATCATGGTTTTGGCCTATCCAGCACACCAAGAATACTGCCAGGCTCTCATTCTCACCCGTGGATGTCATAGAGTCAAGGCGTGCCTGTGCACTCCTGCTGTTCTGACCATGTGGTCGCCAAATCCTGGTGCTTTGACTAACTCTGTGGTGTCCTGTGTTCAAGCCGTTGTACTGTATTGTATTGCAAAGCTAATGGCATGTCAGTGCTCATGTCCTAGTGCTCAGTTGTGATTGTTAAATTGCCCCTGTTCTGTACAGTCATTACTCGTTTTATGATGATTCGGTTTACGATAATTGGCTACAACGAAAATAGAAAAGTTCCACCCAAAAATTTGATTTACAATAAATTTCCTGCTATAACGATTTTGCCATTGGAAAGCGCCAGGCATACGCAAGGTGAGCGTCACTTGTCTTAGGCAAGATGGCGGCCCTGGCGTGCAGCACATTGTTATGGTTCAGGTCCCGCCACCCCTTCAAAGCCCTGACTTTTCAACTTATTCATGTGTGCCGCCCTGTTATCGTCACCTCTCAGCCAAATATCGTACTACAGTACTGTGGATTTGTGTGCTCAGCGGTAAGGTCAGTGCCAGTGTAGGCCCCAGTGCTATGGTTGGTGCAGGTATGGGTCCCAGTGCTAAGGTTGGTGCAGGTATGGGCCGGGATTCCCCTCCCCCTAACCTGTTCCTGTCTGACTCAGACCAACACAGGAAGGAATGAAGGTTGGTTGTCATTTATGGTTCAGTCTTGGTTAGGTGACTTTGGGAAGTTGAGTTGACGTAACCTCCCTTTTATGATGGGTTTCAATCTCCCGATTTACAATAAAATCGGTATACAATAAGGTATGACCTGACGTAACCCCATTGTAAAATGAGTAACGACTGTACTGTGTACTATACTGTTTACGAAAGAGATGCCTTCACACAGAGGCACCAGGATATCTAGACAGCAGAGCTGTTAGAGACACATATGCTCCTGAACTCCCTCCACATCTCCCAAAAGGAGGATGGTGTGCTTTGGATACAAACATCACACAGGCAACATCAGACCAGCACAAAGGAATTTCCTAAACTCTGTGCCTTGAAAATGGTTACAGACCCTTCCAACAACAGAAGGATTTCATAAACAGTTCATCTGAATAACAAGAAACTACTGAAGTCCAGGCCACAAGCATGGAGAAGCCTAAAAATACACAGAACAAAGCTTTAAGAGCAATTTCAGGATGTATAAAGATAAATATAAATCAGCAGCACTAAGACTTCAAAATTCTCCCAGTCATGGGCTACTTGAACATAAGAGGTACACAATTCATTGCTTCAGTTTGGGATCCATCCCACATATACAACTTTATGTTTTGCCACCTCCACCACAAAGAAATAAAAAAACAATCAACTTCCTAACACGATACGTAACACTTGAGCAGCATCCCTCCTTCATGTAACACTACACTTGATGTAGCATCCTTTATCAGTCTCCACCAGATATGCATACTACAGAAATTGCCCATTCAGAGAGACATAGGTACACCTAGACAGATTACAATTTGCCAGTCACCATACCATAGGGTGGCTGGAGAGTTTGGTATTTGAGCTCCCTTTCCTCTGACTGGCACAACCCTTGACCAGACAGTTATTTGTCCTGCTTTTGGGGTGTCAAGTAGAAAATACAGTATTCAGTTTTCATGGAGAGACAGACTGACAAATGAGGAACTGAAGGAGCGCTGTGGTATGGATGTGGATGTGATAGAAGGCGTTAGGAGAAATACATTGAGGTGGTTTGGCCATGTGGAGAGGATGGAGAGCGAGAGACTAACGAGGAGAGTGTATGCGAATGAGGTGGAGGGGGGTGAGAGGGAGGCTGAGGATAAGATGAAGGGATGGAGTGGAGAGGTATATGAGGGGTGTGAGCTGGGAGCAAGGCAGTGAAGTGGCACTGGACAGGGCGGTATGGAGGCGATTTGTTTGTGGCCACCCCTTATGGGATTGAGGTGTCTGGCACTAGATAGATATATAGGTAGTTTTCACCTGAGATAATACGATCTTGTGGATTTTGTGTCTTATTGACTCAGACACATCAGTGATATAATGCACAAAGTGTTGGTTAATTAAATGTAAACAAAGCCACACATGACCAGGGAAAGGGTAGAATTTTAGTAAACTGAAATTCACATACAGTGAGTAGGCTACAGACTATTTGGAAAGAAGATTGTTTCTATAATATTAAGTGAAACCCACTTCCTGAAAGGAGTCACCTGGAATCAGATTGATCCCTCATTTGAATATGAGTGGGAGATCGACTAATAGAATATATACAGCTACCACAAATTGACTTAGGACCTCCCCCTACAGGGTATTAAAAAACACAGAAATCATAGTATATCACAATGTTTGTTCATGAAATGCCATTCATTAATATGAAATCATGTTTCCCTTGTTTTTCAGGACCAGTTGGATGCGTTTTGGCATGGAATCACTTAGATCTCTAAAGCAATCTAAGGACATTTCTTTGCACCAGACATTTGTCAGTTCAGTCTTGAGGTTGTCCAGATTAGGTGTCTTCTTCTCTGCCATGATTTTCTTCATCTTTGCCCAGCAGTTTTCAATCGAATTTAGATCAGGACTGTTGACAGGCCAGTCGAGGACCTCAGTCCTATTATCCTGAAGCCATTTTGTCACTTTTTTTGACTTGTGACATGGAGCTGAATCATGCATGAAAAAGTCGCACCCATGAATAGTAAAAAAGTTTAACAAATGATCTTAGAACTTGAATGTACTGGCCACCATTCATCATCAAGTTCTTAGGAAGAAATTAGAGGCCACCCCTTCCCATTTCACCTGAGAAACACCCCCATACCATTACTGATTGTGGGTGCTTAACCCCTTAAACGCGGATCGTCGCATTTGCGACGGTCGGCCCAAAGGACAGAACGGCGGATCGTCGCGTTTGCGATTTGAGTAAATTTTGAATAACCGCGGGCAAGCAGGCTCCAGCTGGTATTGTCTATCAGTACCACCACCCTCTAGCTACAACTAGCATACTTTACCTTTGTACTACTGACCTCAGTTGTTGCCAAATATCGCGTTTTCCCCCCGTCCCCCCCCCACCACGGCCCGGCCAGCCTGGCTGTGATACATGGCAGCGCTCTGAGCGCTCAGAACTGTAAATCTGCGATCTCCTCTCACAAGCAGTTTATGCTACTAGGAAACGCTTGTTTCCCCAGTTGTAACACTAGCTTTTTTTCTCACGGTTTGCCTCTGTTTAGCGTCAGTTTACTGCAGGCTTTCAAAGTTATGGCGAGTTCTAGCTCTTCCCAGTCAGTGCAAGCGGCCGACAGGAACGAGAATAAAGTGGCGGACGTAAGGCAGAATAAAAAGCGCGCCGTGGTGATCTTTTGGGAAGTAATATGATTGAAAATAATGTAGTATACATGTTTTTAGCTGTGAAAATGGAAATGTTTGTTGAGCGACGGGAAGACCGCCGCCACAGTGCATGTCGGCCGTACGCTTCGTTGATTTTAGCCTTATTTTCAGTGCTTATTGTACAAATACGGATTCCTAACTACCTTTACGTTGTAGTATAAAGTTTACTGTGACAGAATGAGGCTGTGGTAGAAGGGAAACCGGGTTGCTGGAGGTGTGAAAGTGAAGATTTGGTTACCCAACTTTGCAAGTCTCCACAAGTCCTTGGGTAGTCCACGAAGGCTCAACACCTGTCTCTGGAGAAAGCTGAATGTAAGTACTATCTGCCATACCAAGTATAATGTTCTAGGGTTAATCTCTGATTTTTGGCGAATATTTTCCTACAGGTACTCAGACCGCGATACAACCCCACCACTCGGGGGGGATCGACTGTACACAGCCGCGTTTTAGGGGTTAACAGTCGACGTCGTGTAAGCAGGGTCATATCGACTGCGGGAGGCAGGGCGACGAACCTTGGCAGAACGCACCTGAAATACTTGAAATGTGCTTTCATCGGAAAGCATAACTTTTCTCCACTCATCTGATGTCCAGTGTGCATACTTCTTGGCAAACTGAATGTGCAGCTTCTTCATGCGGTCAGTGAGAAGCAGTTTCTTGACTGCGGTGTGGTTTGGCAAACCCAGCTTCTTCTGCAAGCTGTGTTGGATAGTTCGCATTGAGACGTCTTGTAACAGCTGGGGATGCATTCTGTTCAATTCTGCTGCTGTCAGTTGAGGATTCTTGATTACTTCCCTCTTCAGAAGCATATTTGTACCTCTGGTAGTCGTCCTCTACTTTTGCACCGACATGCTTGTGCTCTGATAAGACATCAGGTGGCAGGCTGCGCACTACAGCAAGAATTATGACAGTCAACTTTGCGGGTCCAGTATATTCACAAATTGTGTTGATAAGGTGAATGTAGGGAAGAGTAAAGTGATGGTCTTTGAGAGAGGTGAAGTCAGTGAATGTATAGCGAGGTTGGATGGTGAGGAATTGGAAAATGTGAGTACGTTTAAGTATTTGGGTAGTGTGATGAGTAAGGATGGAGGTTTGGAGGGTGAAGTGCTTGAAAGGGTACAGCAGGGAAGAAAGGTTGCTGGTTCCTTGAAAGCAGTGATAAGAAACAGGGAAGTGAGCATGGAAGTAAAAAAGTTACTACATGACAGTATTGTGATACCAACTCTAACGTACGGAAGTGAAGCTTGGACGTTGTTGGAAGGACACAAGTCAAGAGTGAGAGCAGTGGAAATGAGTTATTTAAGAGGAGCTTGTGGAGTCACGTGGAGAGACAGGCTGACGAATGAGGATATAAAGGAGCGTTGTGGTGTTGATGTGGATGTGATAGGAAGCGTTGTGAGGAACACACTGAGGTGGTTTGGCCATGTGGAGAGGATGGAGGGTGAAAGACTGACGAAGAGAGTGTATGTGAGTGAGGTGGAGGGTGGAAGAGGGAGGGGGAGACCGAGGATGAGATGGAGGGATGGGGTGGAGAGGTATATGAGAGAGGGGGGTGTGAGTTGGGAGCAGGGTAGTGAAATGGCGGGGGACAGGGCGACTTGGAGGCGATTTGTTTGTGGCCACCCCAAACGGGATTGAGGCGTCTGGCAATAGATAGATAGATAGTGTTGATAAGGACATTATCCTGCCTCCATGCAATGATACGGACCCTCTCATTCCTAGAGCAGTACTTTCCAGACATGACAACTCGACACGAGGAAAATAACAGGGCAAAGAGTAATGCAATTGAAAAGAGAGGGAGGTGCAAGCTCGGAGCGAAGGGAGCCTATACTCCCACTCTCGCGTCTGGGCAAGCACTGACATGCTGAGTGTTTCACCACCTCCTGCCAACACCAGAGGAGTTGCCAGTTACTTCTTGCCACCCAAATTTACTTGGTAGAGGTGGAAACACAATGCAAAGACAGACAACTCTCCCATAGCAATTGTGTGTGTAGGTCCTAAGTCAATTTGAAGTGGGTGTAAGTTTGAGGTGATTGGGAGAATGGGAAGAAGAATGAGAACAAAGTGGAAAAACTATTTAGAGAGATCAGGAAGTTGTGGTGTGTCATGGGAAGAGTAGTCATTCCTGAGTAGGAGCAGAAATGCCAGTAGGTATTATCGTCAAGTTAACACCTCACAGGTTGCGGTGTCATGAAAGAGACTTATTTAGGAAATCATTTCCATACTGAGTCTGGTAAATTGCTGCTGCACAAAATGTCATATTTTTTTAGGTTATGGACGTGGCCACCCTACCCTACCGTGCTTCATTGTATACCAACACATAATACAACCCATAAATAATCCACTGTGCCTTTACTTCAATGCAACCCTCACACCACAACACACTTATCTCGTGCACCTCACAGGGATCCATGCACCATAGCCTCAACAAAGGATCTCGAGGAACACCGGTTCACATTCAACAGTGCCTAACCTACAAGAACAGCTGCCACAGTTTATGAATGCACTGTGCTGTTTAATTCACTTCCACACATTAAAACTAACCTACCTGTACTGTTTCACATGTTGTTTGCAAATGATACTACACTATATTGTTAAGTGCTTACGAAGAGGAAACTGCAAAGCATGGTGAATGAGTGTGGAAGCGTATGTAAGAAACAGAATCTAAAGGTGAATGTAGGGAAGAGTGAAGTTGTGACCTTTGAGAGATATGAAGCCATTGAATGCACAGTGAGGTTGGATAGTGAGGAAATGGAAAAATGTGAGTATATGATGGTAGGTGGGGGCACTCACCATCCACTCACTCGATGTAGTGCTGCTGTCTTGTGTCTGTCCTTTCCTCTCCTCCCTCCTTTCCTTCCTTTCTCTTCTGTCTTTCTTTACTTCATTCTTTCCTCGTCCTTCTGCCTGCGGGTGACTTTACACTCCCTCTTTTGTCTTTCTTTCCTTCATTCTCTTCTCTTCTTCTGCCTATGGGTGACTCTACACTGAGTGACAAGCCCTATGCTGGGTGGTAACCATATAACCAAATTATGGCACCTGGTGGTTTAGTGGGTAATTGCGGTGCTCCAATCAGTTTGAGCCGGTGAAGGTTTATATCCAGTGGGTGGTCAGGGTTATTGCCCACATAATGCCACTCAGGGATGAGTGAGGCTGGTCATTCTCATTTTAAATGTCAGGACCAACATGCCTACCCCCGGGCTCCTACGCTTCTCATGGGGCAAGGTAGGATTTGATGATGGATGGATGGATTTAAGTACATGGGTAGTGTAATGAGTAAGGATGGAAGTTAGAAGGAAGAAATGCCTGAAAGCGTACAGTGGGGAAGAAAGGTTGCTGGTTCATTGAAAGCAGTGATAGGAAATAGTGAAATGAACCTGGAAATAACAAAATTGCTGCTTAATTGTCCTGTGATCCCCATTCTAATGTGTGGAAACGAAGCTTGGAACTTGTTTGAAGGACACAGGTCAAGAGTGAGAGTAGTGGAAATGAGGTATTTGAAAGGAGCATGTGGAGCTGCATGGAGAGAGAGACTGACAAATGAGGAAGTGAAGGAGCATTGTGATGTAGATGTGGATGTCTTAGAGAGCATTTGGAGAAATACGTTGCAGTAATTTGGCCATGTGGAGAGGATGGAGAGTGGCAGACTAACTAGGAGAGTGTATGTGAGTGAGTTGGAGAGGGGGAAGAGGGGGGCTGACCGAGGATGAGATGGAGGAATTGAGTGGATATGTATATGAAACATTGGGGTGTAAGTTGGGGGAGGGCAGCAAAATGGCAGTGGACAGGGCAACATGGAGGCATTTTGTTTGTGGACACTCCTTACAGGATTACAGTAATGTGTCTGGCTATAGATAGATAGATAGAATAAACTCATGGCTTATGTTTTGTCATTGTTGTCCACTTTCACAACTGTTTGGTAGTAATACACTGTCACTCATTAATTTTTTTTGTCTCTATGTATTAAGCATAGGCCACCAGTCATTGCATGCTATGCTCTTGGCACACTTCTACTGTACTGCACTTCCTTTCTTATCATATGTCATTCATTGCTTACTTAATACTGTACGTTTTAGAGATAGAGTACTGTACCATAATAATGGTGGATGAGTTTGGGAGAGTGTGTAAGAAATGGAAACTAAAGGTGAATGTAGGGAAGAGTAAAGTGTTGGTCTTTGAGGGAGGTGAAGTCAGTGAATGTACAGCTAGGTTGGATGGTGAGGAATTGGAAAATGTGAGTACGTTTAAGTACTTCGGTAGCATGATGAGTAAGGATGGAGGTTTGGAGGGAGTGCTTGAAAGGGTACAGCAGGGAAGAAAGGTTGCTGGTTCTTTGAAAACAGTGATAAGAAACAGGGAAGTGAGCATGGAAGTGAGAAAGTTACTACATAACGGTATTGTGATACCAACTGTAACGTATGGAAGTGAAGCTTGGACGTTGTTGGAAGGGCACAAGTCAAGAGTGAGAGCAGAGGAAATGAGTTATTTAAGAGGAGCCTGTGGAGTCACATGGTCACATGGAGAGACAGGCTGACAAATGAGAATATAAAGGAGTGTTGTGGTGTGGATGTGGATGTGATGGGAAGCGTTAGGAGGAACACACTGAGGTGGTTTGGCCATGTGGAGAGGATGGACGGTGAAAGACTGACGAAGAGAGTGTATGTGAGTGAGGTGGAGGGGGGAAGAGGGAGGGGGAGGCCAAGGATGAGATGCAGGGATGGGGTGGAAAGGTACATGAGAGAGGGGGGTGTGAGTTGGGAGCAGGGCAGTGAAATGGCGGGGGACAGGGCAATGCAGAGGTGATATGTTTGTGGCCACCCCAAACAGGATTGAGGCATCTGGCAATAGATAGATAGATAGATAGACATATTTATCCAAGCAATTCAGGATATATCATGTAGCCCTTTCCTCGTCCCACAACACCCACACATCAACAAACTGGAGTACAATGGTCCTTCTGTATTTAAGGGGATTATGTTACAAACATCCACAAGAGTAGCAAAATGTGCAACAAAAATTTATCTCCAAAGAGACCTCTGGAGTCATGATTTTAATATGTGATTGCCTAAATATCCATTGCAAGGCTTCAAAACATGAGTAGACATTAGCATTTATTTGCTGATATCTTACAACAAGAATTGAAGGAGCTGCAGAAGGAAAGAAATGATCCCATCAGCAATTAGTTTCATGACAGAACAGAACAGCCAACAAGTACTGATGTTGAAACCAAAGGATAGGACTGAGAATGATAAGGCTGAATTGTCTTCAGCACCTGGAGATGTGGAGAGGACACTGAAGCCTGTTCCACTTAATAGCTGTAAGGAAACAAGATTGGGGGCCCTAATTGTTAAGCTGCTCACAGAAAAAGCGAAGGCAGATGTTAGCACAGCAGTGACATAATGTTTTGGTTCTAATGCTATTTACTGGGTATCTGAGCCAAAGAAATTGCTGCCAGAGATAACTGTGACAGACCTTTCTTATTCCTTGGACAATCCTGATATTGTTCCAAGCATTTTATATAAGGTGGCGACCATCATCCACTCACTTGATGTAGTGCTGCCTACTTCTTCCTTAGCCTTTATCATTCTTTTTCTGTGCCTGCCCTCCTCTCTTCCTATTTCTCCCATCTTTCCTGTCACTTCTTATTGCTTTTCTTTCCTATACAGGTGGCTTTACATTGAGTGACAAACCAAATGGTTTCCTGTAAGCCAAGAAACCATTTACAACGCTGGGTGGTAACCATATAACCAAACCATACGTGTTCCCTATGTGTCAGCAAGTGGGTTGGTGGAGGGTTAGTGTCCCTCCCTGTAAAACATACAACTCAAAGTCAAATGGCCATCCCGTACAGGATTATGGCGTCTGGCAATAGATAGATAGATAGATTTTATATAAGAAGAGCACAATTAAGATGCTAATGGAAAGTGGTTGTATTCTCAACATTCTCATTACAATAACTAAGAATAATACTAAAAGTGCCATGTTAAAGTTGTCTCGTGTAGTGCATGTCTCTATTGTAGAACAGAGCATTAATAATAATGTTGATCTTACAAGTTGCTGTGCCATTAACACATTTTGGGTGATGCAGTGTCACTACTGTCACATATTGGTCACATCTGAGAAGTGTGCTGGAAAGAGTAATGAACTGAAATGTTTTTTTTTTGTGCTGAACCTCATAAATCTAAAAATTATGGCAGCAGAACTCACATATGCATCTCCTCCATCGTAGGGTATCGAGAAGTTAATGATGATTTTCAGGTGGTGACTCAGTTTGCATTTGATGGTGTCCTATTGTATTGTTTCGTATCATTTATAAAGGCGCCAACATGCATCAACTTTGTTCACCTAGTAATGGCTCTCCTTGCTGCTCAGTCTCTGGCAGCCTCCCTACTTGGTCCCATATCCCTAAGGTTACACTTTTTGACCTTCTCCCAGGTCCCTTTTGGTCTGCCTCTCGCAACCCTACCCCAAACGTTCACCTTTCTCACTTTCTGCACCCAGCTGTCATCCTTCATCCTCTCCACATGCCCAAACCATCTCAATCTGCCCCTCCTTATCACAGCACCAATACACTCCAGTCTCATCCTTCCTCTCAAATCGTCAGTCATAAACCTTGCCCCTCCAGGCCGCACATTCAAGCATGCATTACACATTCATCTAATCACTCCTTTCTGTACGTTTGAGTCTACGAACTTCTTCTTCCTTTACTGCCCAGGTCTCACTACCATAGCATTATACAGGGAGTCCACAATAAACGAAAGGGTTAATTCCTTTAAAATCTTTCGTACATCGATTTTTCGTATATTGAAGCATTTTTCCTCATAAGAAACATTAGAAAATGAGGAGATGCATTCCAGGAGCCCCCCAGAATCTGTCAACTAACTACTCTGTGCTGTACTAGGCTGGTTGTAAGCTATTAAATCTACAGTAGAAATGCTAATAAAAGCTAAATGAACTGTAAGCAGTTGTTTATTTATCAGATTCCCGAGTAAAAAATAGAAAACAGTACTGTACAGTATATACAGGTGAGGCCCGATCTCACTCACGCCCTGGCCTTCCTCGTGCCTCTTGATAAATTCAAGCTTGTGCTCCAGTGTCAGGGTTCGGTTTTGCTTCTTCTTGAGAGGCTCTACAGATGATGATGATGAAGGTGAAGGACGCTTGGGTGGCATGGTGCAAGATGCAAAAGATGCAAAAGATTCTCAGAGTACAGAAGGCACGCACTACACAGCTGGGGAGTGGGAACAGACTAGGACGAAGTGGAGGTAGTTGCTTGCCTTGCCACACACAATAGTGGCTCTGTGGTTGGTCGAGCGCCAAATTTGAATCATTTTCCCGTAGTGCATTTCGTACCATCAAAGCATATGCCTTTCGTATAGGGGAATTTGTCCTATATTTTTCACTTTCGTACCTTTGAATTTTCGTGTTTTGGGGCCTCATTTATCGGGGACTCCCTGTACTCCTAATGCAAGGCACATACAAAGATCCCATAGCAAGGAGAGAGAGTCCTCTAAGTGTCAGGAGAGGCAGCTGCTCCCAGAACTTCCTCCAACCACTCCTTACCCTAACGACAGTGCTAGCTCCAGCCTCACCTCCAGCATATAACGTGTCCCCCAAATAACAAAACTCTTCCATGCACTCAAGAGATTTGCAAGCAAGATCAGTCATTTCATGCCTGACAGTCTCTATATGCTCTCCCCAACACACCACACAGATGAAATCAGCATTATTTCTAAGTCTACCACAAATACCACTACATCTCATATGCACCCACTTATCACAGATACTGCACAAGATGTAGTTATTTCCCACACCCTTGTGGCAAACCACACATGGTCACTCTCCCTCTGCTTTACCAGTACCCCTACCAGTCCTCTATATCACCACTTTTGTTTTATCCACATTTACACTCAAACCCTTGTGCCCCATTCTCTCTCCACTTGGTAAATCTTTCCTCTGCCTCCCTTTCATTCTCTGCAGTCAGCAACAAGTCATCACCATACATCATCTCCCATGGAAGTCCATTTCTGAAGTCAGATGAGAGAGCTTCAAGCACCATGTCAAACAATAATCGGCTCAAGACTCACCCCCTGATGCATGTCAACATTCAAGGAAAACTCATCACTCAGATCTCCATTCACCCTCACCTTGGCATGAGCACCCACATACATAGCCATAACAACTCTAACCAGCCACTCCTCAATCCCAAGCTTTCTTTTTGCCCACATCACCACCTCCCTAGGGACTGTGTCAAACACCTTCTTCAAATAAAAAAAAACGAAGTACAGTACAGATCATTTTTCTTTCCTTTTTATTTTTCCTGAAGCTGGTGGACAGTGAATATGGCATCAGTGGTCCCTGTGTCTGGCATAAACCCAAACTGCATCTCATCAGTATTCACTCTTTCCCTAATCGTGCCTTCCAGGAATCTCTCCATTACGTTCATTATCAGATCCAAAAGTTTTGTCTATAAGTTCCACTTTTCAGGGCATCACCGAGTTCATTGGATGAATATTGTACAGAGTTCTCATCGAGGATTTGACACTCCTGTATTAAACCTGCTTGTTAACAGATAGACCCGTTCTGACTGGTAATGTGAAAGACATCTATAGTACACAGTACTAACAAATATCTATCTATCTATCTATCTATTGCCAGGCACCTTAATCTCGTAAGGGGTGGCCACAAACAAATTGCCTCCATATCATTCTGTCCCCTGCCATTTCAGTGCCCTGCTCCCAGCTCACACACCCCTCTCTCATATACCTCTCCATTCCATTCCTCCATCTCATCCTTGGCCCCCCCCCCTCCATCTCATTCACATACACTCTTCTTCTCAGTCTCTCGCTCTCCATCCTCTCCACGTGGCCAAACCACCTTAATATATTATTTCCTCCTAACACATTTTATCACATCCACATCCACACCACACCGCTCCTTCACTTTCTCATTTGTCAGTCTGTCTCTCCATGTGACTCCACATGATCCTCTTAAATAACTCATTTCCACTGCTTTCACTCTTGACTTCTGTCCCTCCAACAATGTCCAAGCTTCACATCCATACGTTAGAGATGGTATCACAATACTGTCGTGTAGCAGCTTTTTCACTTCCATGCTCACTTCCCAGTTTCTTATCACTGCTTTCAAGGAGCCAGCAACCATTCTTCCCTGCTGCGCCCTTCAAGCCCTTCACCCTCTAAACTTCCATCCTTACTCATCACACTATCCAAGTACTTAAATGTACTCACATTCTCCATTTCCTCCCCATCCAATCTCACTGTACATTCACTAACTTTACTTCTCTCGAAGACCATAATTTTACTCTTCCCTACATTCACCTTTAGATTCCGTTTCTTACACACTCTCCCAAACACGTATTTATACAGTATATATATATATATATATATATATATATATATATATATATATATGCACATATATATATATATATATACTGTATATATATATATATATATATATATATATACAGTAGGCTCACACATTGCTCGAGAGATTGGGTGGTCCACGACCTCGCGTACTGAGAATACATAATCTTATGGGAATAATTACATATGGGCGGTACCCCCTCATACCTGGACATTTTTTGGCCCTTAGAGACAATAAAGGTCATATTTTTCAGACACTGTACCAAAGCTATAGCTACAATAACAAAAATATGGGTAGTCACCTTAACAACAGTAGACAACAGGCCTAATGACCTTAAATAACAGAGGTTCCAAGGCGCGGCAACACTTACAGCGCCGCACTCCCCACCGCACTAACATTTCCCTCCGCAGACTCCTCTTGAGCACCTTCCCCAGGAGCTTCAAAGTCACTCACTTCGGCCATAAACCCTACAAAGTCCAATGCTGACACTTCTGACATTGCATCCTCTTCAACCTCAACAGGAACAGGAGCAGACGATGTCGATGGTTCCGCTACTTCACCAACTTGAGCCCGCTGTGTGTAGCTTGTTATGAGCGTCTGTCTTCTGTTTATTTCTTCCCTGTGCCTGTCTGTGTAGAAATGGAAGAGTTTGTCGATACCAACCAGAAGTTCCTCCGTTCTTAGGTTGCTCACTTCCTGTTCCTTCACCTCCTCCTTGAGTTTATCCACGGCAGCGAGGATCTTGTTAATGTTTGACATACACAGCTCAGTCCTACCTTCCATCACGCTAGGCTGCTCAACTTGACTCTGCCTGGCGTCGTGCTCTGCGTCAGCCTCGTCTATCCATTGCAACAACATGACGACATGTGACGCGCTGTGTGAGGGGTGGTCGCACACTAATAGAAAATGGCCTTTTTGAGCCACTCCTTTCCTCTGCCTCGCGTTCTGTGGGTAAACTCGCGCATTCAAGAGTTTTTGGTTATGATTTTTGGTCACTCGCGCACAATGCGAATCGCGCACTGTGATGACGTGCACTGTGCGAACCTACTATATATATATACAGTATATATATATATATATATATATATGTATCTATATCTATATCTATCTATCTATCTGTATATATATCTATCTATCTATCTATATCGTCACCCTCATAAAGAAATTGCCTAAGTCATTTTTCAGCGATTTCTTAATTGCCTACATCAGTTCTTCATCACGTGGCGCACCTATTGGTATAGCTGCCTTTGCCAGGTCTAGGGTGTGAGTGGTCTAAAATGCTCCTCAAGTTTCTGCCTAAATCATTGAAAATTAAGAAAATGAGACAGTTTTTTTCTGATTTCCCGAAAGCAGTAAAAATGACTTAAGCAGTTTCTTTATGAGGGTGACGATATATATACAGTATATAGATAGATAGATAGATAGATATATCATCATCATCATCATCATCATCATCATCATCATCATCATCATCCAGACCTCCTTTCCCACCCAAGGGCAGGATGAGGAGTAGCAATGTCCAGACAGCCCAAAATTGCCCAATCCAATGGGCCACGCTTCCATTCACTCATCATTCAAGCCCCCGGAATCCTGGCTCTATCGGATACACCAGAAACATTCACCACGTTCTGTAGCTTCACATAATCGTATCTGACAGAGTCAATCCAGATGCTGCCACGTTAAAAAGGGGTGCCAAAAATTCCTGATCATGCACTACTCACAAAATTCATGCAGCCAGCTCGATTTCCTGTCAGTTCCCTAGCCTCACCGACTTCTAAACCTCTCTTCCTTACACATTCATCCACCATATCTCTCCACCTTCTTGGCCTACCTCGCCTCCTCCCTCCTTCGAATTCGCTCAGATATACCTTCTTCACCACTCTATTGTTATCCATTCTCTCCACATGACCATACCATCTCAGTACACTCTCTTCTATTCTGGTTTCCACCGACTTCCTCACTTCGCATCTTTCACGAATCACATTATTTCGTATCCTATCCACCCTCTGTACTCCACATACATTCCTCAGCAGTCCCATCTCCGCTGCCCTTACTCTTGACTTTTCATTTTCATGCCACACCGTAGTCTCACATCCATATGTTAAAGTTGGCACTAACACTCCTTCATGTAAGCCTCATGCAGCTGCAACACTCAATCTTCTGTTTCTTATCAAGGCCTTCATTGCATTAGCTACTTTTCTTCCCTGTGTCACTCAATTTTCAACTTCTTTTGCACATTTTCCTCTCTTTTCTATCATTACCCAGGTATTTGAACTCTCTCACCAATTCCAGTCTCTCTCCATTCACTGTTACATTGCACTGGGAGTCACCTTCTCTCTCAATAACCATCACTACTTTTTTCTACATTTACTCTCAAGGAACGATGCTTACAGACATCAGCAAAACTCTGCACTAGCCTACCAAGTTCTTGTCCGGTACTTGCAAGCAGTACTGCATCATCAGCATACAACAAATTTGAGATATTCCATCCATCACCATTCATTACCAATGCCATCCCTCTCTCCATTACTCGTGTTTTCACTTCTCTCATCACCCCATTCATATATACATTGAACAACCATGGGGACATCACACAACCTTGTCGCACGCCCACACTGATCACGAACCATTCACTTAGATGCCCATTAACACAGACACATGCTTCACTACCATCATAAAAACTCTTGATGGCACCTAGCAGCTTACCCTCTATATCGTACATGCACAAAACTTTCCACAATCCTTCTCTGTCCACTTTGTCATATGCTTTTTCCAGATCCATGAATGCCATAAACACTTTATGGTCTTTCTCACAATATATATATATATATATATATAGTAATCCCTCTAATATCCGACGTAATAGAGCCATAGGCAGGTCTGGATAGTGGTCCTGTCCGGATATTGGGCCCCAGCTTCTGGACTTGTACTTAGGGACCCTAACTCAGAAAAACACCTATACAGCTCCCTCTGGACATGCATAGCACCTATTTAAGACCCAATTCACACCAATAAGGGACATAAAAGACTGAAATAAATGCAAAAGAAGCATAAAATGAGGTTCTTGAGGTAGGTTCGTACAATATTAAACATTCTGGGTACTTACAAGTCCCTGGCTCCTGGACTCGTAGTTATGGACCCTAACCTAGCCTAACGCAGAAAAACACCTCCCTACTGCACATGCATAGCACCTAAGACACAGCATATTCACACCAATAAGGGACATAAAAGAGTGAAATGAGGTATTTGAGGTAAGTATAGTTTGGAAAATACAGTAGAGTACAGTATGAAACATTCTGCCTACTTACAGCAAGTCCATGGCCATCTCGATGAATAACACGTCTCCTCTCAGACTCTGACAATAAGAAGGATTTCCTGAAGCACTTGCAGTACACTGTTCATGAAGTCTTGCACTGAACTTAGTCATTCGCACTCAGAAGTCCATTCTCTCCACAGTGTGCACTCTTGTCTAACTTATGGTCCATTGTAACTTAATAAGTGTTGCACTCTGCACTTTAATTTTACCACTCTTATAACCATTTTCTAAAGCAAAAACACACAAGTTTATTTACGTTAAATTTAGTCCAAAAATTGTTTGTCTTTTCACTCACAACTGTAAATCCTTAACACAATGCACTGTTTTTTTCACTGCACAACACTGTAAACTCCCGTGTGGTCTAGTGGAGAAGTTCTTGGTGTCTATTCACTGTCAGAGTCCGAGAGTATCGCTGGCAGGTGACCTAGGGGTGCGTCGCTGGGTCGTGGTGATGGCGTACCCACTGCAGACGACTCCGAAGACAGAGGCAAACTCACGTCGAGCAGTGACTCCATCATGGCTGATGTGCTGGGCTTTGGCTCGGAGCATGAGGGCCTGTCTTGGGGAGGCAACGGAGTGGAGCCAGGGCTGGGCACAGCTGCGGTCATGGGCCTGAAAAAACTGTCAATCGTTGATTGACGCAAGGAACGATGATTCTGACGATTAATGATGCGTTGCCTGAAAGCACGCACTTCCTCCACAAGTCCCAAGGGCCCCATCTCCCTATCACAGTCTGGGTGTTCCAGGTAGTCCAGAATGAACTCTAGGTGTTCCCGGAGTGCGCTTAGCTTGGGGATGGCTGAGTTGTGTCATGCTGAGAGGAGTCCGCATCATCGTTGCCGTCCTCTTCGGAATCTTCAAGCTGGGTACTGACACCTGCAACTGAAGATGCGATCTCGATATCAGACAGGGTTTGATACCCAGGATCGCCCTCGTCGTCATCCAACCACTCATGCATGTCGTCCACATCAACATCATCGCCATGGTACGTAGACATGCATGGAAGTCACCCACGTGAAAACCTAGAAAGTTGTACTCCACATCCATTCCGAGAAGCAGACAAGACCAACCATTTTCTAGAGTCCTGACAGGGATTTCCTTCCATGCACTGGCCCAGTTGTAGATTGCAGACTTGATGTTGTAATGGCGAAGGTTTTCCAAAGTCTGCTGGCCTCGCGTGTCCCGTCCCTCCCTGCGCTCGTCCTCGTCCTCGAGAACAACCATCACCTCGTCCAGGAACTTCCTTCAGTACAGCCTCTTCGTTGCCACGATCACTCCTTGGTCCATTGGTTGGATGAGAGCAGTCATATTAGGTGGCAGAAACATGCACCTAATGCGGCCATTCTCAGCCACCAAGTCCTTGTTGCACGGGTGGGCAGGTGCATTGTCGAGGAGAAGGAGGGCCTTTACCTGGTCGCGTGGGATTCCCAGTTTCTCCGTCTGGTAATGTATGACCTCCTTGACGAAATGGCGGTGGAACCAGTCTTTGAAGATCTGGGCTGTGAACCATGCCTTCAAAGAATGATACCAGACGACAGGAAGGACATCCATCACCCCACGAACACACCAAGGCTGCTTTGCGCGGCCAACATTAATGGGCTTAAGCCGGTGCATACCGTTAGCATTGGCACAACACAAAGCAGATATCCGTTCCTTGGAGAGCTTGCTGCCAGGTACACGCTCCTCTGTCTCCTCGGCTAGAGTGGTCGTTGGCAAAGAGCGATAGAATAAACCAGTTTCGTCGGCGTTGTAGACTTGACCGAGAGTGAGGCCCTCCCTGTCGATCAAGCCCTTCACCTTGTGCCGAAACTGGTCAACTCCATCCTCGTTAGCGTCCAAAGCTTCGCCATGAGCCTTACGGTTGGTAAGGCCATGCCGTAACTTAAATGCGAAGAGCCAACCCTCGGATGCCTTGAAGTCTAGGGCGTCGTGAAGCCTTGCGAACTTCTCAGCAGCAGCCTTCAGCTCCATACCACGTACCATCACAGCAGCAGCACATTGCTGTCGATACCAAATCAACGTGGAGCGGTCGACTTCAGCAAACTTGGGAGTAAACATCACCTTCCTCTCCACGTTGCGTTTGCTTCTCGACGAGAAGTCAGCCGTGTACTGCATGAATTTGTCTCGGGATCTCTTAATATGAAACAAAGTAGATCGGGCGAGGTTGAACTCGCAGAGGATGCATGAAGAAGACCACCCCGCATCTACTTTCTCCAATATCTCCTGCTTCTTCTCCAGAGTCAACACCACTCCTATTCTCAGGCGGCGGGGCCATCATCACACACACGAAGGAGAGGCACGAGAGCAGCAGGAGTGCCTGCAGCAGGTAAGGCACCACCACAAAAGCGAGCACATGGGCAGCCTTAATGACGAGCGTTCGCTCGCGACGAGAGACAGGCGGAAAGTGGGGAGGATGCAGGGGTGCTCTAGTGGACGTCGGAGGAATGACGCGCCACAACAAAGCTGTCCCGCGCCCCGTGCGCCAAGTTCAAATTACGGGCGGGGAAAAATCTTTTTTTTTTTTTTTTTTCCCCCAGACCATTTTGGGAATATTGGATCCCGGGACGATTATGTCTGGTTAGTGGGGATGTTCGGATATTAGAGGGATTACTATATATATATATATGTACAGTACCCTCGCGTCCAGCACGGTAATATTGTTATGCATGGGTCACGTGTTGGATCAAAAATGTGTTGGACTAACAATAGAGCTTATGGGGAAAAATGAATTATGTCAGCAACCCTCGGAAAAGTCACCCTAAATACCTACCATATACCTATACATATATTGGTACTATTGTAATTATAATAGATGGTACTGTGCTATGAATGATAACTAACCTTTTAGGATAGTGTTGGTGGGCTTACTGGGAATGGAAGGTGGTATCCAAGGCTGTAGTTAGTCCTACTGGGTGCCCGGAGGATGGCTGCTGGCGTCACTAGCGGGTAATGGCTGTTGCTCCTCCTCAACGTCCCTCATAAATCCTTCGAAATCAAACCTCCCTCATAAATCATTCGAAATCACACTCAGAATCGCTATCTTCGTCCACAGCCATGGAAGGTCCTGCTTCTGCCTGTCCTAGCCCTGTAATCCTTGGCAAAGTGCATGCTTCTCACACTGTTGCCAGAGCCCCGTCTCGTGACTGTGGAAATTGATCGCTGTCGCTGACTCGGTAGAGAATAAGGAGAAGCAACTTTGTTTATTAACTGGTACGCATGCCGATGAGAAGGGTTTCAAAACGATTGATATTTATTCTAAAATATTAATATGTATTCAGTGTCAGGCTAAATGTTCAATGCTGTAGTACGATACATTCTGTGTCGAGTCGCCTGGGTTTTGGTCACACTGTTTTCCCCATCGTATGCTTGGTAGGAATCCATCCAGATGAATTCCAAATGCCCGTGGTATCGTCAGCAATTTTACCACGTTACCGTTCTGATTTACCATCGTATCCTCGGCAAACCTGGTATGAAGTGCCATGTGATAGCCTTTGGTTGCCAGGATCTTGTCTTAAGTTTTTTATTATGATCACGTTGGCTTCATTCATGTCGTAGGCCTTGGCAGTGTCAACTTTCCTCTCCCCTTTCTTCTTCCTCTCGATGCTTTCTAGCTTGGTGGCCTGAGGGAGGTGCCGACGCTTCTTGGGGTTCTCAGAAGGCTTCCTAGGCATCGTGAGCAGGGTAAAATGCAATAACAAGGGCAGAAAATGCAGCAAGAAAAAAGCACCTTCCAATGCAATTATGCGACTGAGTGGCTCTGTGGCGGGAGAAATGTAAACAAAACATCATGTGACACCAGAAGCGTTTTTAATTGGGCAGCATCTCGATCACATCACAATAGCGGGCGGGGAAGGCTGCTTGATCAGAAGTTTTTCATTGGCTATCATCATCATGGGAATGTCCAGTATGGCCGTGTTGGACCGGGGATGATCGTGCTAGAGTGAACTCTGCGGATTTGGCCCACTTCTCGGAGCTCTGTCCGTGTTATGCTAACACACTCGTGTTGCAGTAATTAAATCGTATTAAGTAATACTAATTAATTGCTCACCGTGCTGGACTCAAATCGTGCTGGACTAACGCGTGCTGGACGCGAGGGTACTGTATATAGTACAATATCATCATCATTATCATCATCAGCCATTACAAATCCACTGCTGAACAAAGGCCTCCCCCAACCTTCTCCATGAATTCCTTGACTGAGCCAATCTGTGCCATGTTTTCCCTGCAGATTTCTCTATCTCATCTCTCCACCTCCTGTTGTCAGTCATGTAATTGATTATATAGTAGTCGTAGCCAAGCTGTAGTTAATAGTGAGTAGATATGTGAGGGGATAACCTCAGTTCACTTGTAGTCAGTGACAGGAGAAGATAAAGATGGATACTGGGGTTTGATTGCACAGTAGTTTATTTCTTCAGAGGGAATATCTCAAAATTTTATACTAAGTTTGTCTCACTAGAGCGTATTGAGGTGAGAGCGGTTTTATGCTTGTTTCTCGCTAGAGCCCCCTTCTCGCTCTCTCCTCTCCAGTCTCCTAATTCCTTCTGTCTTCTCCTCTTTCCTTCTGTATATAAGAACTTCCATCACATGGGCCACACTGTCCTCAGATGTTCTAGAAGCCTGTGTGTGTGTGTGTGTGTGTGTGTGGTAACTTTCCGGCCAAGCATCACGAGGTGTTGAATATGGCATTCCTCAGAGGGAATGTGCAAAATATATTTCCTGTAGGCCCTAGCCATGACATTGATTTAACCTCTAGAGTACCTATGTATGTTTTATGATATTGAAGAGTCCTGACATCACTCGGTCACGCCCTGCTGGCGAACTCACGACAGCGTAGTAATTCATACTAGTCTGGTAATACATAGTATTCATTAAAATATTGTAGAGGTGTAATATTTTGATAATATTGTACGGACATAATAATATTGTAGAATCTTAACATATTGTAGTAATACATTGTATGTATAACTGAGTAAATACATTGTAGTAAAATTTAATATAGAATATTGTATGAGACACTGTAGTGATATAGTAGCACAAATGTGCATGTACAACAGACACACACACATAATTGTGCAATGGTAATACTGGTAGGTCATTTCATTACATATGGAGTTATGCTTATATTAATGCCTAATATTACACTTAACTTGTATGATGATTCTGGTAATACAGAATTTTAGGAACATATAGTTACATTGTATGAATGTAATTGTTACATAATTGTATTATTTGATTGAGGTAATATTTTAATTGTTACGTAATTGTATTTCAAATTAATATTGTAATTGTTATGTAATTGTATTGTTACATAATGTATAATAATTGTATTGTATTGTAATTGTTACATATCATTTGTAGTTACATAATTGTAGCAACTGTAAGATAATTGCAGTAATGCAGTCGTTTGTCGGTACATAATTGTAGTAAAATAATTGCAGTAATGCTATCATTTGTAGTTCCATAATTATAGCCATTGCAGTAATATTGTAACTGAAGTAATATTGTAGGTATTTGTAGTAACTGTAGTAATATTGTACAGTTACACTGTATGAAACATTGTAAAGTGGGACTTAAGTGTGTGCTCGTGTATATAATTACATAATAATAACACAGTAACACAAATCTCACCCTCTACTGATATATCCCCATTTTGTTTTCCCGGTTACCATCTCCTCACAAACTTCCGTAACAAGGGCGGCACCTGTTGTTATATCAAATCCCAGTATGCAGTTGACACTGTTTTAAACTTCACTTCATCCAGTTTTGATTACTCATTATATAAACTAAATTGTGAAAATATTACCAAATATATTTGTGTAGTTTATCGCTCCCCCAATTCTTCTTCGGAACCCAGTGTATTTGATCCATATCCACACAGTTGAGTAACCTTAACCTTGCCCTTAGCACCGAAATTACCATTTTGGGTGATTTTAACATACATAATGTTGAATGGTTATTGCATTCTGCCAGGACTAGAGTGGGAGCTGTTTGTGGAATCGTTTAATCTCACCCAGCTGGTAAAGCAGCCAACCAGAATACCTGATAATCCTGACCATAATGCCCATCTCTTGGATTTATTCTTGACAAATAATCCAGATCAATACCGGATAGAGGTACTATCACCACTTGGATCCTTTGACCACAAACTCATCAAAGCCTCATTAGTCAACCACCCCACACATCCCCGTTCTGAACCTGTCAGGGTGACCCAATGGCACTTTGATAGGGCAAACTGGGATGGATTTAGAAATTATCTTGCTGACATTCCATGGCAGTCTTTCTTCTCTAGTGATCCCAGTTCCACCCAGTCCCACATTTGCAACTAAATACTAGCTGGTATGGATTTATTCATACCAAGTCAACAGTTCACTAAAAGATCGAACTCTCCAAAATGGTTTGATGGCAACTGTGCCAGAGAAACAGGCCAGAAGTCATTAGCATATAACTCTTACTTAAAATCAAAAACATGTGAATCACTCTTTCAATTTAATCCATCCATCCATCCATCATCCAATCCCACATTGCCCCATGAGGGAGCGTAGGAGCCTAGGGCTAAGCAGTTGGTCCTGACATTTAACATGAGAGTGACCGGCCTCACTCATGCCAGAAATCATGCAAAAGCTGTATTAAATCTAGCTAAATCAAACTTTCTTGAAAAGCAAGCATCAAAACTACTTAACAACCCTAATGACAATAGAATATTCTGGTCAACTCTTAATTCTTTCAATTATAACTTTAACAAGTCATCTTCCATTCCCCCACTAAAATCTTCTGATGGCAACATTACAAATGACCCACGTGGGAAAGCAGATATTTTTGCCAGTACATTTGCCAGAAACTCTACCATAGACGATATCAGCCAGAAAGTCCCAGTACTGAAAATTGACTCTCCCGAAATTGCCCCATTTAAAATACAGACAAGATACGTAAAATCCATCCTAGACAATTTACCTGCCAACAAAGCTGCAGGCCCAGATGAAATTCCGCCAATTGTTTTGAACAAGTGTTCCCCTGAACTTGCCTTTGTTCTAGCTAAATTATTCAGACTATGCATACGTACTTCTTTATTCCCAAATTCATGGAAAGAAGCCAACATCCACCCAATTCCGAAGAAAGGAAGTTCCTCTGACCTCTCTGATTACAGACCAATAGCTGTCACATCTTCTCTTGGTCAAGTATTTGAAACTTTAATTAATAAGCACATTATTAAACATCTTGAATCCTTCAACTTATTTAGTGATAGACAATATGGTTTTTGCCACGAAAGATCCACCATTGACATACTCAATCTCCTAACTCATACCATCCATCAATCAATTGATCTGCATGGAGAAACTCATGCAGTAGCTCTTGATATTTCTTAAGCTTTTGACGGAGTATGGCACCGTTCCCTGCTGTCCAAACTCCCTTGCTATGGACTAACGTCTTTTGTTCCTTTGATTTCTTCAAATCTTAGTGACAGGAAAATAAGAGTAAAAGTAGATGATGTATATTCTAATTTCCACTCAATTAACGCCGGTGTGCCACAGGGATCAGTTCTGGTGCCAACCCTATTCCTGGTTCATATTAATGATCTCTTATCTGTTACCCACAATCCCATCCATTTATACGCAGATGACTCAACACTACATAGTTCATTCACATTCAGACACCCATTTACAAAGTCTAATATCTCTGCCTCTCAACTCAGTACAGCCATCTCCATAAATCAAGACCTATCTTCGATCAGTGAATGGGGACAAAACAACATTGTCTCTTTTAATGCTAGTAAAACTAAATACAGGTATATACAATTTACTAATAGACAGATATTGCCAGATTCATATATTACTTTCAGTGCCACTAATATTCCCGTCTCAAAAAGTATTGAAATTCTTGGCGTCTCACTTAACAATGCCCTCAGCTGGACTTTTCATATTATATCACTTGCTAAAACCACCTCAAAGAAACTTGGATTATTGTACAGAGTCCGTAACTTCTTCACTGACGAGCAGTTGGCTATAATTTATAAGAGTCATGTGCGCTGTCAGCTTGAATATTGCTCACCCTCGTGGAATGGTTGTGGTGAGGTTGAATTAAAACAACTAAATAAAATTCAGAACAAAGCTGTTAGAATTATTAACAACCCTGCCATTACAAATAAACTACCTCCCCTGCAAGTAAGGAATGTTGCCTCCCTTGCGTTATTGTACAGATATTTTTTTGGCAAATGCTCAGACGAAGTTGCGTCCATGGTGCCACCTCTTCATGCCGTCCCTCGTGCTACTTGGGCATCTGGTAGCGCTCGTGACTGTAATGTCACCCAGCCATATTGCAGAACTTCTGGCTATCAGAATTCTTTCATTCCCCAAACTGCATCTCTCTGGAACTTGCTTCCCCAGAGTTGTTTCCCTCCAAATTTCAACCCACACCTGTTCAAGTCTGACTGTTACAGATATTTTATGAACAGAGGACACCAGTAATCTGATGTATGGATTATTTTTGTTTTTTATTCATTTGTATTTCCTTCCTCCGTTCTGTTATTTAAAAAAAAAAAGAAAAAAAAAAAAAGATACAGCAGTGAATTGTATTATGAATTAGTCATCTATAACACTTGCTGTAGTCATATCACACAGTTTGTATTATAAGTTCCCTTATCGTTTCCTACCGAAAAAAAAATAAAGTAACTAGCTAATCCAGTCATGCAGCAGTCGATGATGTGCATACAACTGGCTCTTGGAGAACAATAATTTTTCTCATTGTTTTACTTGTAGAAGGAGTTTATGATGTATTGTAGCACTTTGTAGCATCAGTTGCATTTAATTTTGTTTGTTTGTTATGCGATCATAATTTATTTTTTTGTATGTATTGATTTTCTTTAATTTTAATCGTTTGTGTTCGGATTTTCTGTGGTGTCTGTGGTTGCATAATTGCTGGCTAATCCTTGGGACCCTTTTTAAAGCTTAGTTATGTTACACAGTTTATTGAGATTTTTTGTAACCCCATATTTTGTTATTCTATATAATAATATATACTTATATTATGAACAACATTAACTATATACACTCACTTATTGTTTGTTTGTACCTCTGGTAGACAATTTATGTGTCAGCACTGTGTGGAAATCTTTGTCATCACAATTGTGTGAAAGAGGATGTTCATTCTTGCTAACTTCACTAGTGTTGGCCTTTGTCTGGTTCCACAAGGCAACTTTAATTAACCCCTTAAGTACTAATCTCATCGATCGAGCGTTTTGCACAATTTCTAAAAGGACGAGCAACGCCGATCGTGCAACATCCACAAAAAACTGGCATCAGCTGGCTTCACCCCAGCTGTGACTTAGATGGCTTCTAACCAGTCAGAACTAAGTGTTGGACACACCGGAGCGGTGACCCAGGCCTGTACCCAGGTGGTCATGGGTGTACCCCCAACCTCCCTCTCACCACGTCCCTCTTTTTTTTTTTTTACAAACTACAAGAGAGAGCCAAATTCAAGATCCGATCATTTTGAGATGCCTGGACGCACTGCGTTTGAAAGACTGGAGATCATAGGAAGCAGGAAATACAGACAGAGGGAGACCGCTCCAACGTTGACCTGTTGAATATATGAAGGACTGGGAATAACTAACTTTTGCATTAGAGAGATGGACAGAAAAGGGATGAGAGTTTGCTGCTAGACGGGTGCTACGTGCCCGTCGTAGAGGTGGAGGAATGCATGCAGACAGTTCAGAGGAACAGTGACCATTGAAGTAGCGATAGAAAAGAGATAAAGATGCAGCAGTGCAGTGAAGAGACAGAGGTTGAATGGAGTCAGTAAGAGGAGGAGAGTTAATGAGACAAAAAGCTTTTTACTTCACCCTATTGAGAAGAGCTGTATGTGGGAAACCTCCCCACACATGAGAGTTGTACTCCACACAGGGACGGATAAAACCCGTGTATAGAGTCAACAGTTGAGCAGGGGTAAAGAAGGAATGGAGTCGGCTTAGCACGCCTAATCTCTTGGAAGCAGATTTTACAAGAGGTGTAATATGATCTTTCCAATATAAGTCCCGAGAAAATGAAACCCCAAGCATGTTCAAGGATGATGCAGGATTAAGCTGAATATTATTAAACATTAGTGGGTATACCTGTGGAAGATTTTGTCGGGTTGATAGGTGTAAAAACTGAGTCTTTGATGCATTAAAAACAACCAAATTATTTTTACCCCAGTCAGAGATACGAGCCAAGTCAGATATTAGGTGTGCCATAGCCTCATCCCTTGTTTGTTGAAGTAACTGCTGAGATGGGCGTTGCAGGAACCGAATGGAAAGGTGAAGGGTGGAGTCATCAGCGTATGAGTGTATAGGGTTAGATGTACAGCTTAGAAGGTCATTAATGAATAAAAGGAAGAGAGTTGGTGATAGGACAGAGCCCTGAGGAACACCACTGTTGATAGATCTAGGAGAAGAACGATGGCCGTCTACAACAGTGGCTATAGAATGACCAGAAAGGAAGCTAGTGATGAAGGCACAGATAGAAGGATAGAAACCGTAGGAGGGCAGTTTGGAAATTAAAGATTTATGCCAGACTCGATCAAAAGCCTTTGAGATGTCAAGTGCAATGGCAAAATTTTTGCCAAAGTCCCGAAAGGAGGAGGACCAAGAGTTTGAAAGGTAGGTGAGATGATCGCCAGTGAAGCGTCCCTGACGGAACCCATACTGATGATCAGAAAGGAGGTTGTGATAGGACAGATGCTTTTAAATTTTTCTTTTAAGAATTGACTCGAAAACTTGTGAGATACAAGATGTTAAAGCAATTGGACGATAGAGGGTTGGGAATGATCACCCTTCTTTGGGACTAGCTGAATGAGAGCAAACTTCCAGCAAGAAGGAAAGGTACAAGTTGATAGACAAGGACGAAAGAGTTTGCCTAGGCAGGGTGTAAGCAGAGAAGCACAGTTTTTGAGGAAAAACAGGAGGGACTCCATCAGGCCCATATTCCTTATTAGTATTGAGGCCTGTGATGGCAGAAAATACATCAGCTGAAGAAATGTCAGCCATGAGGAAGTCAGAGGGGGGGAGTGATGGAGGAACAGCACCGGAATCGTCTAAGGTGGAATTGGAGGAGAAAGTCTGAGCGAAGAGATCTGTTTTATCAGTAGAAGAAATAGCTACAGAGCCATCAGAGTAGAAAAGAGGAGGGAAGGATGATGAGGTAAAGTTGCTAGAAAGGTTTTTGGCAAGATGCCAGAAGGAGCAGGAAGAATTCAAGTTGGAGAGTTGAGAGCATTTAGTATGGATGAAATTATTTTTAGCAGAGCGAAGAACAGACTTAGCACAATTCCTGGCAGAAACTTATGAAAGATGTGATTCAGGGGTGGGTTGGCTCTGGTACCTTGTATAGTCCCTCTCCTTGTTGCGGACAGCATTAGAACAAGCGTGATTAAACCAAGGCTTTCTTGCATTAATCAGAGGATATGAGAAAGGAATGTATGCTTCCATGCCCAAGAGAATAACCTCGATAATGCACAAGGCACACTCAGATGGCTCCCAGCCATGGAAGCAATAATCATTCCATGGAAATTCAAAGAAGTACTGCCTGAGGGCATTCCAATCCGCAGCTCCAAAGTGACACAGACGACGTTTCTTTGGAGGGTCCACAGGCCGTACCAGAGCGATGGGACAGGTTAAGGTGATAAGGTTGTGATCAGAGGAGCCCAACAGAGAGAATAGATAACAGTGTAAGCAGAAGGATTAGTTGTAAGGAAGAGGTCATGTATGTTGGAGCTCTCTCCAAGGTGGTCAGGGGTACAGGTAGGGTGCTGTATGAGCTGCTGTAGGTCATTAAGGATAGAAAAGGTGTAGGCTTGTTCGCCAGGTGGATCACCAAAGGTGGTGGTGAACATTGAAAGCTCCTAGAATGGAGATTTCATAGAAAGGAGAAATGGATAGAATGTTCCGTCGTAGAAGTAAGATAGTCAAAATAATTTTGATAGTCAGTAGAATTGGGAGATAAACAGCGTAGATATATTTAGTCAGAGAATGACAGGAAAGCCGAAGCCAGAGTGTAGAGAATTAAGAAGAATCGAGTTCTGGAACAAGAGAGCAAGATAAGTCATTGTGTATGTATACACAACAGCCACCTATGGCATTGAAATGAGTATAGAGAAAGTAGGAGGATACAGAAAAGGGTTTGTTGTCAGTTGCCTCAGATAGCTGAGTCTCAGTTAGGAAAAGAAGGTGAGGTTTAGAGGAGGAGAGGTGGTGCTCATCAGAGCAAAAGTTGGAGGAAAGGACACAAATGTTGCAGAAATGAAGAAGATGTAAGTCAGACAGTGATTCCAGGCAGCTCGAGTTGTCACCGGGAGAGGGGCGGAAGATGGGGGCATTTATGGTCCCCCTCCCTGGGGGCTCCGAGGCATTGTATTTTGCCGTCATGAATACTTGTTACTACCGTACCTCCCACCGTTCTTCACACCACCACCACCCTACTCATGCACCCCCCCCTCCCATGTGGATTCCCCCCATGACCCCCCCAGTCATCTGGAGGGAGGGTATTTCCCCCCTACTCTCCCTCCATGTCCCTGTACTCCACTGGGGCTGTTCGTTTGTGTCTTGTGGTGGTCTCCTCCCATCTTTCCATCCCCATACACCCCCTTCTAGCCTTACCACCTCCCACCACCACCCCCCACATCCACCCCCTATCACGCAGTATCTTTACCTCCCCGGCCTCGAATATTTTGCGCATTTTTATGCTTTATGTCACGTGTTTTTGAATCGTTACCTGTAATTTATTCGTGTCTTTGCATACAGATATGCACACCACAATTATTTTAGCTGTCTTGATTCAAAATCCACTCGAAAAAGAAATTTTACTTTCCCTAGCTAGATTTGATAGCTCACAGGGGAGGGGAGGGAGGGGACTGGAAGTATGGGGAAGGGAGAGGAGGGGAGGATAATATTTGCTATTTATCATATTTTTATTGGGGGTTCATGACCATTTTCCCTAGCTAGATTTGACAGCTCGGGGGGAGGGGAGGGGGGAGGGGAGGTTAGGTAAGGGGAGAGGAGGGGAGGGAGGGGATTGGAGGTATGGGGAGAGGAGAAGAGGGGAGGATAATTTTTACTACAGTATTTATCATATTTATTGGGAGGGGTTTGTCACCATTTTATTTTTTTTAAGCACATTACAATGGTTTATAACATCTGTACACACCAAAAAAAAATTGATTTTGGTGATTTTTGTACATATGTTTGTGAAGAAAAAAGGTGCAAGTACCGTACTTTCTTGCTCGCCGGGGCCATGACGGGTAACTATTATCTACTTTGACGGGCCATAGCTCGGTAACTATTGGGTCCAGGAGGGTGGAGTTTGCGTTTTCAGGTGTGTAAATTCAGGCTCTATAAATCAGGCATAAAACTTTCAACCTTTGAGAAGGTAAAAAAAATAGGCCTGTTTTTGTGTCCTGCGGGGTAGCCGAGGCTGGAGAATTGTGTACCCTAGGTACAGTTCTTATAATCACTCACTGGGTTAATGTGATAGTATTTATTTATCACTCTGCTGATGGATTGTTGCATAGTTCAATGTATGAAACATGTATTTTGTGTATGTATAAATAGTAACATTCATTGGGAATAAATGCATGCTGTAATAAATGAATGAATATATAAAGTATATAATAGTTATTGTCGGTGCAAGTACTTAGTGATTGACTTATGCAGATAATTGAAGTAGGTATGTGTACATAGGTTGTAACTATACAGTATGTTTTATATGTTTGTGCGGAATGTTTTGTCTACCACTGTGTCTATCACTGTGTGTTGTATAAATGAAGTAACTATGTAACTCACTAATTTTTACCATGGAGGCAATGGTGTTAGTGGTGGTACAGATGGTGATAGTGTTGTCAGACACGAGTTGATTGACGTTTTGTGGTGGTGTTCTCAGCTTCTCAGGAAAACACTAGTGCAGCAACTTCTAACTCTGGTAGCTGTGGTGAGTAAATGAGTAACGTTGAGTAATGTTGAGTAACGATGAGTGAGATGAGTGGTGAATGAGGGCTTTGGTATTTGCTGCCGTCGTCTGACCTTGTAACCCCTACATCATTGTGGTGGTGATGGATACGGAGGGTAGGTTGAAGAGAAGGGTGGAGTCAGGTGGTTGTGGGTTGTGAATTTTCTCGCTCGTTGTTTGCTTGTTGTTTCCTCACTCGTTGCTCGTTCTTCTTACTGTTTACTCGCTTGTGGTTACTTGATCGTATAATTGTAGTTTCTTGAGATGCTTGTGGTTTCCTTTACAGCATTTAATTCTACTTTCTTGCTGTATGTTGTGAACTTGTAGCTGATCTTGGTTACGTGGCAGAATCTTAATATCTTGCTGTGATTGTAGCATTTCTTATTGTCAGTCTTGATAATGTAGATTCGTAGTATCGTTGGTATGTTGACTTGTTGATTTGTAGGCTTATAAGCTTGTAGACATGTAGGCTCGTAGGCATTGGTTTGTACGTTTGCGACACAAAAATAATTTGTCAGTCTTGTAATTGATTACATAGTAGTTGTAGCTGAGCTGTAGTTAATACAGTAGACCCTTTTTATCCGTGGAATTTGCATCCGCGGATTTAAGTTTCCACAAATCAGACTTATTTTAATACTGTACTATACACTGTAACTTAATTTGAAATTGGCACGCAGCGCTCACTTCTTTTGTTGCTACAGTTAGCATACCCACACCCACAGGCATTCCCACCATTCCGCCAGTCTTATTGTAAACAGCAATCAGTTCATTACTTACGTCGTCGTCGCCCTTCTCGTGTTTACAACTCTACTGTACTGTACTTCATTGTGTAAGTGAAAAATAGCTTCCAAGACACAAGTAATGGATAAAAGCAATCCTTCTAAGCCAAAGAGAGAGCGTAAGGTGTTATCTGGTGTCCTGTCAGAAGGGTCAGAGTAGACTCATAGCTAACCTACAGTGCCACCACACATCTTGTCACCTCACCACTTTGGCACTGTAGGAGCTGCACTACAATCATCATACAGCAATCATCATCATCATACAGCAATTGTCATCATTGTACGAAGGTTATGAAGAGAACACAGTCTTTTGGTGAGTGTTAATATGTATTTGTAATATTTTAAAGTATGTTTTTACTTTTTCAGGGATGTGCTTAGCTTATGTGGAAGTAATATGCCGTTTTGTGATGATGACTTGAGTATCCGCGAAGTTGCCTTTCGCTCGGGTCTGTGAAACCTAACCCCCGCGGATAACTAGGGTCTACTGTAGTGAGTAGATATGTGAGGGGATAACCTCAGTTCACTTGTAGTCAGTGACAGGAGAAGATAAAGATGGATACTGGAGTTTGATTGTAGTTTATTTCTTCAGAGGGAATACCTCAAAACTTTATACTAAGTTTGTCTCACACGAGCGTATTGAGGTGGGAGCGGTTTTATGCTTGCTACACTCTCGCAGCCTCTCTCACTAGACCCCCCTTCTCGCTGTCTCCTCTCCAGTCTCCGAATTCCTTCTGACTTCTCCTCTTTCCTTCTGTATATAAGAACTTCTATCAAGTGGGCTATGCTGTCGTTGGATGTTCTAGAAGCCTGTGTGTGTGTATGAGTGGTAACTTTCCAGCCAAGCATCACAAGGTGCTGAATATGGCATTCCTCAGAGGGAATGTGCAAACAATATTTCCTGCAGGCCCTAGCCATGACTTTGATTTAACCTCTAGAGTACCTGTGTATGTTTTATGATATTGTAGAGTCCTGACGCTGTCTGGCCTTTTTCTGCAATGCTCACAATCTCTTGATGTCCAGCCAGTCAGCCTCTTGCTCCATCGGTTATCTATTAATCTTACTACATGGCCTTCCCACCTCGATTTCTGTTTTTTTATAACTTTCATAATGTCTTTGACTCTAGTCTGCTCTCTCACCGAAGTTGATCTTTTCCTGTCTCTTAAAGGTATTCCCAACATTGACATTTCCATTGCTCTCTGAGAATGGATTAGTTGATTTCACATTGATTTTGTCAGTTCCCATGTCTCAGAACTGTGCATTATAGCTGTAATTATTCATTATATACTTTTTATTTCATACATATTGGCATTTGGCAAACTACTTTTCATATCTCTGTGTTTACCAAATGCTTTCAGTCCAATTGTAATGCATTTTCTTATAATATGTGTGTGTGTTTGTACTCTATCAGATATGTTTATGTGAAGCTACAGAACGTGGTGAATGTTTTTGGTGTATCAGATAGAGCCAGGATTCCGGGGGCTTGCATGGTGAGTGAATGGAAGTGTGGCCCATTGGAGTAGGCAAATTTGGGCTGTCTGGACATTGCTACTCCTCACCCCGCCCTGGGGTGGGAAAGGAGGTCCAGGATGATGATGATGATGATGATGATATATATATAAATACTGTACAGTTACTACTCGTTATATATTGAACCGGTATTCGATAATTCGCTACAACGATAACAAAAAAGTTACACCTCAAAATCCAATTTACAATGAATTTTCCGCTATAACAATACTGCCATCAGAAAATTTTGTACGAAGCGCCAGGCTTTGTACAAAATTTTCTGATGGCTCACGCAAGGCAACCGTCGCTTGTCTCAGGCAAGATGGCGGCCCTGACATACAGAGCATTGTTTTGGTTCAGTTGTGCATTCCCACCACCTTTTCAAAGCTCTGTCTTTTCCACTCATTCACATGTTATCCCCCTGCTATCGTCACGTCTCAGCTGAGCGTCGTACTATAGTATACATTGTGTAGCACAAGGCCACCTTACGCAAATGTGATTATTGTGTTGTTGCAACGATGTACTGTACATGAGTAACGCTGCCTGTATTGGTGTGATAGTGTTTATTTTGGTGAATTACTGTACTGTGGATTTGTGATTAACCCCTAAAGGATCGATCCTTTTCCAGTATTTCGCTTGATACCTAATAGGATTGATAGAGGAGCCTTTGTAAAAAACTGCGGACACTAGGCTTCGGCCGATTGTGACATATATCAATGCAAACCAATGAGAACTAAGTCCTGAGTAGGGAGGGGGGAGGATCTGGGCCCCTACCTATGGGGAGGGGGGTGATTCCTCCACTGCTCTCTCGCCACCTACCTCTACCCCAAACCTTTTGTACCCTCTCCTCCTCCCTCACTTGTGACTGGACTCACAGCTCCTACTACCATCTGTATAAAGCTGATTTTTCCATGCCACCCTCCCCCCACCATCCTCCCTCCACCTTCCTCCTTCATTCTCCCTCCTTCACCCCCTTCATTGTCCCTCCACCTCCAGCTGCCACTTTCTTGCTGTGGCTACGTGGTAAACATTTGACATATGTGAATGATATATACTGTACATTTTCTGGTGTGTAAGATCAAGATCTTTCATTCTATAATACCAAAAGTAATGGTGCAATTTTTTTCTCTCTTCCTATATGCAAGGGTTGCCAGTGTCAGTTTTTGATGATCTTTGACAGGCTATAGCTCAGTAACCAGTTGGTCTAGAATGCTCTGGTTTGCAACTTAAGGTGTGTAAATTCAAGCTCTAAACCTTGGGTATAACACTTTTTACTTCTGTAAGAGTCGAAAAATCAGCTCCACATGCAGGTTTTCAGGGAAGTTCGGTAGATCGAATTGTGTATCCTAGGAGTTAAGGAAGTGACTAAGGTGTGTTGTCATTTTTGTTTCAGTCTTGGGTAGGTGACTGGGAAGTTGAGTTGACGTAACCCCCTTGTATTTCAATCTCCCGATTTATGCTAAACTTGTTATACATTAACCCTTTAACCGCGGGCATTGTTTTGCCCCGACTGGCCTCTCCCGCGGGGGTTTCGACCAAAATGTAAACAAACTTTAAACCTTTATAACTCTGCACAGAATAAATCTAGAGCGAAAAATAAGGTACCATTAGAAAGTACTAACCTTTGGCTTTGCAATGATGTAGGTTTCATGATTTCGTTGACTATCACTGGATGGGCATTGCCATTAGAAGTGAGCGATCTAAAATCACTATTTTTCGCTCACACACCATTACCTTCGCTCATACACCATTACCAAATGCCAACCTCATTCTGATGATAATACTATAAACATATATGAACACTGCACATACGATAAACACCCACTCTGTGTTCACCGAGGCAGGTAAAAGGCACTGTAATTACCCGCACTTCACTGCCACATCAGCGGTGTTGTAATCACTATTTTTCGCTCACACACCATTACCAAATGCCAACCTCATTCTGATAATAATACTATAAACATATATGAACACTGCACATACGATAAACACCCACTCTGTGTTCACTGAGGCAGGTAAAAGGCACTGTAATTGCCCGCACTTCACTGCCATATCAGCGGTGTTGTAATCACTATTTTTCGCTCACACACCATTACCAAATGCCAACCTCATTCTGATAATAATACTATAAACATACATGAACACTGCACATACGATAAACACCCACTCTGTGTTCACTGAGGCAGGTAAAAGGCACTGTAATTGCCTGCACTTCACTGCCACATCAGCAGTGTTGTCACTCACACAGCTGGACAGATACTGATGCGTGTTTGGTCCGGGGTGGGGTGGGGGGCCCAGGGGGTGGGAGGTGGGGCCCCAGGGGGGGAGAGGTGGGGGTTGGCTGGAGTGAAAGAACTTAATAGCTACTCTCCCGTGAAACAATTGGCGCACGGAAAAAACGCGGGGTATTCAAAATATTCACAAACATTCGAGAATGACACCCGCGATTTGATCCAGTTTTTGCAATGTCATTCTGGAATGACACCCGCGGTTAAAGGGTTAAGGTATGACCTGACGTAACCCCATCGTATAATGAGTAGTGACTGTATATACAGTGGTCCCTTGCATTTAGCATGTTTCAAGTTAGCGATTTTCGCGTTTAGCAAGAGGTTGGAAAAGGTACCAATCCCGCGCATTTAGCGATGTGGGGCGCGAAATGCCTTGTCTGTCCGCCACCAGACTGCCATTGTTATCATTGTTGTGAGCATCTGGCAACTTTGGATGCTTTTTTTTTTTTTCTCTCTCACAGTGCCGAGCATTTGGCATTTTTCGCTGGTGAGTAGATGTATAACCATACAGTATTGTATCTGTATAATGTATTGCTAAAACACTTTCATTTTTGGCACTGAAAGTAGGAGATAAGGGGTCAAAAAGGTGACATGGAGGATGAGCACAGACTAATTGATATTTTTCCAGTATAAAGTACACCGCATTTAGCGATGATTTCGCGAGACTAATTAAATTGCTAAACGCGAGGGACTACTGTATATATATATATATTTATATATATATATATATATATATATATATATATATATATATATATATTTATACTCATTCAATCCTCGTAAATCGCGGCAATTTGGGTCTGGACCACTGCCGCAATTTACAAATTCCGCGGTTTATAAATAATAACTCTTATGTGAAAAATGAATTTGGGTCTGGACTTTGGCCAACCACCCCCCACAGCACCCTACCTACACCTATCTAGGTACCATCAAACACAAACATACAAATTTAGGAATATTCAGTGCATGTATTTAATAGAAATAAGCTATGTTAAGGGATCTCACCTTAATCCTATGACGATATTGCTTAAGTGCATGCAGTGGGGCGGTGTTGGGAAGAACTTAGAACCTCTCAGCATGAGGTGGGGGTGCTCCCTCATGCTGTTCTCCGTTCTCCGGCTCCTCTGCCTCCCTCAGGAAGCCCTCAAAGTCTGCCTCAGAGATGACAGATGCTACGTCATCCACGTCCTCAGTCTGTGAAGGGCCAGGCTGTGGTTCAGGCTCAGTTTCTGCCCTTACCCGGGCAAAATAGTGCGTGATGAGTTCCTGATGTTTCTCATTAACTCTGCGGCATTAGTATGCACACTTGCCACCAGGGACGGGTGGTGATTGGTTGTTGGGTCACGATTTTCAAATTGAATGCCGCGGTTTATGATTCTCCTCAGAAAAGGCCCACTTCGGTGCCTAGATCCGCGATTTTCGTGACTTAACAGCGATTTAAGGGCGCCGGCAGTCTGACAGCCACTTAGCCGTGATTTATAAACACGCGATTTACGAGGATTGAGTGTATATATATATATATATATATATATATATATATATATGTGAGTAAAAGATGGAAGAAGAGCATAAGACAGTATGGATCAGTTGGGCCAAGGATTGTGTGGGTAAAGTTGAAAGTTGGAATACAAATGTGGGCGATTGTGTGTGTGTATGCGCCAACGCAAGATCGTGCTAGAAGAGTGAGAGAAGAGTTCTGGACAAATGTGGAAGTGTGCATGGAAAAGTTTGGAAGGAATGAGAGAGTGTTTTTGATTGGTGATATGAATGGTAAAGTTGGTAATGTGAAGGTGGATGGAATAGTTGGTGAGTGGGGTGTGCCTGCTCAGATAGATGAGAATGGGAGTGCGTTAGTGGACATTTGTGCTGGGAGGGGGTTGGTGATAGCCAATACCCTCTTCAGGCATAAAATGATCCACAGGTATACATGGCGAGTGATGAGAAGGGTGGGTGGTGAACTGAATGAAAGGAAGGCAATGATTGATTATGTGTGTGTGGATGAAAGGATGCGAAGATGTGTAAAGGATGCAAGAGTGTATAGAGGTTGGGGGAGTGGACTTTCTGACCACTACTTGGTGGTGGCCAGAATTAGGATGCAAGTAAGATGGAGGAATAGAAGAAGGGAAAGACGAGAGGAAGGAGTAGTTGCAAGGAGAGTGGAAAGGTTACAAGAGGATGAGAAAAAGGCAGAGTATAAGAGAGAAGTGGAGGAACGATTGGGCAAATATGAATTGGAGCAGATGGGAGACGTGGAAGGTATGTGTAAGATATTTACAGAAGAAATATGTGCAGCATGTGATGTGGTGTGTGGAAGGAAGAGAAGATAGAGGGGGGTGCAAGGAACAGCGTGGTGGACTGAAGAGGTGAAACAGGCTGTGGCACAAAAGAAGAAAGCATACAATGAATGGATGAGAAATAGGGGCGTGGAAGAAGTTGAGAGGTGGAAGAGAGAGTTATATGTGGAAGGGAAGAGAGAGGTGAAAAGATTAGTAAGAGAGAGTAAGAAGAGAATGGATGAGGAATTTGGAAGGAATCTGAGTGTAAAGTGGAGGGACTGTAAGAAAATGTTCTGGAGAGAAGTGAAAAGAGTAAGACAGGGTGGAAGTGAAGTTAGCAGGGGAGTGAAAGATAAAAATGGTAGATTACTAGTGGAGAAGGGAGAAAAAGTGAGCAGATGGAGAGAACACTTTAAGGAATTGTTGAACGTAGAGGATGGAAGTAATGCGAGTATAAGTGGCTGGGGAATGGCTGGGAGAAGGAGGGAGGTGAGAAGACAGGAAGAAATCAGTAGGATAGAAGTTGTGGAAGCAGTGAAGAAAGTTAAATTGGGGAAAGCCCCAGGAATTGATGGAGTGTGTGGTGAAATGCTGAAGCATGGGGGAGAGATAGTAGTAGAATGGATGTGGAAGATGTGCAGATTGGCCTGGGAGGAAGGTAGAGTCCCAGAGGATTGGAAGTCAGGTATAATTATTCCCTTGTACAAAGGAAAAGGGGAAAAAGAAGTGTGTGGTAATCATAGGGGCATTTGTCTTCTTAGTATAATAGGAAAAGTGTATGGTAGGATACTTATAGACAGAGTTAGAGAAAGAACAGAGAAATTAGTTGGAGAAGAACAGGGAGGCTTTAGGAAGGGAAGAGGTTGTGTAGATCAGATATTCATTCTTAGATCTTTAGTGGAAAAGTTTCTAGAGAAGGGAAAGAAGTTGTATGCGGCTTTCATGGATTTGGAGAAAGCATATGACAGGGTGGATAGACAAGGATTGTGGAAAGTGTTAAGAATATATGGAGTAGATGGGAAGTTGTTGAATCCTGTGAAGAGTATGTACGATGGTGCGAAGGCTGCAGTGCGTGTGGATGGTGAACTAAGTGAATTTTTCTCTTTGAAAGTTGGTTTGAAACAGGGATGTGTCATGTCTCCATGGTTGTTCAGTCTGTACATGGATGGGGTAATAAAAGAGGTACAAGGTAGGGTAGTGGATGTTGGAGTGGCCCTGGTGAGAGAGGATAGTGTTTGGAAACTCCCTGTACTGTTGTTTGCAGATGATACTGTGTTGTTGAGTGAAGACGAATGGGAGCTGCAAGGCTTGGTGGATGAGTTTGAGAGAGTGTGTAAGAAACGGAACCTAGAGGTGAATGTAGGGAAGAGTAAAGTGATGGTCTTTGAGAGAGGTGAAGTTAGTGAATGTACAGCGAGGTTGGATGGTGAGGAATTGGAAAATGTGAGTACGTTTAAGTATTTGGGTAGTGTGATGAGTAAGGATGGAGGTTTGGAGGGTGAAGTGCTTGAAAGGGTACAGCAGGGAAGAAAGGTTGCTGGTTCCTTGAAAGCAGTGATAAGAAACAGGGAAGTGAGCATGGAAGTGAAAAAGTTACTACATGACAGTATTGTGATACCAACTCTAACGTACGGAAGTGAAGCTTGGACATTGTTGGAAGGACACAAGTCAAGAGTGAGAGCAGTGGAAATGAGTTATTTAAGAGGAGCCTGTGGAGTCACGTGGAGAGACAGGCTGACGAATGAGGATATAAAGGAGCGTTGTGGTGTGGATGTGGATGTGATAGGAAGCGTTATGAGGAACACACTGAGGTGGTTTGGCCATGTGGAGAGGATGGAGGGTGAAAGACTGACGAAGAGAGTGTAAGTGAGTGAGGTGGAGGGGGGAAGAGGGAGGGGGAGGCCGAGGATGAGATGGAGGGATGGGGTGGAGAGGTATATGAGAAAGGGGGGTGTGAGTTGGGAGCAGGGCAGTGAAATGGCGGGGGACAGGGCGACTTGGAGGCGATTTGTTTGTGGCCACCCCAAACGGGATTGAGGCGTCTGGCAATAGATAGATAGATAGATATATATATATATATATATATATATATATATATATATATCTATCTATCTATCTATATATATCTGTATATCTATATCTATCTATCTATCTATCTATATCTATATCTATCTATACTGTATATAGATAGATAAATAGATAGATATAGATATATACTGTTTATATATAATGTATGGCTAGATAGAGAGAGAGAGAGAGAGAGAGAGAGAGAGAGAGATACTGTATGTAGATAGATAGATACTGTATGTAGATAGATAGATAGATAGATACTGTATATATATAATAAATAAATATATATATATATATATATATATATATATGTATATATATATATGTATATATATATATATATATATATATATATATATATATATATATGTATATGTATATATATATATATATATATATATATATATATATATACTGTATATATATACACGAGTATATATGCAATGTATATATATATATAAATATACACAGTACCCTCGCGTCCAACACAATAATATTGTCATGCATGGGTCCTGTGTTGGACCAAAACCGTGTTGGACAAACAACACCTTATGGGGAAAAATGAATTATGTCAGCAACCCTAGGAAAAGTCACCCTAAATACCTACCGTATACCTATACAAATATTGGTACTACTGTAATTATAATAAAGGGTACTGTACTATGAATGATAACTAACCTTTTAGGATAGTGTTGGTGGGCTTGCTGGGAATGGAAGGTGATATCCGAGGCTGTAGGTAGTCCTTCTGGGTCCCTGGAGGATGGCTGCTGGCGTCTCTAGTGGATAATGGCTGCTGCTCCTCCTCAACCTCCTTCATAAATCCTTTGAAATTCCTCTCCCCTTTCTTCTGCCTCTTGATGAATTCTAGCTTGATTGCGTGAGGGAGGTGCCGCTGCTTCTTGGGGTTCTCAGAAGGCTTCCTAGGCATCATGAGCTGAGTAAAATGCAGTATCAAGGGCAGAAAATGCAGTGAGAAAAAAGCACCGTCCAATGTGAATTATGCGACTGAGTGGCGCGGTGGCGGGAGAAATTTTAACAAAACATCACGTAAGAGCAGAAGCTTTTTTAATTGGGCGACATCACGATCACGTCACGATAGCAGGCGGGGGAGGCCACTTGACCGGAAGTTTTGATTGGCTGTCAGCGTCACGGGAACGTCCAGTATGACCGTGTTGGACCAGGGGTGATCATGCTAGAGGCGAACTCTGCGGATTTCGCCCACTTCTTGAAGCTCCGTCCGTGTTATGCTAACACACCTTTTTTACAGTGCTTAAATCGTATTAAATCGTACTAATTTTTTGCTCTCTGTGCTGGACACGAATCGTGCTGGACAAACGCGTGTTGGACGCGAGGGTATTGTGTGTGTGTGTGTGTGTATATATATATATGTATATATATATATATATATATATATATATATATATATATACAGTAACCCCTCCAATATCTGGATCAATAGAGCCATCGGTAGGTTCGGATATTGGTTTCGTCCGGATATTGGGCCCCAGCTTATGGACTTGTACTTACGGACCCTAACTCAGAGAAACACCTATACAACTCCCTCCGGACATGCATAGCACCTATTTAACACCCAAATCACACCAATAAGGCACATAAATGACTGAAATAAATGCAATAGAAACATAAAATGTGGGTTTAGAAGTATGTTCATACATTAATAAACATTCTGGTACTTATGGACTCTAACCGAACCTAACCTAACCGAATCTAACCGAACTCTGAAAAACACATTCCTACTGCACATGCATGAGGTAAGTTTAGTATGGAAAGAAGTACAGTATGACACTTTCTGGTAAGTATAGTATGGGAAAAAATACAATATGAAACATTCTGGTAAATATAGTATGGAAAATAGTACAACATGAAACATTCTGGCTACTTACAGCAAGTCCCTGGCCACCTCGATGAATAACCGCCTCCTCTCGGACTCTGACAGTAAGAACGATTTCCTGAAGCACTTGCACTATACTCTTCCTGAAGTCTTGCACTGAACTTAGTCACTAACACACAGAAGTCCGTTCTTTTCACAGTGTTCACTTTAGTCCAAATAATGTTCCAGTTTAATTTAAGTGTTGCACATTAACTTTTCCCCAGTTTTTTTAATTTTCCAAAGCCAAAACAAAGAAGGTTAGTTACGTTAAATTTCTTTTCTACTTAGTCTTTTCTCCCAACTTGAAAACCTTAACACTACACACCGTTTTTTTTCACTGCACAACACTCAAAATTCCCGTGTGGTCTAGTGGAGAAGTTCTTGCTGTTTATTCACTGTCAGAGCCCGAGAGTATCACTGGCAGGCGTCCAAGGGGTGCATCGGTGGGTCATGGTGATGGCGTACCGACTACGGAAGACTCTGAAGACAGCCGCAAACTCACATCGAGCAGTGACTCCACTGTAGCTGATGTGCTGGGCTGTGGCTCGGAGCATGAGGGCCTGTCTTGGGGAGGCAACGGAGTGGAACCAGGGCTTGGCACAGCGGGGGTCACGGGCCTGAAAAAACTGTCAATCGTTGACTGACGCAAGGACCGACGATTCTGGCGATTGATGATGCGCTGCCGGAAAGCACGCACTTCCTCCACGAGTCCCAAGGGCCCCATCTCCCTGTCGCAGTCCGGGTGTTCCAGGTAGTCTAGGACGAACTCTAGATGTTCCCGGAGTGCGCTCAGCTTGGGGATGGCTGGAGTAGTGTCCTGCTGAGCGGAGTCTGCATCATCATCGCCTTCGTCGTCGGAATCTTCAATTTCGGGACTGACACCAGCAACCGAAGACGCGATCTCGATATCAGACAACATCTGATACCCAGGATCGCCCTCGTCGTCGTCCAACCACTCACGAACATTGTCCACATCAACATCGTCGCCGTGCGTACATAGCCGTGCATGGAAGTCATCCACGTCAAACCCTAGGAAATCGTACTCCACATCTGTTCCGAGAAGCAGACGAGACCAACCATTTTCAAGAGTTTTCACAGGGACTTCCTTCCATGCACTAGCCCAGTTGTACAGCGCAGACTTGATGTTGTAGCGGCGAAGGTTTTCCAAAGTCCGCTTGCCTCGAGTGTCACGTCCTTCCCTGCGCTCATCCTCGTCCTCGAGAACAACCATCACCTCGTCCAGGAACTTCCGACGGTACAGGTGCTTTGTTGCCACGATCACTCCTTGGTCCATTGGTTGAATGAGAGCAGTCGTATTAGGTGGCAGAAACATGCACCTAATACGGCCATTTTCAGCAACCAAGTCCTTGTCGCACGGGTGGGCAGGTGCATTGTCGAGGAGAAGGAGAGCCTTTACCTGGTCGCGAGGAATTCCCAGTGTCTTCGTCTGGTAATGTATGACCTCCTTGACGAAGTGATGGTGAAACCAGTCTTTGAAAATCACAGCTGTGAACCATGCTTTCAAAGAATGGTACCATACGACAGGAAGGACATCCATCTCCCCACGAAGGCACCGAGGCTGCTTTGCACGGCCAACAATAACGGGCTTAAGCCGGTGCATGCCGTTAGCATTGGCACAACACAAAGCAGATATCCGTTCCTTAGAAAGCTTGCGGCCAGGTACACGCTTCTCCGTCTCATCGGCCAGAGTGTTCGTTGGCACCGAGCGATAGAATAGGCCAGTTTCGTCAGCGTTATAGACTTGACCGAGAGTGAGGCCCTCCCTGTCGATCAAGCCTTTCACCTTGTGCCGAAACTCGTCCACTCCATCCTCGTTAGCGTCCAATGCTTCACCATGTGCTTTACGGTTAGTAAGGCCATGTCGTAACTTGAACGCGAAGAGCCAACCCTCGGATGCCTTGAAGTCAAGGGCGTCGTGAAGCCTTGCAAACTTCTCAGCAGCAGCCTTCAGCTCCGTTCCACATACCATCACACCAGTTGCACGTTGCTGTCGATACCGAATCAAGTGGAGCGGTCGATCTCTGCATACTTGGGGGTAAACATAACCTTCCTCTCCACATTGCGTTTGCTTCTCGACGAGAAGTCAGCCGTGTACTGCATGAGCTTGTCTCGGGAACGCTTGATATCGAACAAAGTCGACCGGGCCAGGTTGAACTCGCGGAGAATGCGTGAGGAAGACCAACCCGCATCAGCCTTCTCCAATATCTCCCGTTTCTTCTCCAGAGTCAACACCACTCTCTTCCTTTTCTCAGGAGGCGGGGCCATCATCACACACACTAAGAGTAGGGCAGAGAGCAGCAGGAGGCCTTGCAGCAAGTACGGCACCACCACAAAAGCGAGCACGTGGGCAGCCATGGCGAACAGCGTAAGTCTTGTCGCGGTGAGAGACAGGCGGGAAGTGGGGAGGATGCAGCGGCGCTCTATCGGACGTCGGAGGAATGACGAACCAAAACAATGCTCTCATGCGGCGCGCGGCAAGTTCAAATTACGGACGGCAAAAAATCGATTTTTTGCCCAATTTTTTTGGATTTTCGGACAATTTTGGGAATGTTTGATCCCAGGACGATAAGGTCCGGGTAGTGGGGATGTTCGGTTATTGGGCGTCCGGATATTAGAGTGATTACTGTATACTGTATATGTATATATACATACAGTATACCTATATACATTATATATATATATATATATATACTGTATATATATATATATATATATATATATATATATATATATATATATATACACATACATACATACATATACAGTTACCTCTTAACTAACACGAGGTTAAAAAATGTGTTTTTATTTTAACGAGCAAATATTTAAGGAGATATATTTAACTAACAAGGGTTTCTCGATTTAATGCGACTTTACACGTACGTGATGGTTTCAAATTAGCCGCGCGTACCTTAGACAGTCCTGAGCTGATAGACCGTGTGTGACAGTTTATGCATAAATACAATTTTTTACTTGTCTCTTGCTTAAACTGGTTTTATTCAAACTATAATATTCGAAAATGAAGTTTGGCCCCATTCTGAGCAATTTGGCTCATTTTCGGACAAAATTTGGCCAGGAAAGTGATGGCATATCTAAATTGTTACAACTTGATGCTGCAGAACAGAAAGAAGAAAACCACTCAGACCAAGATAGAGCAGTTCTTTATGAAGAAGACAGAAAACTTAAGGGAGTTATCTTCATCACCAGTAGCACGGGAGTCAGAGGAAGAGGAAGGACAGTAGAGCGAGGAGGGACAACAAATTTAGGGTGGGGTAGCGGGGTGAGGAAGGACAGCAGCAGACGACGAGTGATGCATAGATGAAGTGAGGCGGTGTGTTGTTATTGTTTGTGACCTACTTACTGTAATGAGAATGTTGCTTATACTGTAGTGTTTTTATGACCTACTAATGCATTAATAATGTTGAGGAACTTTCACAATCCCGTGAATGAAGCAGAACTGAAGGAGAATCCATGTAAAAATGGAAAACAGTATGTATTTGGGGAGAAGTAAACAATGCTTCGGCCCATCTAGGGCTCAGATGTTTATTTCTCCCCAGATATACTGTTTTTGTTTTTTACGTGGATTTTCCTTCAGATTAATATTGTTGCTTTTAAGTTTAGAGTAGCGTAACTCCCCAAATGGGTAGACTTTCCCAGAGTCCAGGAACGTAACCCCCAATATTACCATTTTTTCTTATGGGAAAATTATGTTTAATTTACTATCTATCTATCTACTGCCAGACGCCACAATCCCGTAAGGGGTGGCCATTTGACTTTGAGTTATTTGTTTTACGGGGAGGGGCACTAACCCTCCACCAACCCACTTGCTGACACGTAGGGAGCACGTATGATTTGGTTATATGGTTACCACCCAGCGTAGTAAATGGTTTCTTTGCTTATAGGAAACCATTTGGCTTGTCACTCAGTGTAAAGCCACCTGTAAAGGAAAGAAAAACAACAGGAAGTGACAGAAATGATGGGAGAAACAGGAAGAGAGGAGGGCAGGTATAGAAAAAGAATGATACAGGCTAAGGAAGAAGTAGGCAGCACTACATCAAGTGAGTGGATGATGGTCGCCACCACCAAAACGCGTTTTTAACTAATGCGACCTCTCCAGGAACCTAACCCTCGCGTTATCTGGGAGGTTATTGTATGTGTATATATATATATATATATATATATATATATATACTGTATATATATATATATATATATATATATATATATATATATATGTATATATATGTATATATATATATATATATATATATATATGTATATATATATATATATATATATAATACCATAATCCCCGTACTGTCCAGATGCCCACTTTCCAGGCCACCTCACTTACCGGACATTTTGGTCCCAGGATTCAATATTCCCAAAATTGCCCCAAAAGCGCAAAAAATTTGAAAACAATCCGACTTTTTTCCCCCGTAATTTGAACTCGGCGTTCGCGGTGCAGACCAGCTGTGTTTTGGTGCGTAGTTCCGCTCCCGTCTGCTTGAGCGCCTCTGCATCCTTCCCACTTACTGCCCGTCTCTTGTTGTGAGTGCACGCTCCTCATCATGGCTGCCCACGTGCTTACTTTTGTGGTGCTGCCCTACATGCTGCAGGCTCTGCTGCTGCTCTCCTGCCTCTTGTTAGTGTGTGTGATGATGGCCCCGCCGCCTGAGAAGAGGAAGAGAGTGGTTTTGACTCTGAAGAAGAAGAGGGAGATATTGGACAAGGTGGACACGGGATGGTCAACCTCACACATCCTCCATAAATTCAACCTGGCCTGATCTACTTTGTTTGGTATCAAAAGATCCCGCTACAAAATCATGCAGTACATGGCTGACTTCTCGTCAAAGAACAAACGCAGTGTGGAGAGGATGATGTTTACGCCCCCGGTATGCTTAAGTTGACCGCTCCATATTGATTTGGCATTGACAGCAACATGTTGCTGGTGTACTGGTGTGTGGTACGGAGTTGAAGGCTGCTGCTGAGAAGTTCACAAGGCTTCACAACATCCCAGACTTCAAGGCATCCGAGGGTTGGCTCTTCGCATTCAAGTTACGACATGACCTTACCAACTGTAAGTCTCATGGCGAAGCTTTGGACGCCAACGAGGATGGAGTAGAGGAGTTTCTGCACAAGGTGAAGGGCTTGATCGACAGGGAGAGCCTCACTCTCGGTCAAGTCTACAACGCTGACAAAAGAGGTTTATTCTATCACTCTTTGCCAATGAACACTCTAGCCGAGGAGATGGTGAGGCGTGTACCTGGCCGCAAGCTCTCCAAGCAACGGATATCTGCTTTGTGTTGTGCCAATGCTAATGGCATGCACCGGCTTAAGCCCGTTATTGTTGGCCGTGCAGAGCAGCCTCAGTGTCTTTGTGGGGTGATGGATGTCCTTCCTGTCGTTTGGTACCATTCTTTGAAAGCATGGTTCATTGCCCAGATCTTCATAGACTGGTTTCACCACCATTTCGTCAAGGAGGTCATCAATTACCAGACGAAGACACTGGGAATCCCGCGCGACCAGGTAAAGGCCCTCCTTCTTGATGATGCACCTGCCCACCTGTGCAACAAGGACTTGGTGGCTGAGAATTGGCGCATTAGGTGCATATTTAGCCGCCTGATACGACTGCTCTCATCCAACCAATGGACCAAGGAGTGATCGTGGCAATGAAGGGGCTGTACTGTCGGAAGTTCCTGGACGAGGTGATGGCTGTTCTCAAGGACGAGGACAAGCGCAGGGAGGGATGGGACACGCGAGGCCAGCGGACTTTGGAAAACCTTCGCCGCAACAACATCAAGTCCACAATCTACAACTGGGCCAGTGCATGGAAGGAAGTCCTTGTCAAGACTCTAGAAAATGGTTGGTCTCGTCTACTTCTCGGAACGGATGTGGAGCACGATTTCGTAGGTTTTGATGTGGTTGACTTCCATGCACCTGTACGTGCGCACGACGACGATGTTGATGTGGAAGAAGTGCGTGAGTGGTTGGATGACGACGAGTGCGATCCTGGGTATCAGACCATGTCTGATATCGAGATCGCATCTTCAGTTGCAGGTGTCAGTACCCAGCTTGAAGATTCCGACGAGGATGGCGATGATGATGTGGACTCCTCTCAGCGTGACACTACTCCAGCCGTCCCCAAGCTGAGCACACTCCGTGAACACCTAGAGTTCGTTCTCGACTACCTGGAACACCTGGACTGCGACAGGAAGATGGGTCCCTTGGGACTTGTGGAGGAAGTGTGTGCTTTCAGGCAGCGCATCATTAATCACCAAAATCGTCGTTCCTTGCGTCAGTCGACCATTGACAGCTTTTTGAGACCCGTGACCCCCGCTTTGCCCAACCCTGGCTCCACATCATTGCCTCCCCAAGACAGGCCCTCATCCTCCAAGCCACAGCCTAGCACATCAGCCACAGTGGAGTCACCATTGGACATGAGTTTGCGCCTGTCTTCAGAGCCGTCTGCAGTGGGTAGTCCATCACCACATCCCAGTGACGCACCTCTAGGCCACCTGCATCAGCTACTCTTAGACGCTGACAGTGAATAAACAGCAAGAACTCGCCACTAGACCACATGGGAATTTACAGTGTTGTGCAGTGAAAAAAACAATGCTTAGTGTTAAGAAATTAGAATTCTGAGTGCAAAGACTTCAGTGCAGAGTGCAACACTGATTTTATTAACGTTCAATGGAGCGCAAAGTAGACTTGAGTGTGTAGTGTTAAGAAACTGGATTTATGAATGCAAAGACTTAAATGCAGAATGCAACACTTATTTCATTAAGGTGCAATGGAGCGCAAGTAAGACTAGAGTGCGCAGTGTTAAGAGAATGGAATTCTGAGTGCAAATGACTAAGTTCAGTGCAATACTTCATGTACAATGTACTGCAGGTGCTTCAGGTACTCCGTTTTACAGTCAGAGTCTGAGAGGAAGTGGGTTATGCATCAAGATGGCCAGGGACTTGTATGTACACAGAATGTTTCATATTGTACTGTACTGTATTTTCCATACTTACCTCTAAAACCTCATTTCACTCTTTTATGTCCCTTCTTGGTGTGCATGTGCAGTAGGGAGATGTTTTTCTTAGCTAGGCTAGGTTAGGGTCCATAAGTACCAGTCCAGGAGCCAGGGACTTGTTGTAAGTACCCAGAATGTTTAATATTGTATAAACTCACCTCTAAAACCTCATTCTCTGGTTTTTTCCATTTATTTCAAGTCTTTTATGTCCCTTATTGGTGTGAATTGGGGCTTAAATAGGTGCTATGCATGTCCAGTAGGAAGTTGTATAGGTGTTTTTCTGAGTTTGGGTAGGTTAGGGTCCATAAGTACAGGTCCAGGAGGCTGGGGCTCACTTTCCGGACAGGACCACTTTCTGGACATGCTTTTGGCTCTATTGATTCGGATAGTAGAGGGAAAACTGTATATATATATATATATATATTTATATAGATATATATACTGTATATATATTTATCTATATAGATAGATAGATAGATAGATATAGGCTTGGTGGATGAGTTTGGGAGAGTGTGTAAGAAACGGAATCTAAAGGTGAATGTAGGGAAGAGTAAAGTGATGGTCTTTGAGAGAGGTGAAGTCAGTGAATGTACAGCGAGGTTGGATGGTGAGGATTTGGAAAATGTGAGTACGTTTAAGTACTTGGGTAGTGTGATGAGTAAGGATGGAGGTTTGGAGGGTGAAGTGCTTGAAAGGATACAGCAGGGAAGAAAGGTTGCTGGTTCCTTGAAAGCAGTGATAAGAAGCAGGGAAGTGAGCATGGAAATGAAAAAGTTACTACATGACAGTATTGTGATACGAACTCTAACATATGGAAGTGAAGCTTGGACGTTGCTGGAAGGACACAAGTCAAGAGTGAGAGCAGTGGAAATGAGTTATTTAAGAGGAGCCTGTGGAGTCACATGGAGAGACAGGCTGACAAATGAGGATATAAAGGAGCTTTGTGGTGTGGATGTGGATGTGATAGGAAGCGATAGGAAGAATACACTGAGGTGGTTTGGCCATGTGGAGAGGATGGAGGATGAAAGACTGACAAAGAGAGTGTATGTGAGTGAGGTGGAGGGGGGAAGAGGGAGGGGGAGGCCGAGGATGAGATGGAGGGATGGGGTGGAGATGTATATGAGGGGGGGGGGGTGAGTTGGGAGCGGGGCAGTGAAATGGCGGGGGACAGGGCAACGTGGATGCGATTTGTTTGTGGCCACCCCGAATGGGATTGAGGTGTCTGGCAATAGATAGATAGATAGATATATATAGTAATCCCTATACTATCTTGATGCCCACTTTCTGGACATTGTGGGCCTGGACCTTCGGAACCCAAAAATGGCCAAAAAAGAAAAAAATCCCCCCAAAATCCGATTTTTTTCCCACCCGTAATTTGAAATTGCCCCGTGGTGCCGAACAGCTGCTTACACCACGGCCCCTTCACCCCTTCCTCCCTCCCCCCTCCCCTGTCGGGGTTGCCATTTGGTAATTTTCATTACCAAATGTGGACCAGTTTGGTAATGAACAATTCGTTTGGTAATGAATCAGAATAATGCATTACCAAACGGATTTTTCACATGTATGAGGATACACAGGATGGAGGTGGTGGATTGGCTGCTGCCTCTGATTAATCTTCTAGCCTACATAGCGTGAAAATAATCAACATGCTGTTAATTATAAGGAGAGTATATTTATTTCCACTTGTATATATAATTAGTTAAGAATTAATGCTAGCTTTACGAATTTGGTAATGAAAAGTTAAATTTGATAATGAATATTGAGTAGTTTGGTAATGTGGCCTTTGCAAGCTGGCAACTCTGTTGCCCCGTCACCACCAACAGTTACTGCCTAACTTCAGTCGCGAGTAGATGCTTATCGCAGTGGAAGCCACATGTGCTCGTTTTTTGTGAATAAACTGCAATACCTCACCACTAGATCACATGGGAATTTACAGTGTTGTGCAGTGTTAAGAAATTAGAATTTAGAGTGCAAAGTATTAACTGTGGAGTGCAAACTGGCTGTTGAAACTGGCGGTTGAAACTGGCGTGGTGCAATTAACAATGTGCAGTGTTAAACAATTATAACTCATTGTGCAAAGAAATACTGTAAGTGCTTCAAGAGCATTTTCACCACTGCCAAAGCCTTAGAGAAGGCAGCCACAGACGTGCTGTAAGTACCCTGGCTGAGGTACAGTTACTTCTAATTCCACCTTCTTTGGTTCCTTTTCATTTATTTCATGCTTTATGTCCATTATTGGTGTGAACAGGGCCTTAAATAGGTTGAAATAGGTGCTATACATGTCCAGTAGGAGTTATTTAGGTAGCTTTCAAAGTTAGGCTGGGTTGGGGTCCTTAAGTACCAGTCCAGGAGCCAGGGGCCCACTTTACGGACAGTGCCACTTTCCGGACATGCCTTTGGCTCTGTTACATCGGATAGTGGAGGGATTACCATATATGTATATGTATACAGTAAACCCTCGTTTTTCGCGGCGTGGATGTTCCGCCAAAATTGCGTGAAACACGAAACGTCAAATTGTGAAGTTAAGAATCAATGGGAAAAATAGAGGAGCGTTTTGGTGGGACATGTACGTACCCTATCAGAAAGTACTATAACACCAAACAGGCCCTACCCAGAATTAAATGAAGAGTGTTTACTAGTCCTAAAACAGCATAACACAATAAACATGTACTGTACCTGAAAAGACATTAAAACTGTTATAAAAAGCTGTGCACCAAAAATCCTTACCAGAAATAAAGTGAAGACTGGCTTGAGTGGCAGGTGAAGGTGTGTTGAAGGTAGATGGGCTACTTACTAGGTGACATGGGCCTCTCTGGGGAAGCCCCATCATCTATGTCGAAGCCCTCGAAGTTGAACTACGGCTCCATCTCCTCCACTTCCTCTCTGTCCACTTCTCCTCCTTCATCCTGCTGGCATGTCCTAGTCTTTGAGAATAGCAGCCACATTCTCTCTCTCATGAAAATATCATGTGATCCAGGCTTGTCTCTTCTCCTTTATGTTTCTGTTGTAGACGGCCATCACTTGAGACTTCAGATCACTAAAGGTCGATAGGATGTTGGTAGCCTCAGGCATAGTCCTGGTGTATGCATCGAAGGTGGTTGCCATGTCGGTTATGGTGGACAGGGTGGTCGCAAGATGGCTGCCAACAAATGAGCATCGGTATGCATAGTCAGCTGCCAGCTGGGAGCATCAGCTTGTGGGGAACTTCGCGAATTGTGACACAACTCAGAAACTTTTTTTCTTGCGCGAAAAATGAGGTGTTGAAGTAAAATGTATCCAAATACGAGGACTTACTGTACATACATATATATATATATATATATATATATATATATATATATATATATGGGGAAAGGAAAAATATATTTAGGGTGGCAGGTCAGGTGAAGAGGGATAATCGGGATATCATAGGTGAGCAGTGTGTGAAGAATGATGAAGGAAGGGTAGTGGTGAACAGTGAGGATATTAAAGATGCATGGAGAGAGCATCATAACCGGTTGTTGAATGAGGAGTTTGACTGGGACAGGGAAGGTTTGGAGCCAGCAGATCCAGTGTCTGGCCCTTGGCCTTTGATTGATACTGCTACTGTGAGTGAGGCAATAGGCAGGATGAGGGTAGGGAAGGCAGCAGGTGTGTCTGGGTTGACTGCCGAAATGTTGAAGGCCTCAGGCGATATAGGGGTGAGTTTAGTCACTGACCTGATAAATAGGATTATTTATGAGTGTGTTGTCCCAGATGATTGGCTGAAGAGTGTAATTGTAAATGTGTATAAAGGGAAGGGTGATGCCCTGGAAAGAGGAAATTATAGAGGTATAAAGCTCTTAGATCAGATAATGAAGGTAATGGAGAGAGTTTTAGAAAGTATGATTAGAGAAAGAGTGAATATTGATGAGATGCAGTTTGGGTTTATGCCAGGTAGGGGGACCACTGATGCCATATTCATTGTTTGATAGCTTCAGGAAAAATATATTGGTAGGAGAGGGGATCTTTATTTTGTTTTTGTTGATTTGGAAAAGGCCTTTGACAGAGTCCCTAGAGAGGTGGTGAAGTGGGCAATGAGAAAGCTTGGCTTGGAGGAGTGGCTGGTTAGGGTGGTTATGGCCATGTATGTAGGTGCTCACAACCAGGTGAGAGTGAATGGAGATTTGAGTGATAAGTTTTCTGTGAATGTTGGTGTGCATCAGGGGTCAGTCTTGAGTCCCATGTTGTTTATCATGGTACTTGAAGCCCTTTCACGTGACGTTAGAAACAGACTCCCGTGGGAGTTGTTGTATGCTGATGATTTGGTGTTGATTGCAGAGAATGAAAGGGAGGCGGAGGAAAGGTTTAGGAAGTGGAGAGATGGTATGGGGCAAAAGGGTTTAAGGGTAAATGCAGATAAAACAAAGGTGATGATATCTAGGGTTGGTGGCGGTACTGTCAAAGACGAGGGAGAGTGGCCATGTGCAGTTTGCAACAAGGGCGTGGGAAGTAATTCCATCTTGTGCGGTGTGTGTGATAAATGGGTGCATAAGAGATGTAGTGGTATCAGAGGTAGACTGCGAGATAATGCTGATTTTATGTGTACGGCGTGCCGGGGTGAGCAGGTGGAGATCGTCAGACGTGAAAGGATTGAACTTGCTGGTGAATCTCTTGAGTGTGTGGAAGAGTTTTGTTATTTGGGAGACATGTTGTGTGCTGGAGGTGGGGCTGGAGCTAGCTCTGTGGCTAGGGTGAGAAGTGGTTGGAAGAAGTTCAGGGAGCTCTTGCCTCTCCTGACATTGAGAGGGCTCTCCCTACGTGCTAAGGGGTCTTTGTATGTAGCATGTGTTAGGAGTGTAATGCTGTATGGCATTGAGACCTGGGCAGTGAAGGAGGAAGACATTCGCCGGCTCAGACGTACAGAAATGACAATGATTAGGTAGATGTGCAGTGCGTCCCTGCGTCCAAGGCCTGGAGGGGCTGAGTTTACAAAGGAAGAGTTGAGAGGTAGGATGGGACTGGAGTGTATTGGTGTTGTGATGAAGAGAGGTAGATTGAGGTGGTTTGGACATGTGGAGAGGATGGGGGATGATAATTGGGTGAGGAAGGTGAGAAGTGTTAATATTGGGGGTGGGGTTATGAGGGGTAGACCGAGAAAGACATGGGACGAGGTCATTAAGTGTGACCTTAGGGTTAAGGGACTGAACAGGGAGGCTGCAATGGATCGTGCAGCGTGGAGAGCCGCCATTAGATGACCAAGGCCGACACATGCAAGCAAGTTGGAGCCTTTAAAAACTAAACGACGATATATATATATATATATATATATATATAATTTTTTACATATGTATATATATATATATATATATATATATATATATATTTATTTATTTATATATATATATATCTATATATATATATATATGTATATATATATATATATATATATATATATATATATATATTATATATATATATATATATTATATACATTAATCATTATATAAATATATATATATATATATATATATATACATTTATCATTATATATATATATATATATATATATATACATATATATATATATCATTGTATATATATATATATATATATATATATATATATATATATATATATATATATATACATTTATCATTATTTATATATATATATATATATATATATATATATATATATATATATATATACCGTATTTCGCGGCATGTAAGACGCAGCATTGTGAAAGACGCACCCTAATTCTGGCAGGGCAGTTCTGTGAAAAAAAAGTTTGCCCCAACCAAGACTGCAGTAAGGTTTCTTGATAAGAGCCATTACCACACAGATACACACTCACCTTTCAGAATCTATTCATTACTGATCATCAGCCTTTGGTTTCTTTTTTTATATACAAAGAATGGTACAGGAAAAGAAAACAATGCCCCTTCTTGACAAAACGTGACTGATATGAGCCACTATCACTTAGATACAACACTCATCTTTCAGAATCTATTCAGTACTGCTCATCATCCTTTAGTTTCTTCTTTTATGTACAAAGAATGATACAGGAAAAGAGAAAACAAAACCCCATCTTAACAAAATGTGACTTCAAACCACGAGGCCATCTCAATTTTGTTGATAAATATGTATCAGTAAACTGATATAAACACTGTTTTTAATATTTTATGAATTTACAACCACAAATGAAGTCAATAAACTCTATTCTTTCATTCACTGACGAAAACATAAAATACAATGAATGTTCACATCAGTTCATTTATCCTAAAAGAACCCCGTCATATTCCACACCTGTTACGGAATTTCCTCACATTGCCTTGACTCAAGCACAATATCAGACGACTACCATCATTACTCATGCACTCTAACCTGTAATTAACTCCACAAATAATATAAAAAGGTAGCACTTGTAAATACACAAATTACAATGTTTTACAACCAAAGTTCGATATAGCAAGGCTGCTTGGGAACAGGATAGACAGCTGTTTTTACTCTCTTCTCTCAGTATCACTCCTTCACTGTCAGCTATGTTTGCCTTGCAGCATCAACAATTAAAAATGTATGCTTCACTGATCATAATTTACTATAAACATTCATTTCAAAACATACTATGGTGAAAACATCCATTGTTACACCTTAGTAACACTGCTGCCTCCCAGTCGCTAGACAGCAGTCTCTACCCCTTCCTCTCAGTATCACTTCCTCACTGTCAGCGATGTTTCCCTTGCAGCATCAACAGTTAAAAATACGTTCTTCACTGATCACAATTTACTAAAAACAGACATTCATCTCAAAACATGTCGAGAATGGTGGAAACTATCTCTTAGCAACACTGCTGCATCCCAAGCGCTACACAACTGGCTCAACCCTCTTCTCCCAGTATCACTCCCTTACTGTCAGCTGTTTTCCTTGCAGCATCAACAATTAAAAATGCATATTTCTCTTACCAGAATTTGCTAAAAACAGATATCCATCTCAAAACATTCGAGTACTGTGAAAACATCCATTTTTGGTCTTAACACTGCTGCCACCTAGTCGCTATGGTACACACACACACACACGCACACATGTACACACCACATGCAACATTCGCTCACCTCTGAAACATTTACATCAGTCCGTTTTGGAGTACCCAGTGGCTTTATTATATGCCAAAAACATCAAAATGTATTTGGTTGTTCAATATAAATATCATCACTTAAGGATATGAAACATCTCAAACAATTTATTCATCCAAACATCGTCAGTGCAAGACTAAAGGTGTACAGCACCATTGATCCTAAATTTTCCATGGTTGCATCTGTCATGATCACCTAAAACCTATATTTACTTCATATTACTGACATGGTGAAAATTTCACTTGTCTTCAAATCCTGAGAATTCATCACTACTTCCCCCGAGTCCTGAAGCATCACTGGAAGTCATCACCACAGTCATCATCACTGTTTCACTGTCACTTTCATACAGTAAATGGTCCTCAGTACCATCCATTGAATTGCTTATACCACACCATACGATTTTAACTTGGCAATCGTTTTAACTGAGCACAGGCGATATTCAGACTTGGGGCATTTGATACAGCCCACATTAACCTCCTCAGTACATGTTTCCTGAACTGAATAAAATCATATGGCGAGCATGAATAAACTACCCTATAAAATACATTGCTGGGCTGAAGGGATTATAATAAGCGGATTATCAGTTCCCTAGCCTGACTCTTCCCACTCCTACTTCCTTAACTACACCTACACCAAACTCTCACCTACACCTTCGGATTCTGGTCGTTTCGGCCGTAACGTCCAAAATGGCAAAGATTTTACAACCTAACCTAACCTAACCTAACAAATTTGGACGTTACGGCCTAAATGATCCCCATTGCCGATCATGAGAGCTTTGCTTAGGCAGCAGAGATGCAGAGAGTGAACGTTGTCGATCATTCTGATCGCTTCGTCTGCTAAGAATACAACAGAAATGGCGGACGCTGATATGAATGCCCGTCAGGCACTGCTATTTCAGATATTGCATCAGTTATGCTACTCAGTGAATTTTATCCTATTTTCATAACAAAATACTGTAATTGGGTGTGCCCTGAGTTGCATAGACATTGCTAAAGTACTTCACTTGGCTGAAAAAGTGAAGCTGTAACTTCGTTAGCTTGCTAGAGTAGGGTGTACGCTAGACACTAAAACTGCTAAGTTGCTAAACCGCTAAACCCCTTGACGGTATTGGCCAGTTGAGCTGAAAACAATCCCGTGAATGCTTAGTGTTCTTGAACTTGCATGTTTTAATATCTGCTGCATATATACACTCACAAAATGTCTCAAAAGTAACTGACCTAATTAGGGTTACTGAATTTCCATATGTGACGAAAGTCTGTTTTGATGACTTGGCAGTTTCACTAGCCAGCATCTCTCCAGTATGATTGCTTTGCTAGTTAGTGAATGGATGGCAAGCAAAGTGGTCATGATTGCCTTTCAGAAGGTTAGCAGACAGTTCACCAGTGAGCACGTTAGCTTGTTAGAGTAGGGTTTACGCTAGACACTAAACTGCTAAGTTGCTAAACCGCTAAACCTCTTGACGGTATTGGCCAGTTGAGCTGAAAACAAACCGTGGATGCTTTGTGTTTTTGATCTTCCGTGTTTTAATATCTGCTGCATATATACACTCACAAAATGTCACAAAAGTAACTGACCTAATTAGGGTTACTGTATTTCCATACGTGACGAAAGTCTGTTTTGATGACTTGGCAGTTTCACTAGCCAGCATCTCTCCAGTATGATTGCTTTGCTAGTTAGTGAATGGATGGCAAGCAAAGTGGTCATGATTGCCTTTCAGAAGGTTAGCAGACGGTTCACCAGTGATCATGTACGTTAGCTTGCTGGAATAGTGCGGATGCTAAACTGTTAAATTGCTAAACCGCTAAATATCTTCACGATGTTAGCCAGTTGAGCTGTAAACAAACCCGCGAAAGATTTGTGTTTCTGATCGCGCGTGTTTCTTAAAATCTGCTGCATATACACACTAGTGTATATTATTTTTAAAAATAAAATCAAGTCTGCATACTGTAGAAAACACCTGTGGTTGCTAAGCATTGAGATGATCATCTTTATAAGAGTTTCTTCTCAGTGAAGCCTAACTAACCTGCCTTAGTCTAACGTGCAGGATGCATGGGGATATTTTAAGGTAACTTTGAGACAAAAAAGTGCGTCTTATATGCCGCGAAATACGGTATATATATCTATATATATATGTATATATATATATATATATATATATATATATATATATACATTTATCATTATATATATATATATATATATATATATATATATATATATACATTTATCATTATATATATATATATATATATATATATATATATATATACAGTACCCTCGCGTCCAACACGGTAATATTGTCATGCATGGGTCCCGTGTTGGACCAAAAACGTGTGGGACAAACAACAGAGCTTATGAGGAAAAATGAATTATGTCGCAACCCTAGGAAAAGTCACCCTATATACCTACCATATACCTATACATATATTAGTACTACTGTAATTATAATAAATGGTATTGTACTACGAATGATAACTAACCTTTTAGGATAGTGTTGGTGGGCTTGCTGGGAATGGAAGGTGGTATCCGAGGCTGTAGGTAGTCCTACTGGGTCCCTGGAGGATGGCTGCTGGGGTCACTAGCGGGTAATGGCTGCTGCTCCTCCTCAACCTGCCTCATAAATCCTTCGATATTCCTCTCCCCTTTCTTCTGCCTCTTGATGAATTCTAGCTTGGTGGCCTGAGGGAGGTGCCGCTGCTTCTTGGGGTTCTCAGAAGGCTTCCTAGGCATCATGAGCTGAGTAAAATGCAGTAGCAAGGGCAGAAAATGCAGCGAGAAAAAAGCACCATCCAATGCGAATTATGCGACTGAGTGGGCACCGCAGTGGCGGGAGAAATTTAAACAAAACGTCACGTGAGAGAAGAAACGTTTTTCATTGGGCGACATCACGATCACGTCACGATAGTGGGCGGGGGAGGCTACTTGATTGGAAGTTTTGATTGGCTGCCAGCGTCACGGGAACGTCCAGTATAACCGTGTTGGACCAGAGGTGATCGTGCTAGAGGCGAACTCTGCAGATTTCGCCCACTTCTCGGAGCTCCGACCTTATTATGCTTACGTACCCGTTTTATAGTACTTAAATCGTATTAAATCGTACTAATTTTTTGCTCTCCGTGCTGGACGTGAATCGTGCTGGACAAACGCGTGTTGGACGCGAGGGTACTGTGTGTATATATATATATATATATATATATATATATATATATATATATATAGTGTGGTAGATGGGGGCACTCACCATCCACTCACTTGATGTAGTGCTGCTCTCGTGTGTCTGCCCTTTCCTCTCCTCCATCCTTCTTTCCATCCATCCTCTTCTGTTTTTCTTTCCTTCATTCTTTCCTTCCTCTTTCTTCTGCCTGCAGGTGACTTTACACTCCCTCTTGTGTCTTTCTTTCCTTCATTCTTTCCTCTTCCTTCTGCCTGTGGGTGACACTACACTGAGTGACAAGCCAAATGGTTTCCTGTACACCATGAAACCATTTACTATGCTGGGTGGTAACCATATAACCAAATTTTGGCTCCTGATGGTTTAGTAGGTAATAAAGGTGCTCCAATTGGATTGAGCCGGTGAAGGTTTATGTCCAAGGGATGGTTGGGGTTTATTGCTCATGTATTGCCACTCAGGGATGAGTGAGGCTGGTCACTCTCATCTTAAATGCCAGGACCAACTTTCCTAGCCCTAGGCTCCTACACTCCTCATGGGGCAACGTAGGATTAGATGATGAATGGATGATATATATATATATATATATATATATATATATGAGGAGTATGAGGTGTCTGAGGAGTATGTGTGGAGTGACGTGTATGGATCGGGTGCGAAATGATGAAGTGCGAAGGAGAACTGGAGTTGTTCGGGAGATGGCTGGTAGAGTTGAGCAGAGGGTGTTGCGATGGTTTGGGCATATGGAGAGAATGGATAATGAGCGATTGGTGAAAAAGATAACTAGAGCTGATGTGAAAGGTGTAAGGCTGAGAGGAAGACCACGAATAGGGTGGATGGACAGTGTGAAGAGAGCGTTGGATGCGAGAGGGATGTCGGTTGAGCAAGGAAGAGTGGCTGTGCGTGACAGAAATAAATGGAGAGAAATTGTGAATGAATAAGTGATGACGCAGCCCTGTGGGGATATTCTCCCGCATTTGGTCTGATCAGCTAGTCAGATCAGGTGCGGGTAAGGGGATGGGTCTGTTATGATGTGGCAGGGGTAAACCAGTTCTGCTGTCGGGCCCTGCTGCGGATGTCACTGATTGCATTGTTCAGTTTACCCTTGTGCGGTGTGGTGCGGTGAGGATCTGTCCGTTCTCCCCTTTGGGGCTAAGATGTGAATGAATGTGTTTGAATGGATGAGTAAATGGGGAGTGTGTTGTCCTGTCTCGGCTACCTCCCTTTCCTTGGGGGAAGCAGCCTAGGTATATAGATAGATAGATAGATAGATATATATATAAGTAATACCTCCAATATCCGACGTAATAGGGCCATAGGCAGGTCCGGATAATGGTCCTGTCCGGATGTTGGGCGCCAGCTTATGGACTTGTACTTATGGACCCTAACTCAGAGAAACACCTATACAACTCCCTGTGGACATGCATAGCACCTATTTAAGACCCAAATCACACCAATAAGGCACATAAAAGACTGAAATAAATGCAAAAGAAGTATAAAATCAGGGTTTTGAGGTAGGTTCATACAATATTAAACATTCTGGGTACTTTTTTTTTTTTTTTTTTTTTATGCGAGGAACAAGGAACCAAAGGCCATGAGCCCGCAGTAACAGTTCCCTCCAAGAGAAAAACAAAATACAACATAGAGCCAAATTCAAGATCCAATCATTTTGAGATGCCTGGACACACTGCGTTTGAAAGACTGGAGATCATAGGCAGCAGGAAATACAGACAGAGGGAGACAGTTCCAGAGCTGACCTGTTGCATAAAATGAAAGACTGGGAGTAACGGTTAACTTTTGCATTAGAGAGTTGGACAGAAAAAGGATGAGAGTTTGCGGCCAGACGGGTGCTACGCGCCCGTCGTAGAGGTGGAGGAATGCAAGCAGACAGTTCAGAGGAGCAGTGATCATTAAAGTAGCGATAGAAAAGAGATAAAGATGCAACAGTGCGGCGAAGAGACAGAGGTTGAAGGGAGTCAGTAAGAGTAGGAGAGTTAATGAGACGAAAAGCCTTTGACTCCACCCTATTGAGAAGAGCTGTATGTGGGGAGCCTCCCCACACATGAGAGTTGTACTCCACACAGGGGCCAATAAAACCCCTGTATAGAGTCAACAATTGTGCAGGGGTAAAGAAAGAGCGGAGTCGGCTTAGCACACCCAATCTCTTGGAAGCAGATTTTACAAGAGATGTAATATGATCTTTCCAAGATAAGTCCCGAGTAAATGAAACCCCAAGCATGTTGAAGGATGATGCAGGATTAAGCTGAATATTATTAAACATTAGTGGGTATACCTGTGGAAGATTTTGTCGGGTTGATAGGTGTAAGAACTGAGTCTTAGATGCATTAAAGACAACCATATTATTTTTACCCCAGTCAGAGATACGAGCCAAATCAGACATTAGGTGTGCCACAGCGTCATCCCTTGCTTGTTGAAGTAACTGTTGAGATGGGCGTTGCGGGAACCGAATGGAAAGGTGAAGGGTGGAGTCGTCAGCGTATGAGTGGATAGGGTTAGATGTACAGCTTAGAAGATCATTGATGTATAAAAGGAAGAGAGTTGGTGATAGGACAGAGCCCTGAGGAACACCACTGTTGATAGATCTAGGAGAAGAACGATGGCCGTCTACAACAGCGGCTATAGAACGACCAGAAAGGAAGCTAGCGATGAAGGCACAGATAGAAGGATAGAAACCGTAGGAGGGCAGTTTGGAAATTAAAGATTTATGCCAGACTCGATCGAAAGCCTTTGAGATGTCAAGTGCAATGGCAAAGCTTTTGCCAAAGTCCCGAAAGGAGGATGACCAGGAGTCTGAAAGGTAGGTGAGAAGATCGCCAGTGGAGCGTCCCTGACGGAACCCATACTGACGATCGGAAAGAAGGTTGTGATAGGAAAGATGCCTTAAAATTTTTCTATTAAGAATTGACTCGAAAACTTTTGAAATACAGGACGTTAAAGCAATTGGACGATAGTTGGAGGGTTGGGAGTGGTCACCCTTCTTTGGGACTGGCTGAATGAGAGCAAACTTCCAGCAAGAAGGAAAGGTACAAGTTGACAGACAAAGGCGAAAGAGTTTGCCTAGGCAGGGTGTAAGCACAGAAGCGCAGTTCTTGAGAACAACAGGAGGGACCCCGTCAGGCCCATATGCCTTGTTAGTACTGAGGCCAGTGATGGCAGAAAATACATCAACTAAAGAAATTTTAATGTCAGCCATGAGGAAGTCAGAGGGGAGAAGTGATGGAGGAACAGCACCGGAATCGTCTAAGGTAGAATTGGAGGAGAAAGTCTGTGCGAAGAGATCTGCTTTATCAGTAGAAGAAATAGCTACAGAACCATCAGAGTAGAAAAGAGGAGGGAAGGATGATGAGGTAAAGTTGTTAGAAAGATTTTTGGCAAGGTGCCAGAAGGAGCGGGAAGAATTCAAGTCGGAGAGTTGAGAGCATTTAGTATGGATGAAATTATTTTTAGTAGAGCGAAGAACAGACTTAGCACGATTCCGGGCAGAAACATAAAGATGATGTGATTCAGGGGTGGGTTGGCTCCGGTACCTTTTGTAGGCCCTCTCCTTGTTGCGGACAGCATTAGAAGAAGCGTGATTAAACCAAGGCTTTCTTGCATTAGTCAAAGGATATGAGAAAGGAATGTATGCTTCCATGCCCGAGAGAATAACCTCCGTAATGCGCAAGGCACACTCAGATGGCTCCCGGCCACGGAAGCAATAATCATTCCAGGGAAAATCAAAGAAGTACTGCCTGAGGGCCTCCCAGTCCGTGGCTCCAAAATGCCACAGACGACGTTTCACTGGAGGGTCCACAGGCCGTACCGGAGTGATAGGACAGGTTAAGGTAATAAGGTTGTGATCGGAGGAGCCCAACGGAGAGAAAAGATTAACAGAGTAAGCAGAAGGATTAGTTGTGAGGAAGAGGTCATGTATGTTGGAGCTCTCTCCAAGGCGGTCAGGGATACGGGTAGGGTGCTGTACAAGCTGCTCTAGGTCATTAAGGATAGAAAAGATGTAGGCTTGTTCTCCAGGTGGATCCGTGAAAGGAGAGGAGAGCCAAAGGTGGTGGTGAACATTGAAATCTCCAAGAATGGAGATTTCAGAGAAAGGAGAAATGGATAGAATGTGTTCCATCGTAGAAGTAAGATAGTCGAAGAATTTTTGATAGTCAGTAGAATTAGGGGATAAGTAAACAGCACAGATATATTTAGTCAGAGAATGACAGGAAAGCCGAAGCCAGAGTGTGGAGAATTCAGAAGAATCAAGTTCAGGAACATGAGAGCAAGATAAGTCGTTGCGTATATATACACAACAGCCACCTTTGGCTTTGAAATGAGTATAGAGAAAGTAGGAGGATACAGAAAAGGGTTTGCTGTCAGTTGCCTCAGACAGCTGAGTCTCCGTTAGAAAAAGAAGGTGAGGTTTAGAGGAGGAGAGGTGGTGCTCAACAGAGCGAAAGTTAGAGGAAAGGCCGCGAATGTTGCAGAAAGGAAGAAGAAGTCAGACCGTGGTTCCAGGCACCTTGAGTCGTCACCGGGAGACGGGCAGATGGTGGGGGCATTTATGGTCCCCCCCCCCTGGGGACTCCGAGGCTTGATAAGACGACGCCATTTTGGTAAATTTTGAATAGGAAGTGTAGTGTGTACTGTGCATGTAGTTTGGTGACGATAGTTAGAGAAATTTGTGCTGGAGAGCATGCTGGCCTACTCTCTGTGTAACTGAGACACTGAAAAAGTTCAGCAAAGGGGGATGGTCAGGAACTAGTCCTGAGGGCTGATGAAACGGGAGCTCCAGCACTCCCTGTCATCAGCTTTCCATCCACCTCGGGACTACTGCCCTGCTCGACTGGTGCTACAGTCTACTCCTCAGAAGTGCCTGGCTCCTGGACTGGTACTTATGGACCCTAACCTAGCCTAACTCAGAAAAATACCTTCCTACTGCACATGCATAGCTCCTAACACCCTATTCACACCAATAAAGGACATTAAAGAGTGAAATGAGGTGTTTGAGGTAAGTATAGTATGGAAAAAAGTACAGTATGAAACATTCTGCCTACTTACAGCAAGTCCATGGCCATCTTGATGAATAACCGCCTCCTCTCGGACTCTAACAGTAAGAAGGATTTCCTGAAGCACTTGCAGTACACTGTTCATGAAGTCTTGCACTGAACTTAGTCATTCGCAGTCAGAAGTCCGTTCTCTTCACAGTGCGCACTCTTGTCTAACTTAAGCTCCATTGTAACTTACTAAGTGTTGCACTCTGCACTTTAACTTTTCCCACTCCTCTAACCATTTTCTTAAGCAAAAACAAACAAGTCTATTTACGTTAAATGTTGTTTCAAAATTGTCATCTCACGCACAACTGTAAATCCTTAACAAAACACACTGTTTTTTTCACTGCACAACACTGTATATTCCCGTGTGGTCTAATGGAGAAGTTCTTGCTGTTTAATCACTGTCAGAGTCCGAGAGCATCACTGGCAGGTGACCTAGGGGTGCGTCGCTGAGTCGTGGTGATGGCGTACCCACTGCAGACGACTCTGAAGACAGACGCAAACTCACATCGAGTGGTGATCCACCGTGGCTGATGTGCTGGGCTGTGGCTCGGAGCATGAGGGCCTGTCTTGGGGAGACAACGGAGTGGAGCCAGGGCTGGGCACAGTGGGGGTCACAGGTCTGAAAAAAATGTCAATGGTTGATTGACACAAGGACCGACGATTCTGACGATTGATGATGCGCTGCCGAAAGCACGCACTTGCTCCACAAGTCCCAAGGGCCCCATCTCCCTGTCGCAGTCTGGGTGTTCCAGGTAGTCGAGAACGAACTCTAGGTGTTCCCGGAGTGCGCTCAGCTTGGGGATGGCTGGAGTAGTGTCATGCTGAGAGGTGTCTGCATCATCATCGCCGTCCTCGTCGGAATCTTCAAGCTGGGTACGACACCTGCAACTGAAGATGCGATCTCGATATCAGACAGGGTCTGATACCCAGGATTGCCCTCGTCGTCATCCAACCACTCACGCACATCGTCCACATCAACATCGTTGCCATGCATACGTAGCCGTGCATGGAAGTCATCCACGTCAAACCCTAGAAAATCGTACTCCACATCCGTTCCGAGAAGCAGACGAGACCAACCATTTTCTAGAGTCTTGACAGGGACTTCCTTCCATGCACTGGCCCAGTTGTACATTGCAGACTTGATGTTGTAGCGGCGAAGATTTTCCAAAGTCTGCTGGCCTCGCGTGTCCCGTCCCACCTTGCGCTCGTCCTCGTCCTCGAGAACAACCATCACCTCGTCCAGGAACTTCCGGTGGTATAGGCGCTTTGTTGCCACGATCACTCCTTGGTCCATTGGTTGGATGAGAGCAGTCATATTAGGTGGCAGAAACATGCACCTAATGCAGCCATTCTCAGCCACCAAGTCCTTGTCGCATGGGTGGGCAGGTACAATGTCGAGGAGAAGGAGGGCCTTTACCTGGTCGCGCGGGATTCCCAGTGTCTTCGTCTGGTAACTGATGACCTCCTTGACGAAGTGGCGGTGGAACCAGTCTTTGAAGATCTGGGCTGTAAACTATCTCTATCTATATACCTAGGCTGCTTCCCCCAAGGAAAGGGAGGTAGCCGAGACTGGACGATACACTCCCCATTTACTCATCCATTCAAACACATTCATTCGCATCTTAGCCCCAAAGGGGAGAACGGACAGATCCTCACCGCACCACACCGCACAAGGGTCAACTGCGCAAAGCACTCAGTGACATCCGCAGCAGGGCCCGACAGCAGAACTGGTTTACCTCTGCCACATCATAACAGACCCATCCCCTTACCCGCACCTGACCTGACTAGCTGATCAGACCAAATGCGGGAGAATATCCCCACAGGGCTGCGTCATCGCTTATTCATTCACAATTTCTCTCCATTTATTTCTGTCACACACAGCCACTCTTCCTTGCTCAACAGACATCCCTCTCGCATCCAACGCTCTCTTCACACTGTCCATCCATCCTATTCGTGGGCTTCCTCTCAGCCTTACACCTCTCACATCAGATCTAGTTATCTTTTTCACCAATCGCTCATTTTCCATTCTCTCCATATGCCCAAACCATCGCAACACCCTCTGCTCAACTCTACCAGCCATCTCTCGAACAACTCCAGTTCTCCTTCGCACTTCATCATTTCGCACCCGATCCATACGCGTCACTCCACACATACTCCTCAGACACCTCATCTCCATTACATTCAAACTTTTCCTCTCTGCTACACCCATATTCCATGTTTCAGCCCCATATAACGCAGTCAGTACCACAACACCCTCATACAGCCTTCTCTTTACATCCATTCTAAGCGAACGACATTTAAACACTTTTTTCATTCCTCCCAGCACCTTTCCTACTTCATTTATTCTAAACTTCACTTCTGCATCTATTCTTCCATCCACAGCAACATGTGACCCTAGATATTTAAAACAATCTACCTCCTCAAGCAACTCACCATTCAAAACTATATTCATCCCCCTACCATCTATCAACCTCGTACACTTCATCACTTTACTCTTATTCTCATTTACTTTCAGTTTCCTCCTTTCACACACCCTTCCAAACTCCTCTACCAACTGTCTCAATCTCTCCTCTGAATCAGTCACCAGTGCAGTATCATCTCAAACAGCAGCTGCTTCAGATTCCACTCTCCACCATCAACATTCACCAGACTCAGACCTCCACCTAAAACTCTTGCATTCACCTCCCTTACAACACCATCCATGTAAATATTAAACAACCAAGGCGACATCACACATCCCTGTCGCAGCCCCACTCTCACGGGAAACCAATCACTCACAGCATTTCCCACTCTTACACACGCTCTACCATTTACATAAAAACTTTTCACCCCTTTTAGTAACCTACCATCAAGTCCATACAATCTTAAAACCATCCACAAAACCTCCCTATCAATTCTATCATACGCTTTCTCTAAATCCATAAATGCCCAAAACACATCCTTGCCTTTCGCTAAATACTTTTCACACACTTGTCTCACAGCGAACACCTGATCAACGCATCCCCTCCCTCTCCTAAAACCACACTGCTCATCACGAATCACTCCCTCTGTACCCTCTCTAACTCTCATAATTAACACTCTGCCATACACCTTACCTACAACACTCAACAGACTTATACCCCTAAAGCTAGTACATTCATACTTATCACCCTTGCCTTTATACAACAGGACCACACAAGCACTTGCCCAGTCAATTGGCACCATACCTTTCTCAAAACACACAGTCAACAATCTTACTAACCAGTCAACAATAGTCACTCCACCACCCTTCAGGCATTCCACAGCACACCCATCCATACCTGCAGCTTTCCCTGTTTTCATCTCCTTTACTGCCTTCTCCACTTCCTCCTTCGTGATCAAAGAATCATTCAACTCTCCCAACACATTTTTTTTTTTTTTTTTTTTTTTTTTTTTTCTGTGACCGACTCTGGGCATAGGCTTCACAGCCTGCTTTCAAGGCCCAGTAGTCCTCCTACGTACCACACACCTTCTATCCGCCACAGTCTCAGCCACTCTTTCCTCCTCTACATTTAACAATCTTTCAAAATACTCTGCCCATCTCTTCCTTACTGCATCCATCTCAATTAACGTCCTTCCATCCTCTGCTTTTACTCGTTCTTCCTTCCCAGACTCTCCCTTTCGCACCCTTTTCACCTCCTTCCAAAACATTTTCTTATTCTGTTGAAAATTCTCTGTCAGCCACCTACCCCACCTCTCATCTGCTGCCACTTTAGCATCACGCACAGCCCTTCTCGCTCTATTCCTCTTTTCCTTATACCTTTCATATGACATCTCATCCTTCCTCTGTAGCCACACTTCATATGCACGTCTCTTCTCAGCCACAGCCATACTTACTTCCTCGCACCACCATTCACTTCCTTTTCTTACACCACCACCCACACGTCTCACACCACACACCTCTTCTGCATGCCCCACCACAGCACTCTTAAACAACTGCCATTCCTCCTCCGCGCTGCCATTTTCCCGATCTTTCACTGCGTTCCACTCATCTTTCAATTTCTCCTGATACTCTATCTTTTTCTCTCTTTTATCCAACTCACTCACTTTCAAAACCTCCCTGCCACACCTAACCCTCCTAGCTCTCACCCATCTCTTACCTACGATTAACTTTCCCTCCACCAGGTAGTGGTCAGACATACCTCCACCCTTCCCTCTTAGAACTCTCACATCCAACAATCTTCCTGTTACATTCCTAGACACAACCACATAGTCCATCAAAGCTCTATCAACAACCCTTCCACCCTCCTGTCTCACCCATGTATACTTATAAATATCTTTCTTCTCAAACAGCGTATTCCCAATCACCATCTCTCGCTCAACACACATCGCTATCATTCGTTCCCCATTTTCATTTCTTCCAGGCACACCATGCATGCCAACTACGCCTTCAACTGCTACATTTCCCACTCTAGCATTCAGATCTCCCATCATTACCACATTCACATTCGCTCCAAAACTCTGCAGACACTCATCAACATCATTCCAGAAAGACTCCCTCTCTTGTTCATCCCTTTCACTACCAGGCCCATATGCACTCACAAACACCCACAACTCACGTTCAAATTTCGCTTTCACCCACATCAGTCTCGATGACACCTCCTTCCATTCAATCACACATTGCTCTACTTCCGGACTCACTAACAAGGCCACACCTTCTCTTGCCCTTCCTCTATCAACACCTGACAATCTTCCATTCACACTTCCAAACATAGACTCCCCCTTCCCTTTCATCTTCGTTTCACTCAAAGCTAACACATCCAACTTTCTTCTCACAAACATTCTCCCAATCTCCTCCCTTTTAGCCTCAATCGTACTACATCCACGCACATTCATAGACCCAATCTTCAGGGTACAGGGATAACTCCATTCCCCATCCCTTTCTCTGGCCTGTCTCTTTTTAGGAACTAAAAAACAGAGGAGGGGGTCCCTAGTCCCTGCACCCCACCCCTTTTAGTCGCCTTTTACGACACGCAGGGAATATGGTGGCAGTATTCTTCCTAACACAACCTGGCCGCAGAGTAGTAGTACCACCCCATAGTGCGGCCAGGTTGTGTCCCCCCTGCCACAGGGATGACGACAGGAAGGACATCCATCACCCCACGAAGACACCGAGGCTGCTTTGCACGGGCAACAATAACGGGCTTAAGCCGGTGCATGCCGTTAGCATTGGCACAACACAAAGCAGATATCCATTGCTTGGAGAGCTTGCGGCCAGGTACATGCTTCTCCGTCTCCTCGGCTAGAATGTTCGTTGGCAAAGAGCGATAGAATAAACCAGTTTCGTCAGAATTGTAGACTTGACCAAGAGTGAGGCCCTCCCTGTCGATCAAGCCCTTCATCTTGTGCCGAAACTCGTCAACTCCATCCTCATTAGCGTCCAAAGCTTCGCCATGAGCTTTACGGTTGGTAAGGTCATGCCGTAACTTGAACGCGAAGAGCCAATCCTCGGATGCCTTGAAGTCTAGGGCGTCGTGAAGCCTGGCGAACTTCTCAGCAGCAGCCTTCAGCTTCGTTCCACGTACCATCACACCAGCAGCACATTGCTGTCGATACCAAATCAGCATGGAGCGGTCGATTTCAGCAAACTTGGGAGTAAACATCACCTTCCTCTCCACGTTGCGTTTGCTTCTCGACGAGAAGTCAGCCGTGTACTGCATGAGTTTGTCTCGGGATCTCTTGATATCGAACAAAGTAGATCGGGCCAGGTTGAACTCGCGGTGGATGCGGGAAGAAGACCACCCTGCATCTACTTTCTCCAATATCTCCCGTTTCTTCTCAGGAGTCAACACCACTCTCTTCCTCTTCTTAGGCGGCGGGGCCATCATCACACACACTAATAGGAGGCCCGAGAGCAGCAGGAGTGCCTGCAGTAGGTAAGGAACCACTACAAAAGCGAGCACGTGGGCAGCCATGACGACGAGCGTGCACTCGCGACGAGAGACGGGCGGAAAGTGGGGAGGATGCAGGGACGCTCTAGTGGACGTCGGAGGAATGACGCGCCACAACAAAGCTCTCCCGTGCCATGCTCGCCAAGTTCAAATTACGGTCGGGAAACCCCCCCCCCCCCCCTTTTTTTTTTTTGGGGGGGGGTTTTCAGACCATTTTGGGAATATTGGATCCCGGGACGATTATGTCCAGTTAGTGGGGATGTTTGGATATTGGGCGTTCAGATATTAGAGGGATTACTTATATATGTATATATACAGTAGACCCTTCTCTATGTATCTATCTATTGCCAGACGCCATAATCCTGTAAGGGGTGGCCACTTGACTTTGAGTTACCTATTTTACAGGGAGGGGCACTAACCCTCCACCAACCCACTTGTTGACACGTAGGGAGCACGTATGGGTTGGTTATATGGTAACCACCCAGCATTGTAAATGGTTTCTTGGCTTACAGGAAACCATTTGGCTTGTCACTCAATGTAAAGCCACCTGTGAAGGAAAGAAAAGCAATAAGAAGTGACATGAAAGATGGGAGAAATAGGAAGAGAGGAGGACAGACACAAAAAAAGAATGATAAAGGCTAAGGAAGAGATAGGTAGCACTACATCAAGTGAGTGGATGATGGTCGCCACCACCTACCTAATTTTCTCATGTGAGGAAATTGCTTCCGCGGGTATAAGTTTCTGTGGATCAAATTTATTTTAATACTATACTATACACTGTAACTTAGTTTGGAATTGGCGCACAACTTGCACTTCATTTGTAGCTACAGTTAGCACATCTGCGCCCACGGGCATTCCCACCACTCCACCAGTCTTATTGTAAACACCAGTCAGCGTTACTTACATCGTCGTCGCTCTTCTCGTGTTTACAACTCTACTTTACTTCATTGTGTAAGTGAAAAATGGCTCCCAAGAAACAAGTAAAGGATAAAAGCAATCCTTCTAAGCCAAAGAGAGACCGTAAGGTGTTATCTGGCGTCCTGTCAGTAGAGTCAGACTAGTCTCACAGCTTACCTACAGTGCCGCCACACATCCCGTCGCCTCACCACATTGGCACTGTAGGAACTGCACTACAATCTCTGCCGTCATCGTACAGCAATCATCATCGTCATACAGCAATCGTCATCATTGTACGAAGGTTATGAAGAGAACACAGTCTTTTGGTGAGAGTTAAGATGTATTTGTAATATTCTAAAGTATGTTTTTATTTTTTCAGGGATGTGCTTAGCTTATGTGGAAATAATATGCCATTTTGTGATGATGACTTGAGTATCCGCGAAATTTGTCTTCCGTGGGAGTCTCTGGAACCTAACCCCCGCGGATAACTAGGGTCTACTGTATGTACACTCAAACCTCGATTTAAGGGACTTCCATTTAAGGGATTTCGGATTTAACCCCTTAACTGGGGGGCGTCACTTTTGTGATGCTTGGGAGCAATGGATCATACCGCGGGGCGTCACTCTTGTGATTCTGTGTTATTTTGAATTCGCCCGGGCTTTCAAGTGTTGGCTTGTATCATCTATCAGTACTCCCAATGTCCAACACTAGTCAGCACTCCTAATCTCATCTGTACTCCCATCCATTGTTGACAATTTAGCCATTTCTCCCCGTTCTTGACTCCCCTCCCTACCTCCCCTCCATTACCCTCTTCTCTCACCTGCCCGGCCGTGCTGCGCTAAGTATATCTTCCCCGGAATTTTCCACTGATTTCATCCATTGAAATAAGCCCTGTGCCCTATTCTTATACCGAATAATATATACAAAAAAGAAATAAGGTAAGTGATAGTGCCATACACCTGGAATTGGCAAATTATCACCTGACAACACCTCACGTGCACTCGTTCGCTAATTTTCCCTGTTTATTTCCCCATGAAATATGCTGTATAATCTGTGCTCATAATAAAAATATATTTAAGAAAGGAAGGGAGAAGCCTAAGTGATATTTACATTCACCTGGAACTACCTAATTTATTATGTATTGTTTAGATTTCCTGCCAATCATTTCATAGCGTATATATTAGCAGCTGTCACCATGCTGACGTTGGCAGCATTTCACTCCCCCTTGGCCACCACAGTGTTCAGTTTACTGTCGTCTTTCAAGGTGAAACCACGTCGGATTCGCGCCTGTCCAATTCCGCTGCTTTTTAGCCCCATGCAAAGGGCCCTGTGACCTCTACCCCCTGCTAAAGCTCATGTGGAAAGGGGTAAAGGGCTAAATGACTGCTGTGGAACGTGAACTGGCTAATTTATCAATGAAAATGATGGACAGTGACTATGCTGTGGAATGTGAACTGGCTAATTTATCAATGAAAATGATGGACAGTGACTACGATCTTTCTGGTGACTAAAAGAGTGCAAGTGGAAATGTAAATAATGTGTAAACAGCAAGTGAAAGCAATGAATGTAAATAAAGTGGGCTCGCACAGTGCGCGTCACCGCAGTGCACGATTCGCCTTGTGCACGAGTGACCAAAAATCATAACCAAAAACCCTTTAATGTGCGAGTTTACCGCACAGAACGCGAGGCAGAGGCAAGGAGTGGCTCAAAAATGCCATTTTCTACTAGTGCGCGACCACCCCTCACAGAGCACGTCACGTGTCGTCATGTTGATGTGCCAGACTGAATCAAGTTGAGCAGCCTAGCGTGATGGAAGGCAGGACTGAGCTGTGTATGTCAGACATTAGCAAGATCCTTGCTGCTGTGGATAAGCTCAAAGAAGAGGTGAAGGAACAGGAAGTGAGCAACCTAAGAACGGAGGAGCTTCTGGTTGGTATCGACAAACTCTTCCGTTTCTACACAGACAGGCACAGGGAAGAAATAAACAGGAGAAGACAGACGCTCATAACAAGCTACACACAGCGGGCACAAGTTGGTGAAGTAGCAGAACCATCGACATCGTCTGCTCCTGTTCCTGTTGAGGATGAAGAGGATGCAATGTCAGAAGTGTCAGCATTAGACTTTGAAGGGTTTATGGCCGAAGTGAGTGACTTTGATGCTCCTGGGGAAGGTGATCAAGAGGAGTCTGCGGAGGGAAGTGTTGGTGCAGTGGGGAGTGCGGCGCTGTAGGTGTTGCCACCTCGGAACCCCTGTTATTTAAGGTCATCAGGCCTGTTGTCTACTGTTGTTAAGGCGACTACCCATATTTTTGTTATTGTAGCTATAGCTTTAGGACAGTGTCTGAAACATATGACCTTTATTATGTCTCTAAGGGCCAAAAAATATCCAGGTATGAGGGGGTACCGCCCATATGTAATTATTCCCATAAGATTATGTATTCCTAGTACGCGAATTCCCAGTGCGCGAGCTCGTGCACCGCCCTATTTCTCGTGCACTGTGCGAGCCCACTGTATAAGTGAACAGTGGAAAATAATTTTATAAGTTACTGCAAGTGACAGTGCATAACACATTGTAAATAAAATAGAAATGTAACTAAAATAGAGAATGTAAATAGAAATGTAAATGAGTAGTAATGTAAGAATACGAGTATATATACTAGGAGTAATGAAAGTGAAAGTTTCACTCTAGCATGTATGAATACTATGAGTTATGAATGTGGAAGTGAAAGTGACAGATTCGCTCTCAATGCTAGTGTACAGGACGAGAAAGTGAATGCTCTGTATTTTACTGAAAGAGAAATTAAATGCCTACAGTGACAATAAACTACTATTACTGAAGGAAACTTATGGATAAAGACTGCAGATATATATAAGTGTTATATAGTAATACAGTAGAAATATAAAGTGTGAGTGTTTTTATGAATAATAAATGATAGAACACCAGCGGCGAACGAGCGTAGGTGGGAAGGTCATACGCGCTCGTAATTTTCATTGCTTTCACAGTGTTTTTTTTTTTGGAGTAAGGATTCCAAACTATTTGAAAATCATAGAATAGTGTTTCTAGTGATAATATCAGGCAGTGGTAATCATATTACAGGTTGTCGGGAAGTGTAAAGTGGAGACTTTGTTACCCAACTTCAGAGGTCTCCACAAGTCCTACGGTACTCGACGAAGGCTCAACAAACATCCCAGGAGAAAGCTGAAGATATGTGCCATATGCATATGTAATTTTAATATTCTAGGACTAATAACTGGTTTTTGGCAAATATTTTTAAAGAGTCTGTCAGAGCGCGACTGTGCCCGCGGGACCCGCAAGCCAAGCCAAAACAACCCCTCGGTTTAGGGGTTAAGGGACTCCATATTCTACCTGACAAACGGAACAAGACCATTTAAAAATGATACGTAATGTATAGGTTATACAAATTAATATGTTTATTTATACAGTACCTGTAAAATAATATTCATAATCGTATAATCATATAGACTATGTGCGTGTGGATGAGCGAATGAGAAGACAAGTGTTGGATGTAAGAGTGTGGAGAGGGTGGGGGAATGGAGTCTCGGACCATCACTTAGTGATGGCCAAGATAAAGCTGCAAAGAAAATGGATGAGGAGACGAAGGGGAAGACAGGAGGAAACAGCTCCTGTGAGAAGAGTGGAAAATTTGCAAGATAGTGAGAGAATGGCAGAATATAAGAGCATAGTGGAAGAAAGATTGGGAAGATATGAGCTAGAGCAGATGGAAGCTGTGGAAGACATATGTAAGATTTTCACGGAAGAGATAGGCGCAGCGTGTGAGGTGGTTTGTGGAGTGAGGAGGAAATGCAAGGGTGTGCAAGGGACAGCATGGTGGAATGATGAGTTGAAACGAGCTGTAGAACAAAAGAAGAAGGCATATAGTGAATGGTTAGCGAGTAGAGGTAGGGGAGAAGATGAGAGAGAGAGAAGAGAGAGGTATATGTGAGCAGGAGAAGGGAGGTGAAGAGACTGGTGAAGGAGAGTAAGAAGAAAGTGGATGAAGAGTTTGGGAGGAATCTGAGTGTGAAGTGGAGGGAGAGTAAGAAATTGTTTTGGAAGGAGGTAAAGAAAGTAAGGCAGTGTGAAAGGGGAAATAGTATGGGAGTGAAAGATAGGAATAATAGATTGTTAGTGGAGAAGAGAGAGAAATTGAAGAGATGGAAGGAGCACTTTGAGGATTTGTTGAATGTAGAGAGTGAGAGCAATGTGAGTATAAGTGGTTGGGGAATGGCTGGGAGAAGAAGAGATGAGAGGAGGGAGGAAGAGATCAGTAGGGTGGAAGTAGTGCAAGCAATGAAGAAGATCAAGTTGGGAAAGGCCCCAGGAATTGATGGAGTGTGTGGTGAAATGCTGAGGTATGGGGGAGAGATTGTTGTGGAGTGGATATGGAAGTTGTGTAGATTGGCTTGGGAAGAGGGAAGGGTTCCAGAGGACTGGAAATCAGGTATAATTGTTCCTTTATACAAAGGAAAGGGGGAGAGAGAAGTATGTGGTAACCATAGGGGTATTTGCTTTCTTAGTGTGACTAGTAAAATATATGGTAGAATACTCATTGATAGGTTTAGGCATATAGCAGAGGAGCTAGTTGGAGAAGAACAAGGGGGATTTAGGAAGGGAAAAGGGTGTGTAGATCAGATATTTGTTCTAAGATGTTTAGTGGAGAAGTATCTAGAGAAGGGAAAGAAAGTGTATGCTGCTTTCATGGACTTGGAGAAAGCTTATGACAGAAAAGCTAGGCAAGGTATGTGGATGGTATTAAGAATATATGGGGTGGAGGGGAAATTGTTGAGTGCTCTGAAGAGTATGTACGAAGGAGCTAGGGCTACGGTGTGAGTGGATGGTGAGCTGAGTGAGTTCTTTGATCTCAGTGTGGGACTGAAACAGGGTTGTGTGATGTCTCCATGGCTGTTTAATATATACATGGATGGGGTTGTAAAGGAAGTGCAAGGTAGGGCAGTGGATGTGGGGGTGGCTCTGATGAATGAGGGTGAGATTTGGAAGATTCCGGTGTTGCTGTTTGCTGATGATACAGTATTGTTGAGTGAAGATGAATGGGAGTTGCAAGGTTTGGTGAATGAATTTGGGACATACCACGTTGAGTACACCGCTTCCTGTCCGATCAGCGAAGTTAAGCAACGTCGGGTCTGGTTAGTGCTTGGATGGGTGACCACCTGGGAACACCAGATGCTGTTGGCATCCCTACGTGTCAAGTGGGGTTGGTGGAGGATTAGTGCCCCTCCCTGTAAAACAGTTAACTCTAAGCCCTTGGCCACCCTGTTTGGGATATATGGCATCTGGCAATGAATGAATGAATGAATGTGTAGGAGGAGGAAGCTGAAAGTTAATGTAAACAAAAGTAAAGTTATGGTGTTTGAGAGGAATGAAGTCACAGAATGTACAGTAAGGTTGGATGGTGAGGATATAAAGAATGTGAGTGCATTCAAGTACTTGGGTAGTGTGATGAGTAAGGATGGAACTTTGGGGGATGAAGTGCATGAAAGGGTACAGCAGGAAAGGAAGGTTGTTGGTTCACTGATAGCAGTGATGAGGAATAGGGAGGTGAGTATGGAAGTTAAGAAGTCACTGCATGATAGTATTGTGATCCCTACCCTGACGTATGGAAGCGAGGCGTGGACCCTGCAAGAGGGGAACAAGTCACTAGTGAGAGCAGTAGAAATGAGTTACTTGAGAGGAGCATGTGGAGTGACATGGAGGGACAGGTTGACGAATGAAGAAGTGAAAGAACGATATGGGGTGGATGTGGATGTGGTTGAGAAGATTAGGAGAAATACACTGAGGTGGTTTGGACATGTGGAGAGAATGGAGAATGAAAGACTGACTAAGAGGGTGTACGTAGGTGAGGTGGAGGGAGGGAGAGGGAGGGGTAGACTGAGGATGAGGTGGAGGGATGGAGTTGAGAGGTATATGAGGGAGGGGGGGGTGAGTTGGGGGGAGGGTAGTCAAATGGTGGGTGACAGAGCGACTTGGAGGCATTTTGTCTGCGGCCACCCTTTGCGGGATTAGGGCGTCAGGCTATAGATAGATAGATAGATATAAATAAGTAAGGTAATTGAAACAGACATTGCAGTTCATAATAATATTGTCGTTATTTGTGGTAAAACAATGAACATTTTCAAGTGAGGGACAAGTTGATTCCCCATTTAGTCCCTTAAATCAAGGTTTGAGTGTATATATATATATATATATATATATATATATATATATATATATATATATGCAGATCATTAAATTTGGGAGGAAGAGCTGGGACTTCAGGGGCTTAGATGTTGAGTTAATAATATAAACATGTAAGTCGATAGGTTTTTGATTATCAGTATAAATATATATATATATATATATATATATATATATATATATATATGCAGATCATTAAATTTGGGAGGAAGAGCTGGGACTTCAGGGGCTTAGATGTTGAGTGAATGATTAAACCATTTCAGTGGATATCATATTGATTATCGCTATATATATATATATATATATATATATATATATATATATATATATATATATATATATATATATATATGCAGATCATTAAATTTGGGAGGAAGAGCTGGGACTTCAGGGGCTTAGATGTTGAGTGAATGATTAAACCATTTCAGTGGATATCATGTTGATTATCACTATATATATATATATATATATATGTATATATATATGCAGATCATTAAATTTGGGAGGAAGAGCTGGGACTTCAGGGGCTTAGATGTTGAGTGAATGATTAAACCATTTCAGTGGATATCATGTTGATTATCGCTATATATATATATATATATATATATATATATATATATGCAGATCATTAAATTTGGGAGGAAGAGCTGGGACTTCAGGGGCTTAGATGTTGAGTGAATGATTAAACCATTTCAGTGGATATCATGTTGATTATCGCTCTTGTGCTTTGACTTTACTTGCATTATTAACCCTGTCTCACCCAGTATCTTCATGAGGAAAAGAGATCTGGTTAATGCAATCACCTGTGCCCCTGCCCCGCTATAGGACTGTCCAGCTCTTGGTCGGCCAAAGGCGAGCTCCTGTAATGAAGAGATTAACACTTTGGCACGCTGATGACGATATTCTCATCATCGAAGTAAAATATTCGCCTAAAATCCATTTATTGCTCAATATTCATGGGATATGGTTTAAAATGAGCTCCATTGTCTTCCCATTTTCTCTGTGAGTCATGACTGCCCCAGGCTGCCACGCAGCCACTCATGCCAAAAAATTATCAGTAACTTGTCATCTCTGGTCAAGGTCAGACCCTGCTTACCGCTGTGTCTGTTTACCTGCAGTTTTCCGTGGATTTTACATAATTTTCTGTGTCTTACTGCCTTTATATTCACTGTAAATCTTATCCGTGATGGATAAAACATTTATATTAGCTGCCTATGTTTTTTTTTACGTTTCATTATACTTTCTGTTATTGGTAATGCTTATATTCTCTTCAACCTTATATGCATAAATCCTTATAGAAAAATCTGTTGCAAAGAATTTAAGACCAAATCGTATAATATAGAGTGAGGTCAGATATAAGAAAAGAGTGTAAACATATGCAAGTAACTACGCGTTGCCTGGCAATGCCCAGCCGATTCTGGGGTGGTGCCGGCCGAGCACACCGGATGGGCCAAAATGTTAAGAGACTTGGTAATTTATAATGATTTCACACTATATAGTTCACTAGAGCTCAGCTACAGTATTTTCATTCACTTTTTACATCACATGTCCTGCTCAACCAATTTTTTTCATATTGAAGAGGTGAAAGGAAGGATGGGACTTGAATGTACTGGTGTTGTGATGAGGAGCAGCAGATTGAGATGGTTTGGGCATGTTGAGAGGATGGAGGATGACAGTTTGGTGTGGAGGGTGAGAAGTGTGAACGTTGGGGATTTAGTTGCGAGTGGCAGACAGAAAAAGATCTGGGACAGAGTCATAAAGTGTGACCTCAGTGATAAAGGATTGAATATGGAAGCTGCCAGAGATTGAGCAGCGTGAAGAGCCACCATTAGGTGACCAAGGCTGACACATGGAAGCATGTGTGCGCCTTTATAAACTATACGAATGATATGAAACCACTGCTGCACTCCTCCGTCCATATAGGGTGGGCAGGAATGATGAATATCATTTATGGCACTGGAAGGAATAGGAAAATTCCTGGTTGTAAGGGATGGGAGGAAAAACTCTTCTGCTATATTGAAGTATTTTGTGTCTGCAGTGAAGTGGTCACCAGCTTGAGTTGCTGCCATTGTATCTCCATAATAGAAGTTACTGTATTATGTTTGGTAGGTCTGGGGATTTTTTTTTTTTTTTTTTTTTTTTAAATACATCACCTAATACATAGAGTTCTAAGTCATGAGTAATATGAAAAAAGTTCAGTAGTGAGAGTAAGAGGGAGAAGGGATGTTGTCATAGGGAGATTAAACTAACTTTCTGTTTTAGGGTATTGATAGAGGAGAGTGCAAATCGCCTACAAGGATGAAAGGAGCACAAACGATGGAGGTGGTGAGGAAGAGATTATGGTTGTCTTTATTTTCTTGCAAGACTGTGTGGGAGAAAAATATTACATTTCTGCAGTAGGTGTTAATCGTCAAAGCCGTGAAAGCAACATTGTCGGTTTGTTTGATATACCAGAATGCACATTTGATATTATCAGTTTTTGTATTGTAACTCAATTGTAACTCATTTTGCTTCACTTTTGGGCACAGATTGCCACACAGCTAAACTGCATATGGTTTGCCGAACTTCTACTGAACTGCTGCAGTTTGAACACAAGGTTTGTATTAAAAACAAATGTGCTGCCCATTATTTAATTCCAGTAGAAGAATTGCTGAGAAAATACAGCGGTTCAGTGTCTTATCAGCAGATATACTCTTATTACTGCCTGACAGTGGTATCCACTTGGAGAGTTTGAAACTAGGGATTGAAACAATACTCATACTTCACTACTTGTATGTCTGTAAAGACATATTTACTCCTGGGTGACAACTGCACATAGCTTGCCACCACCCAATATCCCCATGAAGAAGGTGGAAAAAGACTGTGAGGAAGCTGAAAAGCCTTCCAAGCTCATAACAGTGATGATATGCTGAGAGTAGCAGCTTTAATATGAATTATATGAATTAAAGAGAGGAGAGTTAGTTTTATGAAAGAATTGAGAGAGGCAGGATTAAAATTGGTGTGTGAAATGCACTGATAAGATAGTGGGGTTTGGGACAGTGGTGAAAAAACTATGGGAGTATATCGAGTGGAGAAGGTTCAGTGGTATGGCGGGGTTGTGAGAAGAGTATGAGGGTAGGAAGAAAGAAGGTATACCAGTAGCTTTGCTGCCATCAGGAAGAATAATAAAGTCTGTTAAAGCATAAAAGTGTTATGATTCGAGGCTTGTGTTGTGAAAGCATAAGATAAGGTTAGTTATTTCTCTGAGGGTGTAGAAGCTGCCATTTAGGAGGAAAGAAGACAGTTCCGGGAATAGAAAAGGTTGATAACCAAGGGGAATACTTGACTGCTAAGTGTAAGGCCAGAAAGGAGGTATGCAGGGCAAAATCTGACTTAGCAACTTCTACTGGATAACCTAGTGCCGAAAGGAAGGCTGGGTTAGTTAAGGTGGCAAAGCAATTGAAGAGAGAAAAACAGGTATATCATAAATGAGCAGTGGTGAAGGAAAGGTAGTGGTGGCCAGTGAGGATATTAAAAATGCCTGGAGAGCATTGTAACCAGCTGCTTATTGAAGAGTTTTGACTGGAACAAGGAAGGTTGGGAGTCAGAGGATCCAGTGTTTGGCCCATGGTTTTTGATTGATGCTGCCACTATGAGCAGGGCAGTGGGTAGGATGCAGTTGTGGAAGGCATCAGGTGTGTCTTGGTGGTCTGCTGAAATGTTAAAGACCTCAGGAGATATGAGTTGGTTTAATCACAGATTTGATAAACTATATATGAGTGTTTTGTTCTAGGTAACTGGCTGAAGAGTGTGATTGTAAATGTGTATATGGGAAAGGGTGATGCCCTGAAAAGAGGAAATTATAGAAACTTCAGTGAAACTCTTGGACCAGATAATGAAGGTAATGGAGAGAGTTCTAGAGGGTATATGGGAGAGAGTAAATATTGATGAGATGCAGTTTAGGTTTATGCCAAGCAAAGGGACCACTTGTTGTCCAGCAGCTTCAGGAAAAATGTATAGGAAAGAAAAGGGAGCTGTACAGTGATACTTTGATTATTGTGCTTAATTTGTGCCCAACCCAGTGTGATACTGAAATAGCACAATAATGAAGGCACAGAACCAGTGGGATTTATCCTAATTGGTACTGGGCATCCCACTCATTAACCCAAATTTTCCCTTTTACATCAAATTATACTCTGTAAATACATTCATACGTACTGTTATAGGCAGTATCAGAAACACACATATGCATGATTACAGTAGGTTAATAGAAAGTGATGAAAAGGGCACAAAAGGAAGAAACATATACCATAGAGAAATATGAGATAGGCTTGATATAAGGGGTTCTGAGGCTAGGGGGTAGAGAGAGAGAGAGAGAGAGAGCAAAACCATTTTTCTGGCAGTAGGATAGAGGCCAAAATCGCCTGTCCGAGGCTAGGCAAACACCTCATAGGAAGTGCGTGAGGGATGCAGATTTCTTGTGTACAGCATTTTCTTCTTAACTGAATTTTCTTTCATTGTCTTCTTTTATAACCTTTGGATGTGATTAAAAAATGAATAAGACAGAGGGGTAGAAGTAAGAGGAGAGAGAGAGAGAATACGGTAAACTTTGTGCACTTCCTCTTTTCCTGAATATTCTCTTATTGTTTTCTTTTATAACATTTTGATGTGACTTGAAAATGAATGAGATATTGGAAATGAATAAGAGAAAGGAGTAGAAGGAGAGGGCAAAATCTTTTTTATGCCAATTGGGTAAAGGCCAAAATATCCTGCCTGATCTTAGGTAAATGTCTCAGGAAGTGGGTGAGGGACACAAATTTCTTTTGTATCTCTTCTTTTACTGAATCTTCTTTCATTGTTTTCTTTTATAATCTTTGGATGTGACTCGAAAACTAATAAGAGAGAGGGATAGAACTAAGAGGAGCATTAAGTGTGAGAGAAAGAGAGAGAGAACAAAAGTACATATCTCTACTGACTTCTGCACAGAGACAAAATCACCTGCGTGGACTTTGTGTGAGCATTATCTTGGCAAATGATAAGTGGGCAAGATATGCAGATGTCTTGTGTACTTTCTCTTTTAGAATTTTCTTGTTTTATAACCATTATATGTGACCAAGAAATGAATAAGAGAAGGGAATGAAAGTAACAGGAGGAAAGGGATTATGAAAGGAGAAAAGAGGATGAGGAAAGGCAGGAGAAAAATAGAGAGGGGGAGAGAAAGGAGACAAGTAAATTTTTCGTCTGTCAGAGTGAGGTTGTACTATGGAAAAAACATAACTTTGCACACAGGACTTGCTGTGTACTGGTTTGCCCAGTACCCTGAATTTAACAAATGAATGCCTAAATTGGTTACTATATGAACACATAGATATGGTACCTTTTGAATTAATAAATACTTTAGACACTCAATATAGTATACTTGGTATAAACATCAATATATATATATACTGTATATATAGTATATATATATATATATATATATATATATATATATATATATATATATCCATCCATCCATCATCCAATCCTACCTTGCCCCATGAGGAGCGTAGGAGTCCGGGGCTAAGCAATTGGTCCTGACATTTAAGATGAGAATGACCAGCCTCACTCATCCCTGAGTGGCATAACATGAGCAATCAACCCCAACCACCCCTTGGATATAAACCTTCACCCGCTCAATCCGATTGGAGCGGAATGATTACTCACTAAACCATTAGGCGCCAAAATTTGGTTATATGGTTACCACCCAGCGTAATAAATGGTTTCCTGGTGTACAGGAAACCATTTGCCTTGTCACTCAATGTAGAGTCACCCGCTGGCAGAAGGAAGAGGAAAGAATGAAGGAAAGAAAGACAGAAGAGGAAGTGTAAAGTTCCCCGTAGGCAGAAGGACAAGGAAAGAATGAAGTAAAGGAAGACAGAAGAGGATGGAAGGAAAGAAGGATGGAGGAGAGGAAAAGGCAGACACCCAACAGCAGCACTACATCGAGTGAGTGGATGGTGAGCGTCCCCACCTACCACAATGTATATATATATATATATATATATAAAACACGGGCACACCCGGGGGGGGGCCAAGGGCCCCCTCCCAAAAAAAATTTCCTTCCTTGTAAGAAACGAAATACACTAATAGTCGCTTAAAAAACATCATGATTACAAGTTCTGGCAATCTGACCCCCCTCTGAAAAATATTCCTGGGTGTGCCCCTGATATATATATATATATATATATATATGCGTGTGTGTGTATGTATATATTTACACAAAGTCGCCTAAGGCGCGGCTAATTGGTTCTGGGGCAAGCCCACGCCATAGATGACTGTGCCATACAAATAACTAAACCTATGGGAAAAATGGAATTTGGTTCTGGACTTTCACCCAAAGTCCCCCTTTTCACCCCACTTTTCCCCATTTCCCCCCACTTTACACAAGCACACAATTAAGCAGTCAGTCAGTGCATGTATTACACACAAATTAAATATTAAATAATAAATCATAAAGGGCTTTAAGTGCATAAAATACTGAACATATCTAACTCCAACGACTATAATACTAGAGTGGAAGGGGTAGGGCTGGGGGTTCCGAGGCAAGAGGCGTGTTTCAAACCTTGCCGCGCCCCAACACCATAGGTATTTTATATGTGTGGTTTGTTTTTATTGGTTCTGGCACCTTGCTGTGTCATAGAAAACCGTGGCATAGAAGTCCGCCCCATAGGCGACTTGACTGTATACTGTACATATATATAGCCTTTGTTGATAGGTTACATATTTAAGAGTTTTGGGTGGGGACTGGAATGCATCTTCACAATTTCTTAAGAAACCTATGGGGAAAATTGCTAAGAAATCTAACGAACTTGATATCTGAGAGCTGTCATAAGTATGCATACCTGCTGGATATCTGGATACACCTGTCCTGCACCATCATTGTCAGCAAAAGCCAGCTCAGGTGCATGATAACATTTTTTTTGTTTTTTTTTTTTTTTTTTTTTTTTAAAGCTAAAATTGTGCAATTTTTTTTTTATAGCAAAAAATTGCACGATAATGACAAGGAGCAGATTTTCATCATGCAGCGATAACAAAAAATGCAATAACCAAGGGATCACTGTACTGTGTTTTTGTTGATATTGTAAAGGCTGTTAACTGAATCCATAGAGGTGGTGAAGTTGGGCATTGAGAATGCTTGGGATCAAGAAGTGGCTGGCTAGAGTAGTTATGGCTATGTACAGTCATGAGTTGCTTTACTTTAGGATTGCTTCAAGTGAAAACCTATCACATAATGATTTATTGTACTGTGATTTTGATATAATGTGAGTTCATTGAGGAAAGGGAGGGTACCCTTGACCCTGAAACCTAAAATCCAGAAAAAAAAAAATAAAAAGAAGCTGCTGCCCACCTGAAGTTTGTCCTAGGTCAGTCTGAGTCATCACCAAAGGCCCCCCCAAGGGTGGGGAGACAAGTGGCAGGCCTGGATGATGACTCCAGGTCCTCAGGAGGAAGAGAAGTCAGGAGAGTAATGCGGTGATGCCAAGAGAGAGTGATGCACTAGGGTCGGTGGAGGGTGCGATGTGGCGAGGCCACTGGAAAGCATAGCAGTGAGGGTGAGGGAGAGAGTTTTTTTTTTTTTTTTTTTTTTTTTAAGATGTCCGACTCTGGGCATAGGCTTCACAGCCTGCTGTCAAGGCCCAGTAGTCCTCCTCTTTTTTTTTTTTTTTTTTTTTTTTTTTTTTTTTTTTTTAATGTGTCCGACTCTGGGCATAGGCTTCACAGCCTGCTATCAAGGCCCAGCAGTCCTCCTACATACCATACACCTCTACATGTCACCACTTCGGCGCTAACACCCACCGTCCATATTGAATACATGCTAGGGCTGTCTCATACAGGGCTGGTGTATTGGTATTAGCGGGGGTATTTTTACGACATGTCCTACATACCATACACCTCTACATGTCACCAATTTGACGCTAACAACTATCGTCCGTATTAAACTCATGCTAGGGCTGTCTCATACAGGACTGGTGTATTGGTATTAGTGAGGGCATTTTTACGACATGTCGGCGGGTCTTGTGGTGGATCAGTAAAGTTTGATTTCATGAAATTCAAATCCTTAAACTGTTCCCTGCCGCAGCATAGATTTGAACCTGGCTCCGTTAGGACTGCAGGCCACCTCTCTACCGATTGAGCCTTGGGTGTGCCAGGTGGTGGTGAAGATGAGGCAGACATGACAGAGGCAGGTGATACAGGACATTGCATTTGCACACCATTCATTGATGGCCTTGGCTCTTCCTTGGTGCTGCTGGTAGGGGAGAAGGAGGTGATGGTGGTCCACCATGTTGCGTTTTTCTTGGTTGAGTGTTGTTTGATGCTATGTGTTGACGTGTCATTCCTCACCACGTTTGAATCCTTGTCCCAGACCTTTGTCCATTGTTGCAAAGAATTCCATCAAGATTTTTATATCAAGAACACAAAGGTGCCCGTCCTCACTGCCATCGTTGCCATCCTGCCGTTCCTCTGTCACCTATTTCCTTAGCTCATTGAGCTCCTCCATGGACAGCTGCTTGGTGTGGCTTTCCACGACCCTGCCAACCTCTTCAAATCCAGTCTCATGCAAAAGGTCGAGGATGTCTTGATGGATGTTCTCCACTGCTGGGAAACCCATGAAGGAGTATACACATGCACTGGACATACTTTGCACCAAACAGTGCTCAGTTTACTCCACTGCACCTCCTTCCATGCCATTGTTATGGTGTCAATGGCATGCTTGATGTTGCAGTTCTTCCAGAACTGCTGCACCACATGGCTCACTCCATTACTCACCCTTATCATCTGTTCCATGGTGCAGGGGAGGTAGTAAACCTCGAAGGTTGCAGTGACACCCAGATCCATCAGCTGGAGCAGCAGTGTTTTATTGGGGGGGGGGGGGAGGTACACCACAGTGATATTATCCACCCATTCCTTGATGTCCTCAGGATGGCTTGGGGGCATTATCGACCAACAGATGGAAACAGTTGGCAAGGTTGCTTCTGCTGACATAGTCATGCAGGTGGGGGGACTGGTATCTTCCAGTGTACGAGTGGCAGAGTTATGAGGTCAGTCAGGCCGTGGGGTCACTCTTCCAAATAACTCCAAGGTTCTCCTTCATAAAGCCTGCCAGCACTCAGGTTCACTGGTAAACCAGGAGCAGCTTGAGCTTCAGGTCCCCCTCTGCATTCCCACCAAGGAGGAGAGTTAGGTAGTCCTTGGCTGCCTTGAACACTGTGCACATCGTTCTTGTCGCTGATGTGTCATCCTGGATATCCATTTCCAAACAGCCCTTTCTCATCAGAGTTGAAGACCTTTTTGAAGGGTATTCCACCTCCTCTTTCCTTACCTTCAGCTTCACAGGGGCCTCAGCTGCCACATGATCTGACTAGCATCCTTGCCATGCATGGTCACATGCGTGAGGCCAGCACGGACCTTAACCCCTAAAACGCGGGGTGTCGCATTTGCGACGCTTACTGAAAAGGACATAACGGTGGAGTGTCACGTTTGCGATTCGAGTTAATTTTGAATAAACGCGGGCAAGGATGTTCCAGCTGGTATTGTCTATCAGTACCACCACCCTTTAGCTACAATTAGCATACTTTACCTTTGTACTACTGACCTCCGTTATTGCCAAGTATCGCGTTTCCCCCCCACCACCACCACCACCACAGCCCAGCGAGCCTGGCTGTGATACATGGCAGCGCTCTGACTGCTCAGAACTGTAAATCTGCACTCTCCTCTCACAAGCAGTTTATGCTAATAGGAAACGCAGTTTCCCCAGTTGTAACACTAGCTTTTTTTTGCACGGTTTGCCCCTGTTTAGCGTCAGTTTACCGCAGGCTCTCAAAGTGACATTATGGCGAGTTCTAGCTCTTCCGAGTCAGTGCGAGCAGCCGACAGGAACGAGAATAAAGTGACGGGCGTAAGGCAGAATAAAAAGCGCGCTGCGGTGATCTTTTGGGAAGTAATATGATTGAAAATAATGTAGTATACGTGTTTTTAGCCGTGAAAATGGAAATGTTTGTTGAGTGACGGGAAGACTGCCGCTGCGCGCATGTCAGCCATACGCTTTGTTGATTTTAGCCTTATTTTCAGTGCTTATTGTACAAATACAGAATCCAAACTACCTGTACGTTGTAGTATAAAGTTTACTGTGACAGAATGAGGCTGTGGTAGAGGGGAAACCGTGTTGCTGGAGGTGTGAAAGTGAAGATTTTGTTACCCAACTTTGCAAGTCTCCACAAGTCCTTGGGTAGTCCATGAAGGCTCAACACCTGTCTCTGGAGAAAGCTGAATGTAAGTACTATCTGCCATACCAAGTATAATGTTCTAGGGTTAATCTCTGATTTTTGGCTAATATTTTCCTACAGGTACTCAGACCGCGATCAAACGCCGCCACAGGGGGGGGGGGGTCGGCTGTCGATGGCCGTGCATTAGGGGTTAAACCACTCAAACCAACTTTAACTTCTCCTTGGCCTCCACACCTTGCTTATCCCTGAGGTCCTTCCACAGGTGAAAGTGCAGTGAAGAGGCTGTTTTGCTCAGTTCATTTTGTTAACCCACAGAGCTAGGAGATGATCCATCTCCTTCAAGATAGGTTCTTTATGCTCTGGTTAATCATTTAACAGTAACACCACAATTACAGCATCTGATTTCTTCATGACTGTTGAGACCCGGGACTGGGACAGTTCATGGCAACAATGATCCTGCTTGATCCCTGTCCCTCCTGATGGTGCTTAACCCATTAACTGCTCTATACAGCCTGGGCTGTTCCGAGTGCGACTGCTCAATACAGCCCTGGCTGCACAGGTGAATTTTGAATATAGTGCCATGGAGACCAAAGCCGACCCATGCAAGCATGTTTCAGCCTTCAAAACCAAAACCGAAAAAGAAAACAAAAACCATACTTTCCAGTAGGGAATCAGACACTTGGATGCTCATCCATGGCTTTACCAAAGTAAATATTGAGCTAATATTTCGTTTCTATATACTTTGGCATGTGTTCTCTCAATTCATAAGACAAAATTTGTCCTTTGGGAAATTTCATTTTTACTCCTATGTCTGCGCACCACGGACACCTCCAAAAAACCGCCATGTGCAGTTAACGGGTTAACAATGCCTGATTTCTCATCCAAGGAAAGGCTACACCATGCCCTTATAGCCATGCCCACATCAGTATCAGTAGCACCACACTTTCCACCAGGGGTAGCATAAGACATGATTTTCAAGTTACGAATTTTACTTATTTCACACACTAAATGTTCTCTCTCTACTTTTTATCACACGCAACATGATTCATAGCATACTTGCACAGTTACTTGATGATGGCGATAGCGTTGCAATGGTCATATGCAAGTGAGAAGGCTAGGTAACTGAGAACGAAAAGAAGACAATCACTGGCATGGGAGACATGAGCAAGTGAGTGAATAAGACAGGGTTATTAAAGGGTTGGCGTGAAGGCCGCCGCCTGCACAGACCCGAGATGGGGGTTCTGTGCATATAAGTACGGAGTGGGTATGTTGGCTTATACGACTGACTATTGGTTTGCACGCGTCTCCACATCCAGACGAGATTCTCGGAGACGACCATCACAATTACCTTTCTAGCGAAATTGTGACCAATTTTTTTTATCGTTATTTTTTTTGTATCGTGTTAATGTTGGGAGTAGGGTAGCAAGAGGTAGACCTAAAAAGACCAGGGATGAGGTCATTGATTGTGACCTCAGGGATAAGAGACTAAATACAGTAGCCCCTAAAAGATGGGTGTCCGCATATGCTGTCCAAGAGTACTAGGGCCAAAAAGACAGGTGTCCGCATATGCGGTCATGTCCCCCCCTCCCTCCCAAACCACCCACCCCACCTCCCTACCACCACACCCACACACCACTCGCCAACAACCCCCACCCCAACCATTCACCCTCCCCCCACCCCCCCAATATCCCCCACTGTACCCTACCACCCTTGACTCCCACCCTCCCACCACCCCTATCCTGCCCACCCCCACCTCTATCCCCCATGTCCCCCACAACCCCCAATCCCCCAACCACTCCTCCACCACCCCCCATGCCCCCTGCCATCTCCCCACCACCCCCTATCCTCCACCACCCACCATCCCCTATCCCATACCCCCACCATCCCGAACCCCCTACCCCCACCACCCCAACCCCCTACCCCCACCACCCCCAACCCCCACACCCCCACACCCTAAACCCCCCACCCCAAAAAAAACCCACTCCCCAAACCTGCCCACCCCTCCAACTACCACCATCACCCCCACCCTTTTCCCCCCAACCCCCTCCCCAACCCCCAATTACCACCCCACCCATCACCTCCCCACCCCTGCCCTATCCCCCACCTCCTCTCCCCCAAACACCCAGTCCTCATCCCTGTACTACTCCTTAACCCCCCCAGCCCCCCACAAATTCCCCACATTATCGCACCCACCGATTATGCCCGTCCTGAGCATCTGTCAGAATATTCAGATGCCTGTCTTTTAGGGGATAGGGAAGCTGCCAGAGATCAAGCAGCATGGAGAGCCGCCATTAGGTGACCAAGGCCAAAGTATGCAAGCATGTTGGAGCCTTCAAAAATGAAACAAAACCATTCCAAAAAAGGCAATAACTTTTGGATTATCTTTGTAGCTATTCATTACATAACAGACTGTTGTATAATGAGACGATTGTATGTGGGTGCTCGCACCCAGATGAAACTGAATGGAAATTTGAGTGATAAGTTTTCTGTGAATGTTGGCATGCATCAGGGTTTAGTGTTAACTATTATTTGTCGTGGTGCTTGTATACCTCTCATATGATTTCAGAAATGGACTACCATGGGAGATGTTGTATGCTGATGATTTAGTGTTGATTGCAGAGAATGAAAGAGAGGCAGAGGAAAGGTTTAGGAAATGAAGAGACATAATGGGGCATAAGGGTTCGAGAGGAAATGAGTATAAAACAAATATGATGATGTCTAGGGCTGGTGGTCGTACTCTTAAAGCAGAGGGAGTGTGGCCATATGCAGTTTGTCACAAGGGTATGGGAAGTAGCTTCATCTTGTGCAGTGTTTGTGATAAGTGGGTGCATAAGAGATGTAGTGGTATTAGAGGTAGTCTGTAAAATAATGTTGATTTCGTGTGTGCGTTGTGTCAGGGAGGGCATGTAGAGATAAGCATGAAAAGGATGATCTTGCAGGAGAGTCTCATGCGTGTATGGAAGTGTTTTCTTTTCAGATGGACCTCTTACGTGCTGCAGGTGGGGCTGGATCTATCTCAGTGGCTAGCGTAAGGAGTGGTTAGAGGAAGTTCAGGGAGCTGTTACCTCTCCTAACATTGAGAGGGCTGTCCCTCCTTTCAAAGGGAATCCTTGTATGCAGCATGTGTTTGGAGTGCAATGCTGTATGATAAAGAGACCTAGGCATTAAAGGAAGAGGATATTCATAGGCTCAGATATACAGAAATGACAGTGATTCGGTGGATATGTAGTGCATCATTGAATTAATGCAAGGCCTGGGGATGCAAGGATTGCAACTAAAGATTTGAGAGGAAGGATAGGTCTTGAATGTATTGGTGTTGTGGTGAGGAGGGGTAGATTGAGATGGTTTGGGCTTGTTGAGAGGATGGAGGATGACAGTTGGGTGCATAAGGTTCATTCATTTCATTCATTGCCAGACGCCATGTATCCCAGACAGGGTGGCCAAGGGCTTAGAGTTAATTGTTTTACAGGGAGGGGCACTAATCCTCCACCAACCCCACTTGACGTAGGGATGCCAACAGCATCTGGTGTTCCCAGGCGGTCACCCATCCAAGTACTAATGCATAAGGTGAAAGGTGTAAATGTCAAGAGTAGGGTCATGAGAGGCAGACTGAAAAGACCTGGGACAAGATCATAGAGTGACCTTAGGGATAAGGGATTGAATAGGGAGGTTGCCAGAGATCGAGCAGCTTGGAGAGTTGCCATTAGGTGATCGAGGCTTATGCATGCAAGCATGTTGGAGTCATTATAAATGAAACGAACCATCATGTATGAGGTCTGTTCAAAAAAACAAACTTTTTAAGCAGCTCACCAACTAATCGACATAGCTTGATCATGATGAGAATGCTGTGTAGCAGTGAGTTTGAACTTCATTCTAACACTAACCCCTTTTATTACAAGTGGAAAATGGACTGTTGACTTTGCTGTAGGGTAGATCATACAGATTCTGTAATGGAAAGATTTGTGAAAAGTAGAATAAAGAAGAGTGTGGCTGAATGTGGTGTTGCATCACTGAAAGGATAAAGATTAATACATTGAGAGGTATTTTTAAAGAGTGGTCATTGATAAGATACCAAAGTTAGTGTAACTGAGATTTTGGGTATCCTTTTGTAGAAGACCAGTGTCTGGTATGGAAGGAGAGAGTGGAACAATGCATTAGTGACTGAGAAGGAAGAGGACAAGGAGTGAGTGATAGAGTGTAAAAAGTATGAAAGGAAAATAAGATACAAGGCAGTTCTGTTGTCAGTCACTGTTGAAGAGTTCCTTTGAGGAAGCACAGTGTTGGAAGATAATGATGATAAAAAGGTACTAAAAGTAGTAATACCTTCATCCTGAGAATACAGTAATCCCTCTACTTTCCGGACGCCTGCTTTCCATACGTCCCCACTAACCAGACATAATCGTCCCGGGATCCAACATTCCCAAAATGGTCCGAAAACCGCAAAAAATTCGAAAAAAATCCGACTTTTTCCCGCCCGTAATTTGAACTTGGCACGCGGGGCGCAGGACAGCTTTGTTGTGCCGCGTCATTCCTCCGACATCCGCTAGAGCGCCTGTGCATCCTTCCCACTTTCCGCCTGTCTCTTGTCGCAAGTGAACGCTCGTCGTCATGGCTGCCCACGTGCTCGCTTTTGTGGTGGTGCCTTACCTGCTGCAGGCACTCCTGCTGCTCTTGTGCCTCTCCTTCATGTGTGTGATGATGGCTCCGCCGCCTGAGAAGTGGAACAGAGTGGTGTTGACTCTGGAGAAGAAGAGGGAGATATTGGAGAAAGTAGATGCGGGATGGTCTTCTTCACACATCTCTGTGAGTTTAACCTGGCCTGATCTACTTTGTTTGATATTAAGAGATCCCAAGACAAACTCATGCAGTACACGGCTGACTTCTCGTCGAAAAGCAAACGCAGTGTGGAGAGGAAGATGATGTTTGCTCCCAAGTTTGCTGAAGTCGACCGCTCCACGTTGATTTGGTATCGACAGCAACGTGCTGCTGATGTGATGGTACATGGTACGGAGCTGAAGGCTGCTGCTGAGAAGTTCGCAAGGCTTCACGGTGCCCTAGACTTCAAGGCATCTGAGGGTTGGCTCTTCGCATTTAAGTTACGGCATGGCCTTACCAACCGTAAGTCTCATGGCGAAGCTTTGGACGCTAACGCGGATGGAGTAGAGGAGTTTCAGCACAAGGTGAAGGGCTTGATCGACATGGAGGGCCTCACTCTTGGTCAAGTCTACAACGCTGATGAAACTGGTTTATTCTATCGCTCTTTGCCAACGAAAACTATAGCCGAGGAGACGGAGAAGCTTGTACCTGGCCGCAAGGTCTCCAAGCAACGGCTATCTGCTTTGTGTTGTGCCAATGCTAATAGCATGCACCGGCTCAAGCCCGTTATTGTTGGCCGTGCAAAGCAGCCTCGGTGTCTTCGTGGGGTGATGGTTGTCCTTCCTGTCGTCTGGTACCATTCTTTGAAGGCATGGTTCACAGCCCAGATCTTCAAAGACTGGTTCCACCGCCATTTCGTCAAGGAGGTCATACATTACCAGACGGAGAAACTGGGAATCCCACGCGACCAGGTAAAGGCCCTCCTTCTCACCAACAATGCACCTGTCCACCCGTGCGACAAGGACTTGGTGGCTGAGAATGGCCGTATTAGGTGCATGTTTCTGCCACCTAATACGACTGCTCTCATCCAACCAATGGACCAAGGAGTGATCGTGGCAACGAAGCGCCTATACCGACGAAAGTTCCTGGACGAGGTGATGGTTGTTCTCGAGGACGAGCACAGGGAGGGGCGGGACACACGAGGCCAGCAGACTTTGGAAAACCTTCGCTGCTACAACATCAAGTCTGCCATTTACAACTGGGCCAGTGCATGGAAGGAAATTCCTGTCAAGACTCTAGAAAATGGTTGGTCTCGTCTGCTTCTCGGAACGGATGCAGAGTACGATTTCCTAGGTTTCGACGTGGATGACTTCCATGCTCGTCTACGTGCGCACGTCGATGATGTTGATGTGGACGAAGTGCGTGAGTGGTTGGATGACGACGAGGGCGATCCTGGGTATCAGACTTTGTCTGATATCGAGATCGCATCTTCAGTTGCAGGTGTCAGTACCCAGCTTGAAGATTCCGACGAGGACGGCGACGATGATGCGGACTCCTCTCAGCATAACACAACTCCAGCCATCCCCAAGCTGAGCGCACTCCGGGGACACCTAGAGTTCGTTCTGGACTACCTGGAACACTCGGACTGCGACAGGGAGATGGGGCCCTTGGGACTTGTGGAGGAAGTGCGTGCTTTCAGGCAGCGCATCATAAATTGTCAGAATCGTTGTTTCTTGCATCAGTCAACAATTGACAGCTTTTTCAGGCCCATGACTCCCGCTGTGGCCAGCCCTGGCTCCACTCCGTTGCCTCCCCAAGACAGGCCCTCATGCTCCGAGCCACAGCCCAGCACATCAGCCACAGTGGAGTCACCGCTCGACGTGAGTTTGCATCTATCTTCAGAGTCGTCTGCAGTGGGTACGCCATCACCACAACCCAGCAACGCACCCCTAGGTCACCTGCCAGCGATACTCTCAGACTCTGACAGTGATTAAACTGCAAGAACTTCTCCACTAGACCACATGGGAATTTAGTGTTGTGCAGTGAAAGAAAAACAGTGCATACAGTATTGTAAAGAAAGTAGAAATTTGAGTGAAAAGAAAATTTTTGGACTAAATTTAACGTAAATACTATACACTTGTGATTTGTTTTGAAATTAGTTTTATGAGTGGAAAGACTTTAAGTGCAGAGTGCAACACTTATTAAGTTACAATGGAGCATAAGTAAGACAAAGAGTGTGCAGTGTGAAGAGAATGGACTTCTGAGTGCGAATGACAAAGTTCAGTGCAAGACTTCATGAACAGTGTACTGCAAATGCTTCAGGAAATCCTTCTTACTATCAGAGTCTGAGAGGAGGCGGTTTTTCATCGAGATGGCCATGGACTTGCTGTAAGTAGGCAGAATGTTTCATACTGTATTCTACTGTATTTTCCTTACTATACTTACCTCAAACACCTCATTTCACTCTTTTATGTCCCTTATTGGTGTGAATATGTAGTGTCTTAGGTGCTATGCATGTGCAATAGGGAGGTGTTTTTCTGAGTTAGGTTAGGTAAGGGTCCATAACTACCAGTCCAGGAGCCAGGGACTTGTAAGTACCCAGAATGTTTAATATTGTACGAACCTACCTCAAAAACCTCATTTTTTACTTCTTTTGCATTTATTTCAGTCTTTTATGTGCCTTATTGGTGTGATTTGGGTCTTAAATAGGTGCTATGCATGTCCAGAGGGAGTTGTATAGGTGTTTTTCTGAGTTAGGGTCCATAAGTACAAGTCCAGGAGGCTGGTGCCCTCTATCCGGACAGGACCACTTTCCGGACATGCCTATGGCTCTATGACGTTGGATAGTGGAGGGATTACTGTATTTATTTTATTTCATTCTGACTACAGTAATACCAGATGATTTAATGTAGCTGAGAAAAGATATCAGCTTGTGAGGGATGGCCCTGGTAGAATAGGTTATGATAGGTTTGATCCCCTTTGGAACAGTGGAAATGAAAGTGTTGAGAAATGTGTTTGGAGTGCATGTAGAGGGTTCGATAAAAAACTTAGTGATGTGCAAAAGTTGTGGAGTAAGGAAATCTGTTGATGATATGGTAGAAGAATGTATACTTAGGTGGTGCCTGTATAATCATTTGGAGAGATGGAATGCTCGTGGGTGATGAAGCAGGTACTGAATACAGTATGTGAGCGAGTATGAAGATGGGAAATGTAAACCAAGAAGAAGGTGGATATTTATGGTTGTTGTTGTTATCATTGTTGTTATTGTGCTGCTGCAGTCTGTGTAATTGAGCAGACCCATCAACTGCAGGCAGGCAACTGCTCCTGCAGAGCCATCCCATGCAGTAAGATAAATGAATATGTGAGAAAGCAAAGTACAGAAGTTGATGGGCCAAAAACTTATTGGGGATAGAGTTGCTTAGATGTAATATGTACAGAGAAACACTTGGCAAGGATATACAACCCCCTCACCCCCCCCCCTCTTTTTTTTTTTTGTCAATGGAATTATTTATAGACTTGTCTTTGCATTTATAAAGCAAATTGTAAAATGAGTGGATGGTTGTGCATGTAATATGCAGTCAGGAGTTAGAGAAATAGCAGTGGACTTAGTTGGAGAAGAACAGAGAGGTTTTAGGAAGGGTAGAGGTTGTTTAGATCACATATTCATCCTTAGGTCCTTAGTGGAAAAGTTTCTAGAGAAGGGAAAAAAGTTTGAATGTGGCCTTCATGGATTTGGAGAAAGCATATGACAGAGTGGATAGACAAGGAATGTGGAAAATATTAAGAACATATGGAGTAAATGGGAAGTTGTTGAATTCCATTCGGATTATGTATGAGGGTGCTAAGGCTGCAGTGTGTGAATGAATTTTTCTGTCTGATTGTTGCATTGCAACAGGGATGTGTCATGTCTCCATGCTTATTCAATCTGTGTATGGATCTATCTATCTATCTATAGCCCGACGCCCTAATCCCGCAAAGGGTGGCCGCAGACAAAACGCCTCCAAGTCACTCTGTCACCCACCATTTGACTCCCCTCCCCCCAACTCACCCCCCCCTCCCTCATATACCTCTCAACTCCATCCCTCCACCTCATCCTCAGTCTACCCCTCCCTCTCCCTCCCTCCACCTCACCTACATACACCCTCTTAGTCAGTCTTTCATTCTCCATCCTCTCCACATGTCCAAACCACCTCAGTGTATTTCTCTTAATCTTTTCAACCACATCCACATCTACCCCACAACGTTCCTTCACTTCTTCATTCGTCAACCTGTCCCTCCACGTCACTCCACATGCTCCTCTCAAGTAACTCATTTCCACTGCTCTCACTCTTGACTTGTTCCCCTCTTGCAAGGTCCACGCCTCACTTCCATACGTTAGGGTAGGGATCACAATACCATCATGCAGTGACTTCTTAACTTCCATACTCACCTCCCTATTTCTCATCACTGCTTTCAGTGTGCCAACAACCTTCCTTCCCTGCTGTACCCTTTCACGTACTTCTTCCCCCAAAGTTCCATCCTTACTCATCACACTACCCAAGTACTTGAATGCACTCACATTCTCCATATCCTCACCATCCAACCTCACTGCACACTCTGTGACTTCATTCCTCTCAAACACCATAACTTTACTTTTGTTTACATTAACTTCCAGCTTCCTCCTCCTACACACTGTCCCAAATTCATTCACCAAACCTTGCAACTCCCATTCATCTTCACTCAACAATACTGTATCATCAGCAAACAGCAACACCGGAAGCTTCCAAATCTCACCCTCATTCATTAGGGCCACCCCCACATCCACTGCCCTACCTTGTACCTCCTTTACAACCCCATCCATATATATATTAAACAGCCATGGAGACATTACACACCCCTGTTTCAGTCCCACATTGAGATCAAAGAACTCACTCAGCTCACCATCCACTCACACCGTAGCCCTAGCTCCCTCATACATACTCTTCACAGCACTCAACAATTTCCCCTCCACTCCATATGTTCTTAATACCTTCCACATACCTTTCCTATCTATTCTGTCATAAGCTTTCTCCAAGTCCATGAAGGCAGCGTACACTTTCCTTCCCTTCTCTAGATACTTCTCCACTAAACATCTTAGAACAAATATCTGATCTACACACCCTTTTCCCTTCCTAAATCCCCCTTGTTCTTCTCCAACTAGCTCCTCTGTCATATGCCTAACCCTATCAATGAGTATTCTACCATATATTTTACCAGTCACACTAAGAAGGCAAATACCCCTATGGTTACCACATACTTCTCTCTCCCCTTTTCCTTTGTACAGAGGAACAATTATACCTGATTTCCAGTCCTCTGGAACCCTTCCCTCTTCCCAAGCCAATCTACACAACTTCCATATCCACTCCACAACAATCTCACCCCTATACCTAAGCATTTCACCACACACTCCATCAATTCCTGGGGCCTTTCCCAGCTTAATCTTCTTCATCGCAGCCCTAATGAGAAAGGGCAGCGTTTGGAAACTTCTTGTAATGATGTTGGCATATGATACTGTATTGGTAAGTGAAGATGTAGGAAAACTGCAAAGCTTAGTGAATGAGGTTGGGAGAGTGTAAGAAACTAATCTAAAGGTGAATGTAGGGAAGAATAAAGCTATGGTCTTCGAGAGAAATAACGTCAATGAATGTACAGTGAGGTTGGATAATGAGGAAATGGAAAATGTGAGTGCATTTAAGTAGTTGGGTAGTGTGATGAGTAAGGATGGAAGTTTGGAGAATAAAGTGTATGAAAGGGTGCAACAAGGAAGAAAAGTTGCTGGTTCTTTGAAATCAGTGATAAGAAACAGGGAAGTGAGCATGGAAGTAAAAAAGTCACTGCATGATAGTATTGTGATATCAACTCTAATGTATGAGAGTGAAGCTTGGACCTTGTTGGAAGGACACAAGAGTGAGAACAACGGAAATAAGTTGTTTGAGGGAGCATGTGGAGTTACATGGAAAGACAGACTGACGAATGAGGAAGTGAAGGAGCGATGTGGTGTGGATGTGGATGTGATGGAAAGCGTTAGGAGAAATACACTGAGGTGGTTTAGCCATGTGGAGAGGATGGAAAATGAACGACTAACGATGAGAGTGTGAGTGCGGTAGAGGGGTGGAGAGGGCGGGGGAGCCGAGAACGAGATGGAGGGATGGAGTGGAGAGGTATATGAGAGAGGGGGATGTGAGCTTGGGGGAGGGCTGTGAAATGGCAAGGACACGGCTACATGGAGGTGATTTTGTGGCCACCCTGTACGAGATTGAGGCGTCTGACAACACGTAGATAGATAGTTGTGCAAATTATTGTATGGCCCATTTCCCTTGGCATTATGTTGCTAGTTCCATTATTTCCTATACTCTCATTTGGTTTCTGGGTCTTGCCTCACACAGCTTATAGCTGGGAAGAAGGGTCAGAAAGGGTGAAGGTGTTAATGATTCCTCACTCAAAAATAATATTGATTTAGCCAGACAACAGTTTTGGTAATTGATCTCAGAACTCAAAGAAGCAAACAATATAATTGAAGATACAAGTACAGTATCTCCAGCTTAACTTATACTGACATCTCTTGGCCCTCCATTGTATGTCTTCAAATTGTATTACTTCAATTTCATATTTAAGTCAAAATCTTCCTAGATATGGCACAGTCTCAAGCCTAGTAATTTTATGTTAAGTACTCTGCTGTATTACATTAGGTGAGAGCATGTTCATTGTTGGCATTGCTTACTAATCAGTTTTCATTTTGATGAATGCAGGTCTTACATGTGCTGAGGTTTGTGCAAACTTTTATTGATGAGAACCCTCTCTGCTGTTGCTCAGAAGAAATATCCAACATCAAGAAAAAGCTAATTGTAGGGTCAGATGAACTGAAACTACGGCAAAAGTCATCATCAGTAGTGCTGACGGTACAGGATGGACGTTATTGCCTACGTTACAACATCGTTGTGCCGCAAAACTACCCAGACACATGTGTTGGGTAAGCTTGAATCACTGTTCATTGTCTCTCATATCTTTTCTAAGCTAAAGTACTACTCATATAGACTTCTGATATATGGTAGTGTATTCTATGTTTACATTATGCATGCACCCATCCCAACTGTATCTTGTGATATGCTGGTTCTACTTCCAATTCCCATTATGTTGTTACTGTCTTGTTACATCTGTAACTGTTGCAGCTAACACCCTTGCATCACACACACGCACACGCACACACACACACACACACACACACACACACACACACACACACACACACACACACACACACACACACATACACACACACTAGACGCGAGAGTGAGAAGACGTGCCTGTGCATCGCTCTGCACGGGGCCAATCTCAGCCCTCAAATGGCTATACCTATAATGTATCTTTATATAAGTCAGGCTCTGTACTAGGTCCAACTAAATAGTGTTCTAATATAAAAGAGGAAGTTTAAGTAAAAGTATTGTTCCAATAAGACAATACAATGAAGTAGGCAGAAGTGCCGAACAAGCAATTCAGCTGTTTCAGTGTTGACTTTCATCTGCGACGGAGAGGAATGCAAAATTGTAAGTAGAAGCTTTCTGTTAGTACCGGAAGATGACCACCATCTTTAGCAAATCAACTTTGGAAGGAGTTAAGAAAAGGGACAAAGGTAGAAAGCAGGATGATTTCTGCCAGGAACTGGTGGAAATGGAGACGCATAATAAGCTGGTAGAACGAGTGCACAGATTAGAGAAGGCATTTCAGACTGAAATAGATGAAATTAAGAAGCACTTGCACATGCAGAAGGAAGAAAATGAAAATTTAGTAAAGGAGATTAATAAGAAAGACACAACAATAAATGAATTATCAGTTGAGGTGGGTACACTTAGAAGGAAGATTAGTGAAATGGCAAGCACAGTTGTCAACCTTGAGAGTATTATGGAAGAGTTCAGAAATGATACAGAGACAATAAGGCAGGCAAGCACTCTGATAAATCATAGCAGTGATATTTTGGAGAAGATCTCCCAGGTGATTGAAGCGATGCAAAGCTACAAAACTGATGTGGAAACCACATATGCTGAAATGGTAAAAGTAAAGAAAGATTTAGAAACAAGAGTTGAAGAAAAGAGCATTGAAAAGGAAGTGAAGAAAGTAATCCAAAATTGGTCAAAGATTCTGCAGACATCAACAAATTTATAGTAATTATTGGTATAGAGGAGGAAGAAATAAAAAACAAGATTTTTAGAGACAAAAAGGAGATGGCAAATGTAATGAACATTTTGAAGGAAGTGTCAGATGAAATCTGTGGTAAAGACACAGAAACACAAAAGGCTTGGGAAATATGAGAGATATAAATCAAGGCCCCTGAAAGTAACCTTCCAGAGTGTAAACATTGTGGAGGAAATACTGAAAAATGCAACTTATGGAAAAAGAGGACTTCAAAAATGTATGGATAAAAAGATGCCTAACTCAAGAGGAACTTGGATTACTAAAAGAGAAGAGGGAGGAGGCAAGAACAAAGAACGAGGGAAGATCAGAGGAAGAGAAGACCGCATTTTTTTTTACAAAGCAGTTGGATTGCAGGTTCGAAAGTGGTACATAAACAAGAGGGAATAAAAAGGAGAAAGAAGGAGAAAGATAGTAGACCCAAGTCATGACAAGTACTGTATGTAAATAAAATGATTAAGTTGATGTACTCGAATGTAGATGGAATGGTATCTAAATTACTAGAGATGAATTATTATATCAAAGAAAAGGAACCACATATTGTTTGCCTAACAAAATTAACACCAAGGATATCAAACAATACACTAAACCTAGAGGAATACATTATATGGAGAAGAGATAGGAACTTAAAAAGAGGAGGAGGAATTATAATATTAACAAAGGAAAATCTGCAAGTCAAAGAAATAGAGCTAGATGTACCCTTACAGATAGAACTGATCGCAATAAAGATTAGTACGTCTGAAGGGAAAGTAATTGTGGCAAATTTATACATGCCACCCAGATCAAACATTTGGGAAAAAGGCGAATATGAAGACCTGGCAGAGAAAACAATTCAGAGTTTAAGAACACAACTACATAGAATGGAGGAGAAATCTGAAAGAATTATACTAACTGGAGATTTCAATACAAATATAAATTGGAATACTCTAGATATAAAAAGCCAGGAAAGCTGTTGGGACCAAAAGCTCCTGGATCTTGTGCAGGAGTTTTTTCTAACACAACATGTAAAAGAAAGCTGCAGAAACAGAGGAATTGACATACCATCAGTTCTAGATCTTATATTTACTAGGCATGAAAATGATATTGACAATATAATGTATCACTCTTCATTCGGCAAAAGTGAACATCATCGTTCGTTCGTTTTTAAGGGCTCCAACATGCTTGCATGTGTCGGCCTTGGTCACCTAATGGCGGCTCTCCATGCTGCACGATCCATTGCAGCCTCCCTGTTCAGTCCCCTAACCCTAAGGTCACACTTAATGACCTCGTCCCATGTCTTTCTCGGTCTACCCCTCATAACCCCACCCCCAATATTAACACTTCTCACCTTCCTCACCCAACTATCATCCCCCATCCTCTCCACATGTCCAAACCACCTCAATCTACCTCTCCTCATCACAACACCAATACACTCCAGTCCCATCCTACCTCTCAACTCTTCCATTGTAAACCCAGCCCCTCCAGGCCTTGGACGCAGGGACGCACTGCACATCCACCTAATCATTGTCATTTCTGTACGTCTGAGCCGGCGAATGTCTTCCTCCTTCACTGCCCAGGTCTCACTGCCATACAGCATTACACTCCTAACACACGCTGCATACAAAGACCCCTTAGCACGTAGGGAGAGCCCCTCAATGTCAGGAGAGGCAAGAGCTCCCTGAACTTCTTCCAACCACTTCTCACCCTAGCCACAGAGCTAGCTCCAGCCCCACCTCCAGCACACAACATGTCTCCTAAATAACAAAACTCTTCCACACACTCAAGAGATTCACCGGCAAGTTCAATTCTTTCACGTCTGACGATCTCCACCTGCTCACCCCGGCACGCCGTACACATAAAATCAGCATTATCTCGCAGTCTACCTCTGATACCACTACATCTCTTATGCACCCATTTATCACACACACCGCACAAGATGGAATTACTTCCCACGCCCTTGTGGCAAACTGCACATGGCCACTCTCCCTCGTCTTTGACAGTACCGCCACCAACCCTAGATATCATCACTTTTGTTTTATCTGCATTTACCCATAAACCCTTTTGCCCCATACCATCTCTCCACTTCCTAAACCTTTCCTCCGCCTCCCTTTCATTCTCTGCAATCAACACCAAATCATCAGCATACAACAACTCCCACGGAGGTCCGTTTCTAAAGTCACGTGAAAGGGCTTCAAGTACCATGATAAACAACATGGGACTCAAGACTGACCCCTGATGCACACCAGCATTCACGGAAAACTCATCACTCAAATCTCCATTCACTCTCACCTGGGTGTGAGCACCCACATACATGGCCATAACCACCCTAACCAGCCACTCCTCCAAGCCAAGCTTTCTCATTGCCCACTTCACCACCTCTCTAGGGACTCTGTCAAAGGCCTTTTCCAAATCAACAAAAACAAAATAAAGATCCCTTCTCCTACCAATATATTTTTCCTGAAGCTGTCGAACAATGAATATGGCATCAGTGGTCCCCCTACCTGGCATAAACCCAAACTGCATCTCATCAATATTCACTCTTTCTCTAATCATACCTTCTAAAACTCTCTCCATTACCTTCATTATCTGATCTAAAAGCTTTATACCTCTATAATTCCCTCTTTCCAGGGCATCACCCTTCCTTTTATACACATTTACAATTACACTTTTCAGCCAATCATCTGGGACAACACACTCATAAATAATCCTATTTATCAGGTCAGTGACTAAACTCACCCCTATATCGCCTGAGGCCTTCAACATTTCGGCAGTCAACCCAGACACACCTGCTGCCTTCCCCACCCTCATCCTGCCTATTGCCTCACTCACAGTAGCAGTATCAATCAAAGGCCAAGGGCCAGACACTGGATCTGCTGGCTCCAAACCTTCCCTGTCCCAGTCAAACTCCTCATTCAACAACCGGTTATAATGCTCTCTCCATGCATCTTTAATATCCTCACTGTTCACCACTACCCTTCCTTCATCATTCTTCACACACTGCTCACCTATGATATCCCGATTATCCCTCTTCACCTGACCTGCCACCCTAAATATATTTTTCCTTTCCCCATGATTTAGGTTATCAAGTAATTGTCTCTGTGACTCAGACTTTGCCCTGTATACCTCTCTCCTAGCCCTACGCTTGGCAGCCAAATATTCCTCTTTGCTATCACCCTTCTTCCATTCCCGGAAAAGCCTTCTTTTCTCCTTAATTGCAGCTTCTACACCCTCATCCCACCACCAAGTTACTTTATGTCTTGGTGGTCCTCTTGTCCAGCCGCATGTTACATCAGTAACTCTCAAGAAATTGTTCTTGAGGGCTCTGTACTGTTCATTAACGCCTCTGTCTACAGCTCCCTGTTCAGCCACCACTCTCCTCAACTCGCTATAGAAGGCATCCCTTACTACTTGGTTTTTCAGCTTCCATATTTTCCTCCTAGGTACATAAGTCCTCTTTTTCATCATTTGTTCTTTAAGCACCATATCACAAATCAATAGTTTGTGCTGCTGCACACACTCCTCACTTCCTATAACTTTAACATCCCTCACTAACCTCCTATCGGCCCTCCTAACCAGAAAATAATCTATCTGACTGCTATTTCCCCCAGACTCATACGTAATTAACCTACTGTCTCTTTTCCTAAAATATGTGTTGCACACAATCATGTCCGTTGCCTCCCCAAACTCGAGTATCCTTTCCCCTTCTGCATTCCTTAGACCATATGCACATCCCCCATGCACTCCTTCATAACCTTGGGCTGCTTCACCTACATGACCATTTAAGTCCCCTCCCAAAATCACTATCTCATCATCCCTCATACCACCCACTACACGTATTAAATCATCCCAAAATCTATCTTTCTCTGATTCATCCAATCCTGCCTGTGGAGCATATGCCGATATAATCACAGCTATCTTTCTTCCCAACAGAATTTTCACAACCAATATCCTATCGCTTACTCTCAAAACATTCATAACATATTCCACCCATTTCTCCGCAACCATCACACCAACACCTCCATATCCGTCTGTCCTCCCCTGCCAAAACAACTTATAGCAACAGTCCTTCCCAACAATCTTTCTGGCTGATCCACCCCTGTACCGGACTTCCTGCAAACACGCCACGTCCACCCACCTCCTACTGAATGCCTCAACGACTTCCCCCTGCTCTTCCCCTCAAACTTCCCACATTCCATGAACCCACCCTCATCCCCATGGGTGATTTACTGTCCTCAGGCTTGCTTTGAAACCTTTTTTGTTTTGTCATCTTCAGTATTAATAAATGGGGACAGACACAGCACAGGTCCCACTCACCGCACAGTCCCAGGTCCAGGCAATGGATCTGGGACCCCTAGCCCACCAGCTTACCAGTGGCTGTGGTAGTGGCCTCGGGGCACCCTGCCAGGACAGCTGCAGGGACACCCTCCAAGCGCGTCTTGGCACTGCAACTATCCCGCCATTATACACCCACTGATAGGGCAGCCTCCTGGGACGCTACTCCCAGGTTCGGGCCCCTCTCTATTGGGCGGAAGTGGCAGCCTGGGAACCGCAATGCCCTGTACCCTCTAGCACAGGCCCGAGCCCCATCTCGCCCTGGACCCATGATCTATGCCGGCGGAACCCCCGCCACGCCTCCCCCCAGAAGTCCACCACTAGGTAGCGGGGGCAAAGTTTTCTGGCCGCATGCCCTTGCTGGCGCCAACCCCTGTAGCGTAGTGGGATACGTTGTGTGAAATGTAAAGTGCATGTGGTGTAGTGCATAGATAGTTAGAGGAAATGTTTGGGAGAGTATGCTGGTCTACTCTCCATGTTACTGTCACACTGAAAAGGTCAGCAAAGGGGGATGGTTAGATAGCTAGTGAAACAGGAGCTCCAGCTCTCCCTATCACCACCATTCCCATTCCCCTCGGGAGTACTACCCTGTACATGCAGTATTAAATTACAACTTCAGGATTGCATATGACATAGTTAATAGTAATGAAAGTTACAAAATGGGCAATTATAGTTAATAGTAATGAAAGTTACAAAAAGGGCAATTATCATGACCTAAAGAAATACTTCTTTGAAATAGATTAGGAAAAAGAGCTTAGAGGACAAGATTTAAATGTTATATATAGAAAATTCTGTGAACCTTATGAAACAGGAGTCCAGAAGTACATCCCACAGCACAAAGAAGCAGAAAAAAAAATAAAGAAATGATTTAATACAGAATGTAAAAAAAAAAAAAAGAGATTTGTTGTAGAACTGATACAGAAGACACAATAGTGAAAGGGCATATAACAACTATAAACAGGCAAGAAATGATTATACAAGAATAAGGAGGGAAACCCAAAAACAGTTTGAGGAGGACATTATAAATAAAAGTAGTGATCAACCGAAGCTATTTTACAGCTACATCCGAAGCAAAACCAAAGTAAAAGATAAAATACAATCCATTACAGATGAGGGGATCACCTATACTCAAGAGAAGGATATTTGTGAAGCACTAAATAAGAATTTCCAATCAGTTTTTACAGAAGAAAATAATTTTGAGAGGCATGATATGGAACATGCATACCTACACATACTGCCAGATATACAAATATCAGAAAAAGAAATACAGGAGGAGTTAAGTAAATTAGACAAAGGAAAAGCGAATGGTCCTGATGAAATTTCATGTTTGGTGCTTCATGAATGTGCAGAGGAGTTAAGTAAACCATTATCTTTAATTTTCAAGGAATCCTTGTGACAACGTAAACTACGTGATATTTGGAAGAAAGCAAACATTGTTCCCTAATTGAAGAAAGGGAATAGACAAAATCCACTCAACTACCAACCAGTATCACAGACTAGTTTTGTAAGCAAGGTATTAGAAAAGCTGCTAAGAAAAGTTGGGTAAATCATCTAGACTCTAGACTGTTTAGTATGAAAAGGTGATCTGTCTGGGATTGTAGCACCAGCCCTCTGTCTGTGTCAGGGTTGTTGACTTGCCAGGCCGACGACTTGGCGTTGAAATCACCACCCAGGATGATGGGTATGTTAGTGATGTGGTGTATCTGTGGAGAGTAATTGTGTGGTACTGTGGGGGACGATTGGGGGGGAATGTATGTGTTAGCGATTGTTTTGTGTGATTTGTTGCCAGTGCGTATTTTAATTGATTGTATTTCTGTTGTGGTGTCACGTGGGGGGAGAAGTGACTGTGCGTGTGCACTAGTATCTGCAAAGTTGATTGATTTGTGTACCAGGGTGATGAGGCCACTGCCACCGCCGTCAACCCGGTCTTGTCGAATGGTGGTGAAGTTATGAAATGTCGGTGTTTTCTGTGCTCTGTGTAGTTTTGTTTCTTGTAAGATGGCAATGTGTATGTTCTGTTGTTTGATGAATTGTGTGAGTTCATGTTTTTTGGTGTTTATGCCATCTATGTTTAACTGAAGGATGTTTATGTTGTGTGTGTGGTGTGTGTTGGCTGCTGCAGCACGGGGGGGGAGATGGTGTGGGTGGAGGGGAAGGGGTAGGAGGAGGTTGTGATGGAGGTAAGGGTTGAGGTGGATTAGGATGGGTTGGAATGGGAGGAGTTGGGGGACTGGATGGTGTGGGAAGGGTCGGTGGGTTTGGCTGTGGAGGTGTGAAGGAAGTAGGATTGGAAGGGGGGTTGATGGGTGGGGGGAAGGAGCATAAGGAGCAGGTCCAGGTGTTTGTGTAATGTTTTCTGGATGCAAGTGTTGTGCAGGTGTAATGGGTCCAGTTCTTGCAGGAGTTGCACTGAACTGAACCCTTTGTCTGTCGGCTCGACGTGATAGGTTTTGAGCATGTTGGACATATGTATTTGTTGGTGGGTCCTCGATTGCTCTCAATGTCCCCGGCTAGAAGAAGTCGTCAAGAAGTGATAGCCGGGGAGTCATTTCTCAGTGTAGAAAAAACGGTGTTGTTGTGTGTGTTGTGTTGGGAGATGTGGTACTTGCCCGGGCGACCAAAGCCACTCCCAGGTACTCGAGCCCCGTGAGGGGCCGGGGGGGTTTGCATTGGTTTGGCCCCCATGCTGTCCTTCTCTTCTCTTCGACAGCCTCTGGGGGGTAGACCCATGATGAAGACGCCACCGCTCCAGATCCACTTAGAATGTTTCATACTGTACTGTATTGTATTTTCCATACTGTACTTACCTCAAACACCTCATTTCACTCTTTTATGTCCCTTATTGGTGTGAATATGTAGTGTCTTAGGTGCTATGCATGTGCAGTAGGGAGGTGTTTTTCTGTGTTAGGCTAGGTTAAGGTCCATAACTACCAGTCCAGGAGCCAGGGACTTGTAAGTACCCAGAATGTTTAATATTGTATAAACCTACCTCAAAAACCTCATTTTATGCTTCTTTTGCATTTATTTCAGTCTTTTATGTGCCTTATTGGTGTGATTTGGGTCTTAAATAGGTGCTATGCATGTCCAGAGGGAGTTGTATAGGTGTTTTTCTGAGTTAGGGTCCCTAAGTACAAGTCCAGGAGGCTGGTGCCCACTATCCGGACAGGACCATTTTCCGGACATGCCTTTGGCTCTATTACGTCGGATAGTGAAGGGATTACTTTCCATAAATTCAAATGAAGATGGGGTCAGGTCTGAGTCAACAAGAGAAACGTTTGCAAGTGCTGCCGAGTAGATGAGTGCTATGCCTCCTCCTGGATAGTCAGCAGCAGGCCTGGGAATACTAATAATAGAATGTGTCTTAGGCAAAGCATTATGAATAATATCGATATCAGACTCATACAACCAGGTTTCAGTCAAGCACAAAATGTCAAGCTCGTGCTGATTTTGAATTTCATTAATATAGTCTATCTTATTACGGATAGAACGAATATATAAAAGACCCATCCTCAACTGGTTCAAGAGGGACGTAGTCAGTTTTTTGAATGATCAAAATTGGTGTTTTCAATCAATCTATTCCTATGAGAAACCATAATTGGACAGTCTCTACTTGATGCAAAATGGGCATCTGACTGTGAATTTGAATTAGCATCTTGATGTCTTAAAGAAGAGCAGTTGATGCATTTGGAAGAATTTCTGTTACTATGATCCTTAGATTTATGGGTTCCAGCACAAAAGATGCATTTAGGTTAATCATTTTTTCTAGAACATCTCTCAGATGTATGACCAAAGCCTTGACAGTGATGACACTGTGTAACCCAGAATCTGTTGAAAGCACGGCATCTTGTAAGATCCACATTGATGTAATTGCCCTGTTCTACAATGGAGGATCTCACCTCTGGCGACATCTTCAAGAGAGCAGTTGTGGTGTCATTCCTTGTTCTTGTGAAGAGAAGGTTGAGGGTACAACCTCGATCAACGAGCATCTTAATTTTATTGTTTTTTCTCAGAATGTTTGGGATGATGTCAGAGTTACCCAAGGAAGAGGAAAAGCCTGTCACGGTCATTTTATGCAACATTTTCTTTGGCTCTGATATGTAAAAAGTGCCCTCAGAGCCAAAATGATCACTCAGCATCCCAGTTGCCTCACGTTTGGCCTCAGCTGATGGAAACTTCATTACCAACCCACCAGCCTTGGTCTTAAGGCAGTTATCAACTGGTACCGAGTTAAGTACACCTCTGATGTCTTCTGGTCCCATCTGATTTGTCAGGGCATCAGTACCACTCTTTGGTTTCACAATCAGTACATGCTGACTATGAATGGCTTTTTTTCTGGCCATGAGCACTGATTTCAATTACGCCCCCAGGCAGACACATTGGTTACACAGCCAGCGAAAGCCCAGCTGGTGGCTCTTCTTCATAAATGGATAGTCGCCTGCGTCCAAATTTTCACAAGCTATATGAACCCACTCAGTGCAGTAGGCGCACTTCAGTGCTTGTGCACTTTTTGCTACAGACCTACTGCAGTGATGGCACTGGTGTTGTTTGCTCATGGTAGAGGAGAACAAAAAATAAAACAAAATGACAAGAACAACAGCAAAAAGTATATACAATACTACCCGGGATAAACCCGGGTAGTGCCGCCCCCGTTTGTGTCACCCTAATTTAGGAGAAAAAAAAGAAAACTGAATAAACACAAAGAACAGAAATAGAAAAAAAAAAAAAACAGGGTGTCTGCGAGGTCACCATGAGCAGGTGGGGTACGACTTGACTACCCTTCTAGGAAAGGTAACCCAAACCGAGGTGCCGCAAAAGTGCAGAGATGGTATTGACAACTTTTCCCAATTCGAGCTTTATAGCAGCAGCAAATACGTCACTTAGGCAAGACCTCATTGGTTACGATACTGCCACTGCGCAGAGCAGCAGACCAACCCTGGAGTATGCATCAGTAGTCTGGAGTCCTCATCTCAAGAAACATAGATAAGATTGAAAAAGCTCAGAGGGTCACTGCAAGATGGGTACCAAGCTTAAGGGATCTAAGCTACGAAGAAAGACTAGAAAAAGAATCTACCTACACTACAGGAGAGAAAGAAAAGAGTAGACATGATTATGCTATATAAATGCATATCAGGGAAGGAGAAAATAGACATAAATGATTACATAACCTATGGGGATGCATCAGCAAGAGGACACTGCAATAAACTGCATAAAAAGAGAGGCAATAAAGACATAAGGAAATTTAGTTTCCCAAATAAGGCAGTTGATCAGTGGAATGCACTACCGAATGAAATAGTGTGTGCCAAAACAGTTCATAAATTTAAGGATATGTACGATAAAAATGGTTTAAGACATGGGACAGTACAAGCTTGACTCATTCCTGTAAAGATACAATTAGGTAAGGTAAGTACACACACACACACACACACACACACACACACACACACACACACCTTTTTGTTTCTGAGCTCAGATACACTTGACATGCACTCCACAATTTTGCAATTCCCATTACCAGTTCTTTAACTACACTGACCCTAAAATCTCTTCTGTTCTGTGACATACAGGGTCAGGACTGTCATTATCATCATTAATAGTAGTAGTAGTAGTGGTAGTTTTCACTCTCTCTCTCTCTCTCTCTCATTTTTATACTATTTTCTTTATATTATATGTAAGTACAGTCACGCATACTAATTTCTGCTCATGGGTTACCCCTTCCTTCCCCCCTCTACCCTGGACAGAGGGAAGGGGGGAATCGCGAACAAGTCTACCCCGCCTTCTGCCCCCAACTCCTCCACCCTCCACCTCCAGCTGCCAGTTACTGATTAGACGCAAATTTTCTCATGTCCTGTAAACATGACTAAACTGTCGTCGCACACGCTTTCAACGGCCAAGATTTGGACTATATTTTTAGGATAAATTATTACCGTATTGAACCGCATTCTCAAATTGAAAATATTCACCATCATTGTAATCCAGTGTCATCCGCTGCACAATTCTGGGTTCCAGTGCTTACCTTTTCACTTCCCCCAGCTCTCTCTCTCTCTCTGAATTTACTTTTCCCACTCACTCTTTCTTTTTAAGTTTATATAACTTTCTCTTTGCTTCTCTCCCCCTTCTCTCTCGTTCTTTGTCTTAAGTCTTCCCCGCCTCTCACCCCTCCCCTCCCCCCACCTTAGGCCTGATCAGCAGTCAGTTATACTGTCACTGCTCCTTCGTATATCGTGTGCAGGCAACATTTATCACACACACTTAGGTCAGATGTATGGAAAGCTATTGTTTTTTTTATATATATAATTGTATTTCTCATTATGTGCCAAGTTCAAGTAGAGAACACCAGACCAATATTCGAAATTTTTATTAGAGTGACTGTTCCACTTCACATAGCTGGGTAGCTGGGCTTATAAACTGCACACACACACACACACACACACACACACACACACACACACACACACACACGACTGAAATTTTGCACTGACAGCGTGGCGACTACAAATATAGTCATTCTAACAACTGGATCTGCTGGCTCCAAACCCTCCCTGACCCAGTCAAACTCCTCATTCAATAACCGGTTATTGAATGAGGAGTTTGACTGGGTCAGGGAGGGTTTGGAGCCAGCAGATCCAGTTGTTAGAATGACTATATTTGTAGTCGCCACGCTGTCAGTGCAAAATTTCAGTCGTGTGTGTGTGTGTGTGTGTGTGTGTGTGTGTGTGTGTGTGTGTGTGTGTGCAGTTTATAAGCCCAGCTACCCAGCTATGTGAAGTGGAACAGTCACTCTAATAAAAATTTCGAATATTGGTCTGGTGTTCTCTACTTGAACTTGGCACATAATGAGAAATACAATTATATATATAAAAAAAACAATAGCTTTCCATACATCTGACCTAAGTGTGTGTGATAAATGTTGCCTGCACACGATATACGAAGGAGCAGTGACAGTATAACTGACTGCTGATCAGGCCTACGGTGGGGAGGAGGGAGGGTGAGAGGCGGGGAAGACTTAAGACAAAGAACGAGAGAGAAGGGGGAGAGAAGCAAAGAGAAAGTTATATAAACTTAAAAAGAAAGAGTGAGTGGGAAAAGTAAATTCAGAGAGAGAGAGAGAGCTGGGGGAAGTGAAAAGGTAAGCACTGGAACCCAGAATTGTGCAGCGGATGACACTGGATTACAATGATGGTGAATATTTTCAATTTGAGAATGCAGTTCAATACGGTAATAATTTATTCTAAAAATATAGTCCAAATCTTGGCCGTTGAAAGCGTGTGCGACGACAGTTTAGTCATCTTTACAGGACATGAGAAAATTTGCGTCTAATCAGTAACTGGCAGCTGGAGGTGGAGGGTGGAGGAGCTGGGGGCAGAAGGCGGGGTAGACTTGTTCGCGATTCCCCCCTTCCCTCTGTCCAGGGTAGAGGGGGGAAGGAAGGGGTAACCCCTGAGCAGAAATTAGTACGCGTGACTGTACATTAATCCTTGTCCTATTACTGGTGTGACTACTATTTATAAGTTAAAGAAGTCTACATTTATGTAGTTCTTCTCTGAAAGCTTAACCTCTTATTATCTGTTTGTAGAACTTCTGTTCTTCAGCCACCTTTTAACATTACACTTGATCTTTTGTACTATATACATTGTGATGTTACACTTTTGCAAGTATTCCACAATTTACAATATTTAGGTAAAAATTATCTTAGATGGCATGAGGTGTGACACCATGGTTCCTCCAGAGCCGCTGGGGCTTGCTCCACCCTTCTCGCGGAGAATGCTCTTTGTCCCTGTGGTAGTCTCAGAGACTGCAAGTGAGGGGAATGAAGCTGATGGGTCTTGAAGAAGGTGGTCATTCCCACCATATCCCTATAGTGTTTTAGGTTTTGCAGATCCTCTGTGGACTCACAGCACCGTCTTCAGTAATCCATTTTGCCTGTGCCTCAACTTTATCAAGGAGACTGAGGTGCTTGTTGGTTGTACCAGCCCAGGCCAAATGGGAGTACTCCATGCCTGACCAGATCTGGGTCTTGTGGAGCACCTCCCATCCATTACTTTCCAGCAGCCTTGATATCCTCCTCAAAGCTGTTAACTTAGAAGCATATCTTGTAATGTTTTCTATATGGGGTTTGAATGTTAATTATTTGTCATAGGTGACCTCTAAAATGTCCATCTCATCTTGTGATGTTGTTACTGGAGCTCCAGAGTTCATCTGCATTTTGTGTTCAGATCTTGTGATAGCATGAATTGTGTTTTGAGGAGCAAACCTGACCTTCCACCTTTCCCTCCAGGCAGTTATGCCCATCAGCCTCTCATTCACCTGTATCCTAGCAGTGCCTTCTTGAGCTGGATCGTAGTTCACCATCAGCATCCCATCATCAGCAAAGGCTTGAGCCTCAGGGATGTGATAGAGCAGGTCATTCATATAGACATTTCGCATCAGAGGTCCTAAGACACTTACTTGTGGAACTCCTGCCCATATGCTGTAGGGAGCAGACTTACAACACTTCAACACAACATTAAGGTGCCTGTTGTTCAAATAATTGATGAGCAAATCTTGCAAGTCCCATCCATTTCAGCTGCTTGGAGCTTCACCAACAGAGTTTCATGCTACACTTCATCAAAAGCACGCTCGATGTCAGGAGCCAGCACACAGGTTCGCTGGCCCCTGTCAAGTGCATCAGTCCACTCAGAGGTCAGCTACAAATGAAGGTCAGCAGCATAGTGATTCTTGTGGAAACTGTATTGACTTGTGCGCTATAGATGGTTCTTTGTCAGGTGTTCCGTTATTCTTCATGCTGTTATCCTTTCTTGGATGTTACTTTACTGATGACCGAGAGCAATGATGCTGGATGATAATTCTTGACCTCTCGCCGACCCCTTTTCTTACAAATGTGTATAACATTGCTAGTTTTCCAGCCCCTTGGCCGTGTGTTTGAGTGCAGAATGCTATTAAACATGGTGGTGAGGGGTGGGGTTAGTTCTTGGGCACAACAATGAAGCAAGCATGAACTCAAACAGTCATATCCCTCCCCCTTCTTCTCATCCAAACCCTGTAACCAGATGTAGACTTTAGACTGTGATGTTATTTGTCTTAGTTTATCATGTGGTAGCACCAGTACCTGGGATGGGTGATGATCTAGCTCTTGATTTATTCATTTTGTTAGCAAACTGCTGAGCAAGAACAGTCACTTCATGGGCCATACTGAGAGCCACTTCTCTGGTTTGGGATGATAGAAGTGGAATTACTGTGTCACTTGTGTGTCCCTGGTATTGTCAATAAAGGCTCCAGCATGCTTGCATGCATGGGCCTTGGTCACCTAATGGCGGCTCTCCACGCTGCTGTTTTGTCTCTGGCAGCCTCCCAATATAGTCCCTTATCCCTAGGGTCACACTCTGTATCCTCATCACAGGTCTTTTTTGGCCCTTCTCTCACATCCGTACCCCTGATGTTCACATTTCTCACATTTTGTACTCAATTGTCCTCCTATCCTCTCCACATTTCCAAACCATCTCAGTCTACTTCTCATCACATCAATACACTGCAGTTGCATCCTTCCTCCCAACTCTTTATTCATAATCCTAGCCTCCCCCCCCCCAAGAAATTGAATGATGCACTACACATCCATCTGTTCATTAATGTTTCTGTACAGTTGAGCCTACAAATATCCTTTTCGTTTACTGCCCAGATCTCACTACTATACAGCATTGCACTCCCAACACATGCCACATACGAAGATCTCTTGGCATGGAGGGAGAGCAGTGTCAGTGTCAGGCGTGGCAAAAACACCCTGAACTTCTTCCAGTCACTCCTTACCCTAGCTATGTCCAGCAGTAACAGAACTCTTCCACACATTCAAGAGACTCACCAACAAGCTAAATCTGTTTTATGCCTGACAATCTCTACATGCTCTCCCCTACACACAGCAAACATGAAATCAGCATTATCGTGCACTGTACCTCTGATACTACTACATCTCTCATTCACCCACTTATCACAAATAATGCGCAAGAGGGGGTTACGTCCCACACCCATGTGGCAAACCGCACATGGCCTTTCTGCCTGTGCTTTGATTGTACTGCCACCAGCCATAAATTATATTCCCCTACATTTTGCTTGCAGTAATTGCATCTCTTACCTAACGTCTTGTGCTCATCTCCCACTGGCAAATTGTCCACTGCTGGACTTGTTCCATTTGTTTAGTAGCTTGCTTGTGGAGAAATTTATTCAGTATTGTATGATGGTGTTTGTACCAGACACACAAACGGTATTTCTTGTCTAAGGCTGCCTTACATCAAGAACCAAACCAAGGCTGTTCTGTTGTTCTTGATGTCACCAACATGTGTGGTACAAAGTGGTGTTGGATATCCTGTAGCGATGAAGTAAGGGTGTTAACTTGACCATTAATGGTAGCCAGTATTACACATTTCCAGTCCAGCTGTAACAAGGTGTGTCCAAGGCCTTCCCTGTTCACTGCATCCCACTTCCACAATATGCATTTGATGGCTTCTTTCCCCGGCAGGATGAGCCTGATCCTGGTCAGCACTGCTTCATGATCAGATGTGCCAACAATCCCAAGCGATGAACAGTGTATCAGATGGTCAGAAATATCCAATACAACCAGATCTAGAGATGAGCCCAAGCTATGTGCGGGAAAGGCGACATAGCTAAAGAGAGCATACAAGGCCATAGATTAATCAGATTTATCCTGAACTCCATGCTGGTTGAGGTCCCTGAACACAAGTACTTGATGACAGTGGTTGTCATTCATCAGCTGGTCCAAATTGTCATCAAGGAAGTATAGCAGCTCTGTTCCCTGCGATGGAGGATGGTAGCAACCACATCAAAAAGATCCTTGTCCCCCAGCATCAAGTATCTTGAACAAGAGTAGTTCCAGTCTGGTAGGGACTGGGAAGTAATGATCTGCACTTGTAACCCTTCTTTTTGGCAAAGTGCAGTTCCTCCACCTTGTCAGTTTGTGTCCTTCCTAATCCACTGCATATAACCAGGAATTCTTGCATAGTTATTAGAAACTGTATTGTTTAGGAATCTTCTTCAAAGAATATGGCATCCGTCAAGTTTCTGTTGACAGACCGATGCATTATCTCTCCCACATTAATATGGAAGCCTCGAACATTGATGGAAAAAATTTTGATCTTGGTTCTGCATATGGCCTGCAATGTGTCCTGCCTGTTGCCTGGTATTGTGATGTTGGAGGAACTGGTATGGACTTGCTTTGCCAAATGATGGGTTCACAAGATAACTCAGTTGAATTTGTGGGCCCTGCCAGAGTTTCTAGTGTACTCTGTCTGAAGCCGTGAGCAGGTCTTCCTGCCGCTGTTCAACGATCCTATCGCAATGGTTCTGAGTGAAACGGTACCGTCAGTTGCAGAACTGCTGTCTTGGACACTAATCCTGTGTCTGATCCACTTGGCAACACAGGTTGCACCTCTCAGATACTGGATAATCCTGGTTTCTGGTTCTGCCTCTTTCTTCAGCATAAGTACAGGCAAATCCTGATTTACGATACCCGTAGATGCAATACCTCGGAATAGTGATGGGGTAGAAATACCACCCTACCCCACCTATCAAAAGCCTACTCCCAGTTTTGCAATGGGTTTTGATTTTTCTTTACTGATTTTGAAGATATGTTAGACTTAAATTTTGTGTTTAGATTGATTTAGAAATTGCTTTTAGACTTAGATTAACGTGTTTTAGTCATAGGTGGAGTGAACACTGTCATTTTAGGTACGGATTCTCACCCATCAGACGAGGTACAAAACAGTGTGGACAGCTAGGCGACCCAACAAAGAAAACAGTAATCCCTCCAAGATCAGATGTAATATAGCCAAAGGCATGTCTGGGTCTTGGGTTTGTCCGGGACACGGGAAAATGTCCTCTAGACAGGTACTTATGGACCCTTACCCAACCTAACTTTGAAAACCACCTAAATAACTCCCTACTGGACCTGCACAGCACCTATTTAAGACCCTCTTCACACAAATAAGGGACAAACCATGAAATAAATGAATAGGAACCAGAGAATGAGGAATTAGAAGTGAGTATGGAAAATATTTAGCAGCATACAGGGTACTTACAGTACGTCCGTGGCTGTCGCAAAGATTAACCCCCCTCCTCTCAGACTTTGACAGTATGAAGGTGCACTTGAAGCACATACAGTAATCCAGTGTTGTGCTGCACTTAATCGTTTGCACTTTGAATTCTAATTTCTTAACACTGCACATTCCGTTCTTAACACTGCAAGACACTGTAAATTCCCATGTGGTCTAATGGCAAGTTTTTGCCGTTTGTTCACTATCAGAGTCAGAGAGTAGGTGTTGCAGGTGGCCAAGGGACGCGTTGCTGGGATGTGGTGAGGGGCTGCCCACTGCAGACGACTCTGAAGATAGCCGCAAACTCACATTCTATGGAGACTTCACCATGGCCGATGTGCTGGGCTGTGACTCAGTGGTGGAAGGCATGTCTTGGTGAGGCATTGGTGTGGAGCCAGGGCTGGACACAACGGGGGTCACGGGCCTGAAGAAGATGTCAGTGGTTGCTTGACGTAAGGAATGGCGATTCGGGTGAGTGATGATGCACTCCCTAAAAGCGCGCACGTCCTTCACAAGTCCCAGGGGCCCCATCTCTCTGTTGCAGTCCAGGTTTTCAAGGTAGTCGAGAATGAGCTCAACATGCTTCCAGAGTGCGCTTAGCTTGGAGATGGCTAGAGTAGTGGCGCACTGAGAGGAGTCCACATCATTCTCGCTGTCCTCATTGGAATCTTCCAGCTGGGTATTTGTACCTGCAATTGAAGATGCGATCTCGATATCAGACATGATCTGATACCCAGGATTGCCCTCGTCGTCATCCAGCCACTCAGGCACTTTGTCCACATCCACCTCATTTCCAGCCACATGAAGACGTGCATGGAAGTCATCCACGTCAGACCCTAGAGTGTCGTGCACCACATCGGCTCCAAAAAGCAGACAAGACCAACCATTTTCCAGAGTCTTGACAGAGACTTCTCTCCATGCACTGACCCAGTTGTAGATGGGTGCCTTGAGGTTGTAGCAGCGAAGATTTTCCATTGTCCGCTGGCCTCGCATGTCCTGTCCCTCCCTGCACTCATCCTCGTCCTCAAGAACAGCCATCACCTCGTCCAGGAACTTCCAATGGTACAGCCTCTTCATTGCCACAATCACTCCTTGGTCCAATGGTTGAATGAGAGCAGTAGTATTAGGTGGCAAAAACAAGCACCTAATGCGGCCAGTCTCAGTCACCAACTCCATGTTGGATGGATGCACAAGTGCATTGTCCAGAAGGAGAACCATTACCTGGTTGCATGGGATTCCCAGTTTTTACGTCTGATAATGGATGACCTCCTTGACGAAGTGCTGGTGAAACCAGTCTTTGAAGTTCTTGGCTGTGAACCAAGCCTTCACAGACTGGTACTAAATGACAGGAAGGACATCTATCACCCCACGAAGGCACTGAGGCTGCTTTGCATGGCCAACAATAACGGGCTTGAGCCGGTGCATGCTGTTAGCGTTGTCACAACACAAAGCTGAAATCTGCTGCTTGGAGAGCTTGCATCTGGGTACACGCATCTCTGTCTCCTCTGTTTGGGTGATCGTGGGCAGCGAGCAATAGAAAAAACCTGTTTCATCAGCGTTGTAGACTTGACCGAGAATGAGGCCCTCCCTGTCAGTCAAGCCCTTCACCTTCTGCTGAAATTTTCTAGTCCATCCTCGTTGGCATCCAAAGAATTTGCCATGGGCCTTACGGTTGGTAAGTCCATGTTGTAACTTGAAAGCAAAGAGCCACCCTTCGGATGCCTTGAAGTCTGAGGTGTCGTGTAGCCTTGCAAACTTCTCAGTAGCAGCCTTCAGCTCTGTACCACACACCAGCACACCAGTAGCACATTGGTGATGATACCAAATCAGCATAGAGCAGTCAATTTCTGCAAACCTAGGATGGTACATAATCTTCCTCTGCACGTTGCATTTGGTTTTCAATGCGAAGTCAGCCGTGTACTGGGTGAGTTTGTCCTGGGATTTCTTGATATCGAACAAGGTAGAGCAGGCCAGGTTGAAGTCTTGGAGGATGCAGAAAGTCGACCATCCTACATCCACCTTCACTATCTCCCTCTTCTTCAGAGTCAGAACCACTCGTTTCCTCTTCTCAGGTGGCAGTGCCATCATCACACACACTAGTAAGGGGCAGCAGAGGAACAGCAGGGCCTCCAGCAGGTAGGGCACCACCACAAAAGCGAGCACATGGGCGGCCATGATGACGAGCGTGCAGTCACGTTGGTAGGTAGGTGGGAAATAGTGAGGAGGCATGTGCCCTCTGCCGGATGTCAGAGGAACTACGCACCAAAACACAGCTGTTTGTCGCCACGCAGCAAGTTCAAAGTAGGGTTGAAAACTTTTTTTTTTTTTTTTTTTTTTTTTTTTTTTTCAATGACCCGATCCCAAAATGTTTGGGACTTGGTCGTCCGAGTTGAACATGCAACCTATCATGGAATACTTAATAATAATTTTAAATAAATACTAATAATTGTGGAAGCCTTTAAATAAATACTAATAATTGTGGAAGCCTTGAAGAGTAAATATTTCATTCATGGATGAAAGCTGACATTGGTAAATCGTGTGTTTACATTCAGGCTGGTCAAGGAAAAACGCTTTGAAAATTCAAAGGAATTTATAAATAAATATTGGAAAATAAGAGAGAAAAAAATAAAGGAGCACAGCAGCCGGAACAGTAACCAAAACAACATAAAGAGGGGCCATTGAAAAGGCTATCCCAGTCGCATCAATCAATAAATCATGTGTTAACACTTGGGCTGTTCAAGGGAATATGCTTTGAAGATACAGTGGAGTTTCTAAATAAATGTTGGAAAATAAGAGAGAAGAAAATAAAGGGGCTCAGCAACCAGAATACAGTAGTAACTAAAGCGACATAAAGAGGGGCTGTTGAAAAGGCTGTCATGATTGCATTATCGATCAATAAATCACGTGTTTACGTTCAGGCTGTTCAAGGGAAAACGCTTTGAAAATACGAAGGGTGATCAGAAAGTAATGACAGTTCGTGCTATAACATGAAAACCTTGAATGATGGGAGGTAGGGGAGCAAGGAGAGTGCATAGTTGCCTGTCCTTACGAGTTTGAACTTGTCGCCGTATGCCTGACTTTTCTTGTTTTATTGTTGTGAGTGAATGCTTCACTCTTGTTTTTGCTCTCTGGCCAGAAACATGGATTACTCGAAAGAAGGCTGCAGGTTCTACATTTTTACGAGGTGGAAACTGGGAAAGAAAGCAACAGAGATTCGAGGGGAATTATTACAAGTTTATCCAGACACTACTCCTTCCCTGGAAACTGTTTCCCTCTGGATTCGTGCTTTCACAGCAGGAAAAACTGAATTGAAAGATGAACAACGCTCTGGACGCCCCCGGACATCCGTGGACCGAAGCAACAACTGTCCGTGCACGGTCCATCATTGACGAGGATCCAACTGTAACTCTTAGGTTCTTAGCCTTGGAGCTTGATATCAGTTATGGGAGTGCATATGACATCGTGCATGAACAATTACACCTGAGGAAGAAGTGTTGTCGATGGATACCCCATTTGTTGACTGATGAGCAAAAGGCTGAACGGGTGAGGATTTGTCGTGTCTGGCTTGCTGAATTTGAACCAAATGGTCCAAAACGGTTCTCAGATGTTGCTACTGGAGATGAGTGTTGGATTTCATTCTTCACAACCCGTGACAAGCAGTCAAACATGGTGTGGTTGGGCGATGAAGACCCTCGACCTCAGATTTTGAAGGATGGATTTCGCAGCCAGAAGCGCTTTTTCACCATCTTTTTCAATTCTCAAGGACCAATATGCGTGGATGTGATGCCTGAAAAGTCCACTATCACAGCCCAGTACTACACAGACCAGGTCCTTCCACAAGTCTTGGAACACAAGGCCAACACCGCACCAACCCGCCGTCGGTCTCGCCTTTTGCTGCACCACGACAATGCTGCACCCCACAAAGCTCGCCTCACTATGCAGTACCTGGAACTACAAGGTATAACTCTGCTCCCCCACCCACCCTACTCCCCTGACCTGGCTCCCTGTGACTTTTGGTTGTTTCCAAAAATTAAATCTGCTATCGCTGGGAAGCAATTTCATCGCATCCAAGACTTGGCACGGACCGTCAATTCAGAACTCCGAAGTATACCGTCTTCAGAGTACCACGCTTGCTTCATGAAGTGGAGAAAGAGAATGGAACGCTGCATAGAGGTTGGAGGGGAGTACTTTGAAGGAATGTGAGTCATAGTTTGATAGTTCTTCATGCTAATAAAAGTTTATGGACTCACTGTCATTTCTTTCTAATCACCCCTCGTACATAGGAATTTCTAAGTAAATGTTGGAAAATAAGAGAGAAAAAAAATAAAGGAGCTCAGCAACCAGAACAGTAACTAAAACTACGTAGAGAGGGGCCGTTGAAAAGGCTATCCCGATCACATCATCGATCCCATTCCCCGTCAGGAGAATTCCACATCAAAATATCAACGATTCTCTGTCACAACAGTTCGCACCTTAGACAATTCTGCATCATTCATACATTATTATTATGCATAACAGATGTTTGTTTAATTGTGCTGGGACCCTCTGATGGTCGGATTGTACTTTATACAGTGCTGCTGCTGCTTTACTGAGTTTGAATACGAGTTGGAGATGTGTTCTCCAGTGACCTTGACTAGGTACAAGCGAGATGAGCTCTGGTTTTAGGCTTAGGTTAGCTTCTTTTACAGCTGTTAGGCCATTTAGATTGGCTTTAAACTTTTTTCTGGACTCATGTGGGTGGGTTTAGGACTTGGTTTGGGGGGAAACCCAATGCTCAAAAATGCATCCCAATACTTTACGTCTTAAATCTACCCCAAGGTACGATACCCCGCCTAGCGATGGGTCTTTACTTAACCATTTGCATCGTCAAACTGGGGTGTGCCTATATATGCACCGTGGTCACACATCAGCTCAAGAAGACAATGCCCTTCCTCTTCGCCGTATTGCTGCTGATGTATGTATTGTCTCCTGTGCCTCTGTGGTTGTCACATCTGCCAACAGGAGCTGTGTTGTGTGAAATATTCCTGATTATGAGCTGCCTGCTGTCAGTGTGACGGCTGCAGATTTGATGTTTGCTGACATGGTTTCAACACACACACACACACACACTCTCTCTCTCTCTCTCTCTCTGTGACTCTACAATGAGGGACAAGCCAAGTGCTGCCTTAGAGTCTCGCAACGATTCCAGGAGAACTGGAGACTGCGTGAGGAATCTGAAGGGCCCAGGTCATGTGTCCTGGCATGGGCCATTGCTGATAGAAAAAAAAAAATCAAATCCTTTACACGAAGGGGCATGTCAGTTAGAGTCATATCAGTATTATGTTGTGAACAAGATTAACTGGTCATATCTACTGGAGATTTCAATAAGACCTGCACAAGGAATCTGAATATCCCAGGTTATGTGTCCTGGTATGGGCCATTGCTGATAGAAGAAAATCTAAATCTTCCTAATGGGGTCAAGTTCATTGTAAGAAACGGTCAGTGGAGACTAGTGTCTGTTCACAGAAGAGTTACGGAGTTCTAGTTACTCATCATCATCATCATCATTCGGACCTCCTCTCCCACCCTAGGACAGGGTGAGGAGTAGCAATGTCTAGAAAGCCCAAATTTGCTCAATCCAATGGGCCACACTTCCATTCACTTATCATTCAAGCCCCCGGAATCCTGGCTTTATTGGATACGCCAAAAACATTCACCACGTTCTGTAGCTTTACAAAAACATATCCGATAAAGTCAGTCCAGTCGCTGCCACATTGAAAATGGGTGCCAAATCCCTGATCATGCACTTCTTCTCACAACATTCATCCAGCCAGCTCAATCTGTTGTCAGTTCTCTAGCCTCACGGACTTCCAAACTTCTCTTCCTCACACACTCATCCACCATATCTGCCCACCTTCTTCTTGGTCTACCTTGCCTCCTCCCTGCTTCAGATTCACTTAGATATACCTTTTTCACCATTCTGTTGTTATCCATTCTTTCCACATGACCATACCATCTCAATACACTCTCTTCGATACAGGTGTCCACCGACTTCCTCACTTCACATCTTTCACGAATCACATTATTTTGTATCCTGTTCACCCTTTGTACTCCACTTACATTCCTCAGCAGTCACATCTCCACTGCTCTTACTCTTGACTTTCCATTTTCATGCCACACCATAGTCTCACATCCATAAAGTTGGCACTAACACTTCTTCATGTAAGTCTTGTGCAACTGTAACACTCAAGCTTCTGTTTCTTTTCAAGGCCTTCTTTCCACCAGCTACATTTCTTCCTTGTGTCATTCTACTTTGCATGTCCTTTGCACATTTTCCTCTCTTTTCTATCACTGTACCCAGGTATTTGAACACTCTCACCATTCACTCTAACTTCGCACAGGGAGTCACGTTCTCTCTCAATAACCATCACTTTACTCATTTCTACATTTACTCTCAAGGCACGACACTCACAGACATCAACAAAACTCAGCCCTAGTCTACCAAGTTCTTGTCTGGTATTTGCAAGCAGTAATGTATCATCAGCATACAACAAATTTGAGATATTCCATCCATCACCATTCAGTACCAATGCCATCCCCCTCTCCATTACTCGTGTTTTTGCTTATCTCATCACCCCATCCATATATATATATATATATATATATATATATATATATATTGAACAACCACGGGGACGTCACACAACCTTGTCGCATGCCCACACCAATCGTGAACCCATTCACTTAGATGCCCATTAACCCTTACACATGCTTCACTACGTTTCGTTTTCGTTTCGTTTTTAAAGGCTCCAACATGCTTGCATGTGTCGGCCTTGGTCACCTAATGGCGGCTCTCCACGCTGCATGATCCATTGCAGCCTCCCTGTTCAGTCCCTTAACCCTAAGGTCACACTTAATGACCCCGTCCCATGTCTTTCTCGGTCTACCCCTCATAACCCCACCCCCAATATTAACACTTCTCACCTTCCTCACCCAATTATCATCCCCCATCCTCTCCACATGTCCAAACCACCTCAATCTACCTCTCCTCATCACAACACCAATACACTCCAGTCCCATCCTACCTCTCAACTCTTCCATTGTAAACCCAGCCCCTCCAGCCCTTGGACGCAGGGACGCACTGCACATCCACCTAATCATTGTCATTTCTGTACGTCTGAGCCGGCGAATGTCTTCCTTCTTTCACTGCCCAGGTCTCACTGCCATACAGCATTACACTCCAAACACATGCTGCATACAAAGACCCTTTGCACGTAGGGAGAGCCCTCTCAATGTCAGGAGAGGCAAGAGCTCCTTGAACTTCTTCCAACCACTTCTCACCCTAGCCAGAGAGCTGGCTCCAGCCCCACCTCCAGCACACAACATGTCTCCCAAATAACAAAACTCTTCCACACACTCAAGAGATTCACCAGCAAGTTCAATCCTTTCACGTCTGACGATCTCCACCTGCTCACCCCGGCACGCCATACACATAAAATCAGCATTATCTCGGAGTCTACCTCTGATACCACTACATCTCTTATGCACCCATTTATCACACACACCACACAAGATGGAATTACTTCCCACGCCCTTGTGGCAAACTGCACATGGCCACTCTCCCTCGTCTTTGACAGTACCGCCACCAACCCTAGATATCATCACTTTTGTTTTATCTGCATTTACCCTTAAACCCTTCTACCCCATACCATCTCTCCACTTCCTAAACCATTCCTCCGCCTCCCTTTCATTCTCTGCAATCAACACCAAATCATCAGCATACAACAACTCCCACGGGAGTCCATTTCTAAAGTCACATGAAAGGGCTTCAAGTACCATGATAAACAACATGGGACTCAAGACTGACCCCTGATGCACACCAACATTCACGGAAAACTCATCACTCAAATCTCCATTCACTCTCACCTGGGTGTGAGCACCCACATACATGGCCATCATAAAAACTTATAATGGCACGTATCAGCTTACCATCTACACCATACATGTGCTAAACTTTCACAGTCCTTCTCTGTCCACTTTGTCACATGATTTTTCCAGATCCATGAATGCCATAAACACCTTATGGTCCTTCTCACAAGCCTTCTTTGCTATCTGTCTCACCGCAAATATTTGATCCACACATCCACTGCCACTCCTAAAGCCACCCTGTTCATCACTTACAAAGACTTCTGATATCTCTCTTACTTTCTCTATAATAATTCTTCCATATACCTTCCTAACCACACTCAATAAACTTAGGCCACAATAATTCTTGCACTTACCTCACCCACCTTTATATTTGTACAGGGGTACAATCACAGCCATTTTCCACTCTCCTGGCGTAGTTTCACTCATCCATGCCTTCTTACATATCTCCAACAAGCACTTCATTCCACTCTTTCCACAACACTTAATCTTTTTTGCATACACCTCATCAACCCCAGCTGCTTTCCCATTTTTCAGCCGCTTCACAGCACTCTTCATTATTATTATTATTATTACTATTATTATTATTATTATTATTATTATTATTATTATTATTATGGTTATTACTATTATTATTATTATTAGGATTAGGATTAGGATTATTACTATTATTATTATTATTATTAGATATAGTGCTGCCTACTTCTTCCTTCGTCTTTATCATTATTTTTCTGTGCCTGCCCTCCTCTCTTCCTGTTTCTCCCATCTTTCTTGTCACTTCTTATTGCTTTTCTTTCCTTTACAGGTGCCTTTACATTGAATGACAAGCCAAATGGTTTCCTCTAAGCCAGGAAACCATTTACAACGCTGGGTGGTAACCATATAACCAAACCATACGTGCTCCCTACGTGTCAACAAGTGGGTTGGTGGGTGGTTAGTGCCCCTCCCCATAATACAGATAACTCAAAGTCAAATGGCCACCCCTTACAGGATTATGGCATCTGGCAATAGATAGATAGATAGACTATTATTATTATCATCATCATTAGTAGTAGTAGTATCATCATTATTATTACTGTATTATTATTATTATTATTATTATTATTATTATTATTTGCAGCAGCAGCAGCTGCCCTTGGGTCAGAAAGGAGGTCCGGATTTTGATGATGATGATGATGATTTTTATTATTATTATCAGTAGTAGTAGTAGTTGTAGTATCATTATTATTATTATTATTATTATTATTATTATTACTACTATTATCATTATATTTCTTATTTATGTTGTCATTATTATTGCAGACACCCATATTAATAGTTACTATTACTTTTTTAGTGGCACAGCATTTAAACCCACATTCACAAGAGTAAGAGCAAGGTACTATATTGTTTTGCTTGGCCTTTATACATGCTTAATTGCATGCATGGGGAAGACATGCAGGTGCATGCATGCATGGGGGGGGATATGCAGGTGCATGCATGCATGTGCACCCAGTTGTATTTGTTGTATTAATGTACTTGGTGTATACAAAATTTCAGGTAAGTTATTGTTGTGTCTCCATATCTACAGTTACCACGATCTGGTCTGCTATTGAACCCACTGGTGTTCTTTGCCTATGCAACCTAATCTTCCAAAGTGTTGCCAATACAGTATTCATATACTTTCAGTACATCATGTTTGGAGACTTTTTTTCATCCTTTCATCATCATTATAAATTTGTCTTCTTTTCCTTCCATCATCTTTCAGAAAAAAAAATTGTAAAGCAAATAAGGTAGAACTTCACACACAAAGCCAGACCAACATTGTTTCTATCAGCTACGTGCTTCAGTTCAACCTAAAAATTCTTCTCCCCAACCTTTGGATGTTTAGCTTGTGCTCATCAAGAACAGCTGCAGATAAAGTGTGTGGATATCAGAAAATAAAATTTGTATGAAATCATAATTTATTTTCTTTGAAAATGCATTAGAATACAGGGTAGTACAAAAATGGAATGAAAATTACTGAAAACATTCCACTTGTAAAACACTGCCAGGAGTTGTTGTGAAATGGTCTTGCTACCATTGTGTAATATGAGCATATAAATTTGTGCACGTAAAACAAATAACTCAGAGTCAAATGGCCACCCCTTACGGAATTATGACGTCTGGCAATAGATATATAGAAATTTGTGCGCCTGTGTTTTCTTCATTTGTGTGCATGTGTTTTCCTTAGCATATGATGTAGGTATAGACCATGTTAGAGGATTATAGGGTGTGGGGTAATGTGTCAATATTAGTGTGAGAGGTCTGTTTAACTAAGGAAGGGGGGAAGGTAAATGAGAGAAATGTGGGAGGGGGAAGTCTGCATGGTCTGGGAAGTCAGAAACATATAGATTTGATTGTAAATGTTGGGTGTCGATTTTGATACATTCTATACAATAGAGTATTTTAAATAATAATGAAGAAATCAGAATCTTTTTGAGCATAAATACTAAAACCTTGTACTCTCCTGTCCCCAGCATTATGGAGAAGGAGTGCAACTACCCACCAGTATTTCGACGATGGTTCCTTGCACAGGCTGAAGAGATTGCTCGTCGATGTGTCATGCCCCCAGCTAAGGTTGGACCAAAGGATCCACCATTTGTGCTTCGGCCCTCCATGGAACCTGTTGTCTCTTTCCTTATTGATGAAGCACACAAATATGTCAGTATGGAGTGTAAAGTTTGCAAGAAGAGGGCTTTTCCTGAGGATCCAAAGGTAATTGTTGTTGTGAAGAATCTGGTGCTTCCCTTATATTTGCTTTTATCAAATATTTATGCCCATTTATACCTTGTTACATCATCATTCTAACCCAGTTGTCTGCATGCAGTTGAAATAGAGATCAAGCATACAGCCTGATAGGAACATGAATCAAAGAAAGGAAAATGCCAAGCATGATCTGCCCCTTCCTGTGCCAAAGGAATAAAAGACTGGTTGTAATAGTTGTGTTGGGTGGTGAGATCTCTACATCATCAGCACAATAAGGAGAGGCGCCTAGCTTCCCAGTTTTACCTCATTTTATTTGTTTATTGCTCAATTTAGGGATATGTATCATATGACAAGAAAATGCACAATACTCATTCCATGCAAGATCATATGTTCTATATAAATCCATTACTACCAATTAGTAGCTTAGATTCCTTATTATTTGTCTGTCCATCTAAAACCAGATAATATAATCCTAGAGGGGTAGCTACAAACAGACTTCTTCCTTTCCAACCTGATTTTCACTGTAGGGTTGCCTTCTATCCACCTCATACCACCCTCATTCATATACTGGTATCTCTCTACTCCTTCCCTCCAACCTCTCCTTCTCCCTCTCCCCTCCACCTCACTCACGTGCACTCTTCTAGTCATCCATTCTCTCCACATTGTCAAACCACATTTTCAAATGAGTAGGCCGTAGCACCAGGTGATTAGAGCAGTACTCCTGAGGAGGATGGGAAAGCTGGTGATAGGGAGAGCTGGAGCTCCTGTTTCCCTAGCTTTCAGGACCATCCTTACCAACCTCCTTTGGTGACCGTTTTCATTGTGTCATTAACAGGGAGAGTAGGCCTGAATACTCTCCCAAACACTTTCCTCCAACACTTACGCACCATGCTACATGCACTTTACTTACCAGACCTGATACCCTACAGTATCACAGGGATTGGTATCAACAAGGGCATGCAGCTAGAAAACTCTGCCCCTGTTTCCTGGTGGTGGACATGAGGGGAGGTGTGGGGCAGGCTCTGTTGGTGCCACTTTGGACCATGATAGGATGGGCTTGGATCTGTACCAGAGGGTACAGAACACTGCAGTTCCCAGGCTGCTAATTCCGCCCAGCAGACAGGTGCCTGAACCTGAGAGTAGAACCCTAAGAGGCAGCCCTAATATTGGACACATAATGGCAGGGCAGTCATAGTGCCACAGCATGCTTGGAGGGTGTTCTTGTAGCTGACCTAGGAGGGTGCCTTCAGGCCATTGACACAGTCATTGGCCACAGCTGGTGGGCTGATTCCCTGCCTGGGCTTAGGGCTTTGTGGGTAAGAAGGGCCTATGGTCCTTTTACTTTTCATCACATGACTATGACTAAATCAAGGCCATATGTAAAAAGCAAGCCCGAGGAAACCAAATCACCCAAGGGGTACAGAATGGCATATTGGAATGTAGGTAGCTTGAGGGTTAGAGAGGAGGAAGTGGTGGAGAACTTGAGCAGGAGATGGATGGATGTCTGCTGCATACAGGAGGTTAGGTGCAGAGTAGAATTAGCAATGATGAGTATTGGAAGGATTGTATGCACAAGTTATTTTGGAAGAAAAGCTTGAAGGGATGTGGTGGGGTGGGTGTCCTTGACAGAGAGAACCGGGTGGATTATGTAATGCATGTCTGTCTCTCTCTATATATACCTAGGCTGCTTTCCTGCTGAGACAGGATGACACACTCCCAATTTACTCCTCCACACACACACACACACACACACACACACACACACACACACACACACACACACATTTACTCGTACTTAGCTCCAAGGGTAGAAGGGACAGACCCTCACCACACCACACTGCACAAGGGTCAACTGCACAGTGCAATCAGTGACATCCACAGCAGGGCCCAACAGCAGAGCTAATCAGCCAATCAGTAATGATTGTCTATTGCCAGACGCCTCAATCCCGTTTGGGGTGGCCACAAACAAATCGCCTCCAAGTCGCCCTATCCCCCGCCATTTCACTGCCCTGCTCCCAATTCACACCCCCCTCTCTCATATACCTCTCCACCCCATCCCTCCATCTCATCCTCGGCCTCCCCCTCCCTCTCTCCCCCTCCACCTCACTCATATACACTCTCTTTGTCAGTCTTTCACCCTCCATCCTCTCCACATGGCCAAACCACCTCAGTGTATTCCTCATAACGCTTCCTATCACATCCACATCCACACCACAACGTTCCTTTATATCCTCATTCGTCAGCCTGTCTCTCCATGTGACTCCACAGGCTCCTCTTAAATAACTCATTTCCACTGCTCTCACTCTTGACTTGTGTCCTTCCAACAATGTCCAAGCTTCACTTCTGTACATTAGAGTTGGTATCACAATACTGTCATGTAGTAACTTTTTCACTTCCATGCTCACTTCCCTGTTTCTTATCACTGCTTTCAAGGAACCAGCAACCTTTCTTACCTGCTGTACCCTTTCAAGCACTTCACCCTCCAAACCTCCATCCTTACTCATCACACTACCCAAATACTTAAACGTACTCACATTTTCCAATTCCTCACCATCCAACCTCGCTGTACATTCACTACTTCACCTCTCTCAAAGACCATCACTTTACTCTTCCCTACATTCACCTTTAGGTTCCGTTTCTTACACACTCTCTCAAACTCATCCACCAAGCCTTGCAGCTCCCCTTCGTCTTCACTCGACAACACAGTATCATCTGCAAACAACAGTACAGGGAGTTTCCAAACACTATCCTCTCTCACCAGGGCCACTCCAACATCCACTACCCTACCTTGTACCTCTTTTATTACCCCATCCATGTACAGATTGAACAACCATGGAGACATGACACATCCCTGTTTCAAACCAACTTTCAAAGAGAAAAATTCACTTAGTTCACCATCCACATGCACTGCAGCCTTCGCAACATCGTACATACTCTTCACAGCATTCAGCAACTTCCCACCTACTCCATATATTCTTAACACTTTCCACAATCCTTGTCTATCTACCCTGTCATATGCTTTCTCCAAATCCATGAAAGCCGCATACAACTTCTTTCCCTTCTCTAGAAACTTTTCCACTAAAGATCTAAGAATGAATATCTGATCTACACAACCTCTTCCCTTCCTAAAGCCTCCCTGTTCTTCTTCAACTAATTTCTCTGTTCTTTCTCTAACTCTGTCTATAAGTATCCTACCATACACTTTTCCTATTATACTAAGAAGACAAATGCCCTTATGATTACCACACACTTCTTTTTCCCCTTTTCCTTTGTACAAGGGAATAATTATACCTGACTTCCAATCCTCCGGGACTCTACCTTCCTCCCAGGCCAATCTGCACATCTTCCACATCCATTCTACTACTATCTCTCCCCCATGCTTCAGCATTTCACCACACACTCCATCAATTCCTGGGGCTTTCCCCGATTTAACTTTCTTCATTGCTTCCACAACTTCTATCCTACTGATTTCTTCCTGTCCTCTCACCTCCCTCCTTCTCCCAGCCATTCCCCAGCCACTTATACTCGCATTACTACCATCCTCTACGTTCAGCAATTCCTTAAAGTGTTCTCTCCATCTGCTCACTTTTTCTCCGTTCTCCACTAGTAATCTACCATTTTTATCTTTCACTCCCCTGCTAACTTCACTTCCACCCTGTCTTACTCTTTTCACTTCTCTCCAGAACATTTTCTTACAGTCCCTCCACTTTACACTCAAATTCCTTCCAAATTCCTCATCCACTCTCTTCTTACTCTCTCTTACTAATCTTTTCACCTCTTTCTTCCTTTCCACATATAACTCTCTCTTCCGCCTCTCAACTTCTTCCACGCCCCTATTTCTCATCCATTCATTGTATGCTTTCTTCTTTTGTGCCACAGCCTGTTTCACCTCTTCAGTCCACCATGCTGTTCCTTGCACCCCCCTCCGTCTTCTCTTCCTTCCACACACCACATCACATGCTGCACATATTTCTTCTGTAAATATCTTACACATACCTTCCACGTCTCCCATCTGCTCCAATTCATATTTGCCCAATCGTTCCTCCACTTCTCTCTTATACTCTGCCTTGTACCGAGAGTAAATGAAAAGACTACAGCACTGAAATTATCATTTGGAAAACTCTTGGTCTCAGTAATATTAGCCATACAATAAATTTCTATAATGGTGAACAAAAAGTTAGACCATTTTTTGGAATAATCCATCCATCATCCAATCCTACGTTGCCCCATGAGGAGCGTAGGAGCCCCAGGCTAAGCAAGTTGGTCGTGACATTTAAGACGAGAGTGACCAGCCTCACTCATCCCTGAGTGGCATTACATGAGCAATAAACCCCAACCACCCTGTGGATATAAACCTTCACTGGCTCAATCTGATTGGAGTGCCAAAATTACCCACCAAACTACCAGGCACCATAATTTGGTTATATGGTTACCTACTAGCATAGTAAATGGTTTCCTGATGTCCAGGAAACCATTCAGCTTGCCACTCAGTGTAGAGTCACCCATAGGCAGAAGGAACAGGAAAGAATGAAGGAAAGATGACGGCAAAATTATTGCAAATTTGCTGGGACAACGCCTCCCAGTCAGCTGATTAAGCCAAACTGGCCATCCAGTGTTTACATTCACCGTGATCGTCTGCCTTTTGATCCATTTTGTACATGAAGGGTCACTGAAACGTCACTGGTATCGCCAAATAACATTGCAAGTGCTTAACAAATAGTGCAGTGTACAATATTAAGTGAAATGATAACATTTTTGAGTGATAACTTTATTGTGTGAAATGCTGAAACTTGTGACTTAAAAATCATGTCTACCGTGCATACACAGCCTGCCAGTCAGATGATATTGGTGCCTCCCAGTCAGCTGACCGAGCCAAGATGGCTACCCACATTTGCTCGGATCGTCTGCCGATCATTTCATTTTTGTGCATGAAAAGCCATTGAAACCCATTGCTAACACCAAATAACATAGCAGTTGCATAACAAATAGTGCAGTTTGTAATTTGGAGTAAAGTGATTTTTGTGTGTGAAACTGAAAGTTATGACTTGGAAATCATGTCTGAACAAGGATGCTACCTCTAGTGGAAGGTGTAGTTTTACTGAGGGTTAATGAGGGCAGGCCTAAAAGGGTAAGATGTTTTTTAGATTTTTAGGTTACCGGTACATGGTCTTAGGCCACCTTCTCTCTCTCCCCATTGAACCCATGCTATATCAACCTCGTTATATGATAATTCACTCTGTGATAGTTTTCACATAAAGTAACCACATCAAATAGCAAGCCATAACTGTATATATGAGTGTGTTGCCTCAGGTAAACTGTTGAAGAGCATGATCATAAATGTGTATAGGAGGAAGAGTGATGGCCAGGAAAGAGGGAAGAGGAGAGGTATAAAAGTTTTGGATGATGTAATGAAAGTAATGGAAGGTATGAGAAGGGAGAGAATGAATATAGATAAGATGTAGTTTGGGTTTATGCCAGGCAAAGGGACTGTTGATGCAGTATTCATTGTCTGACAGCATCAGGAAAAATATGTGAGTACTGTACATAGAAAAGAGCTTTTTTTTTTTTTTTTTTTTTTTTTTTTTTTTTATAAGGAGGAGGAGGCTATCTCTACCCTTCTGTCTCACTGTCACTATCTCACTGTTAGTTATATGATTGCCTCACAGCATCAAAAATTAACAGTGTGTGCATAACTGATCAGAATTTAATAAAAACAGTATTTAAAAAACATAGTAAAGTTAAAACATCAGCAGTAACCCTGCTGGCTCCCAGTTGCTACACACACACACACACACACACACACACACACACACACACACACACACACACACAAAATCCCAGCCTACTGCTGTGTGAGGTGAACAGGTGAACAGAGCAAGCGTCTGCCATCTTCCAGGTATTGATCCTGCTTGAAGGTGCTAATACCAGAGTAGGAAAAGATAATCACCTCTGGCAAGGTATTATAGGCTGCCAAGGGGTTGTTAGCTTGAATATCATTGGCCTTATACTTCTTTCCTTACGCCCAGAACCCCGTATGGTCATCACCAGCACCACTTTTCAACTTAGAATAAACACAAGACCACATGAATACACTCATAATCTGGACATTGGCATCTAATTGACTTTGTCATTGTAAGGAACCCAGATCAAAGAGAAGTTCTTACAGGGCAGTGCACAGGATTTTTGAAAGGGGAGGGGGGGGTCTTTCGATTATTTTTCTTTCTTGTAGCATTCTTAACAGGATTTAATTAATTTAATGAGTTGTATTTTTAGTATTATTTTCATTCAAATTTTTTATACTTTTCAAATGGGGGGTGTAAACCCCCAACCCCCCCATGTAATAATAATAATAATAATAATAATAATAATCTGGCCTTTTGTTTCTCAAAAGCACCAGTTCTTCCTCTGGGAATTCACTAGCGCTCGACACCCATACGTTATTTTTACAGTTACAAGAATTTTGACATTTCTTGTATATAATACAAGCTACTTCATATATACATGAAAGTGGCAATAATTAAACCCTATAATCATCCGTCATAGTACCTCTCTCCAGCATTTTGAAAAAAGAAAGGCTTTCAGCTGTCTCTTAAAGGATTCAGCAGTAGAGATTTGTCTTATGGACAATGGCAATCTGTTATATAATCTAGGAGCTCTAAACGCAAAAGAACGATTAGAGAAAGATGACTGGTGAATGGCTTCTGGTTCATCAAGACGCAAGGAATCATCTTCACTGCGTAACATCACACCCTGGCATGCCGATGGGAGTTTCAACAATTCAGCAAGATACTTCAGTTCACCAAACTTAGAATCTTGAATGTAATAAGACAGTTTAAATTCAGTTCTAGCCTTTACTGGTAACCAATGCAACTTAATCAGAAACAGGGTAGTTGAGGTTCTCGGGGGGGAGACCAAAGATAAGCCGTGCTGCCCTATTCAACACAGACTGAACTTTTGTTTGTATATTATTTGGAAGACCAACCCACAGTGAATTACAATAATCAACACGATACAAGACCACTACATGGACCAATGTTAAGAGGCACCGTCTATTCAGGAATTTTCTTGCAGAGTACAGATTTCTGATATGCAAGTTACGCCTTCTTACAACCTGATTAATATGTTCTTTGAAATTTAACGTAGAATTAAAATAAACACCCAGATTTCGAACAGAACTGATTGGATGAAGCTGTGACATCCCAGTGTTCAAAGCCAGGGCATTGTCAGTGTCATCACCTCTTCTGTTTCCTCTGATGATGATGATCTCAGTTTTACCATCATTCAGCTGAAGTTTCCTCTTAGCCATCCAAATCTTAAAATCAGACATTAGAGATTCAAACTTTGTCTTAGTATCATTGATATTTGACATCTTAACATAGAGCTGGGTGTCATCAGCATAAAAATGATAGGACACATCATGAGCATCAAGTGGAGACGATAAACTACCTGTGTAGATAGTAAATAGAATTGGACCCAAAACTGATCCTTGAGGGACTCCAAATAGAAGGGGAGCAGAATCAGAGCTAGCGTAATCAACAGCCACTCTCTGAGATCTGTCCGACAGATACGACTTAAGGATCAAAAGGGCACTATCACGAATGCCATAAAAATACAGATCGTCCAACAATAGTTTATGATCTACTGCATCAAAAGCTGCAGACAGATCTAACAGAACTAGGAGAGAGGACATCCCCACTACAAGTGTTTGCCACCAAGTCACTCTGAATCCTTGTTAGTGCAGTTTCAGTTGAATGGTATTTTCTGTATGCTGATTGACCAACAGGAACAACTCTGTTGTGTTCCAGTAGTGGTACGAGTTGATCGAGTATGGCCCGCTCAGTAATCTTGGATAAAAAAGACAGGTTAGAGACAGGACGATAATTTGTCATGCTTTCGTCATCAAGGCCAGGTTTCTTAATTAAGGGCCTAAGCAAAGCACATTTCTCAGAGTGCACAAAATTACTTTCTAAGAAGCATCTATTTATTATGTTGCAGATAAAGTCTGCGGCGTGTTCATACACATCAGGTAGTTGTGACATGTTACATGGATCGAGTGAGCAAAATGTTTTATTAAGTTCTCTGATATAACATTTGACTTTGTTTACATCCAGCAGATGAAATGTTGAAAGCAAATGATCCCCGGTGCACCATGGCTGGAAGTCAACTGAGTACGCTTCACTAGGAGAGCTGCTGTCTAAATCACTTCTGCGAGATATCTTACTTGTAAAAAATGAAGCAAAATCAGAAGCCAATTGGGTATCAGATACAGAAGTTGGTTTAACAGTTACATTCCTTCGACCAACCAAATTGTTCACAACTGCAGACAGTTTTTTTTTATCACCACCACATGAATCAACTTTATTTTGATAATACCTAGCCTTTTGGGCTTTTACAGTGTGAATGACTGCTCTTCTCACAAAAACATAACACAAACGAGTTACTTCAGTCCGCTGCAAGCACCACTCACGTTCTGCCCTTCTGTGTTGTCTACGCAAAGAATTTATGGATGGACCATACCACGGAGAATCATCACGTATAGTGATTTTTATTATAGGAAACTCGCATGGAACACGATCTCACGGAACGCGCTCGCAATTATACACGGTAAGGGCTGGGATACATATAAGACAATGTAAGATTAAAGAACCATTATGAAAACTACAAATTAATGCAGGAGAGGCCTTTGAAAGATCAAATCCTCAAACGTCACCGCAGCGCGCGGTTTGTTTTGATTACGTGACAATCTAGACGGGAAATTATTCAGTGAGTGAGACATTCCCGAGTACAGTAGCACAGTATTTGTAAGTTAAATATTTACAGTACTGTACTGTTCTGGTAAGTTTATGTGCAACTTAAAGTACTATTAAATAACGTTAAAGCAAGAAATAAAGTCTTATAACTAGTTTACCTGATGGGCGTCAGAATATTGCCTTTTTTATTTGTTCATTTTTTCCACAGTACTGTACAGTATTTGTAAGTTAAATATTTACTGTTCTCGTATGTACTGTACTTGTAAGCACTTAAAGTTAAATCATTAAATAAAGCCTTGTAACCAGTTAACCCGAATTATATGATTACCCATGATCGGCGTCGGAATATTGCCTTTTTTGTTTGTTCGTTAAACTCTTACTGTACTGCTTTTCTACAGTACTGTATTTGTAAGTTAAATATTTACTGTTCTGGTATGTACTTGTAAGCAATTAAAGCATTAAATAAAGCCTTGTAACCAGTTACCCTGATTTATATGATTACCCATGACTGGCGTCGGAATATTGCCTTTTATGTTTGTTCGTTAAAGACTTGCTGTACAGCTTTTCCACAGTACTGCATTTCTAAGTTAAATATGTACTGTGTTGGTATGTACTTGTAAGTTAAAGCACTCAAAAAAGATAAAGCATTAAATAAAGCCCTGGTACCAGTTAACCTGATTTATATGATTACCTATGATCGGCGTCGGAATGTTTCCTTGTGTTTACATACAGTATTTGTGTGTTGAAGTTTTGCTGTGGAGTACTATATTTGTGAGTTATAACATTAAATAAACCTTCTAACCACTTAAAGTGCTTTCTAGTGATTACCAGTGACAGATAACAGCAAAACAACACATTTGGGGGGTCCAGGGAGCAAAATACGGAGTAGTTTAAATATACGCGATTTCACACCTAACACCGCACGGTAAGAACGAAACCCACATGTTCCGTGCGAGTTCCCTGTACTACCTCAGGACAATAATGGTCAAATATTGACCTAAGCTCGTTGTTGTAAATATCAACCAATTCATCAGAAGAAAGACTGGAAGAATCAATGGAGTTTAAACGTTGATCAGTTTCAAGACACATCAACTGGCGGTCAACATTCCTGTAATTTCTGAACCTGATGACCTTTTTATATGAAGGGGATTTTGGAACATCAAAACTAAGAGTGATCAGAGCATGATCAGAGATGAGGGGGTCAAATGAGTTAACCTCCACATCTGATACGCGCCTGCAACCAACGGGGAACAAGATCAGTTCCAAGGACATGTCCTGAGACATGAGTTGGATTACTCACATGATTGAAAAAATTGTTCTGGGTGATCAACTCAAGGAATTCTGAAGAAAATGGTTTTGACTCTGGACTGTCAACCCAATAATTGAAATCACCACAAAGAAGAAGTCCTCCAGGGTTAAGAGAAAACCCTTCAAGAAACTGCCCAAACTCCTCCATAAAACCTCGATCTGTGCCCGAATGACCTGGTTGATGGACAGTTGCAGTTCTAATGGTATTCTGATGGAAATTTATTAATGCTTCCATAAATTCAAATGAAGATGGGGTCAGGTCTGAGTCAATGAGAGAAACGTTTGCAAGTGCTGCCGAGTAGATGAGTGCTACGCCTCCTCCTGGATAGTCAGCAGCAGGCCTGGGAATACTAATAATAGAATGTGTCTTAAGCAAAGCATTACGAATAATATCAATATCACACTCATACAACCAGGTTTCAGTCAAGGACAAAATGTCAAGCTCGTGCTGATTTAGAGTTTCATTAATACAGTATAGTCTATCTTATTACGGATAGAACGAATATTTAAAAGACCCATCCTTAACTGGTTCAAGAGGGACTTAGTCAGTTTTTTGAATGGTCAAAATTGGTGTTTTCAGTCAATCTATTCCTATGAGAAATCATAATTGGACAGTCTCTACTTGATGCAAAATGGGCAACTGACTGAATTTGAATTAGCATCTTGATGTCTTGAAGAAGTGCAGCCTTGAGTTCTTATAACCTGAGCTATGGGAGGTGCAGAGTGCTCAACAGACCATAACCTTATACTCACCAAACTGCAACTAGTCATACACCCACAAAAGTGCTGCAGACCATCCACCAAGAAACTAAACTATGGCAGTTCAAAGGATGTGGCAACTTGTAACAACTTCCACAGCACTGTTACAGACAAGTTGTCCTAGTGCCCACCATTTGACCCAAATAACAATGGAAGAAACCTGACACAGAGTTACTGAACATTAAGACACTGCTCCAAAGCTCTGCAGAAGAAACACTGGGCTTCTCCACTCGCTGCCATAAGACTAGTTTGATGAAAATGTTGAGGGCATGCATGACCTTCTTACAATGAAGAATAGAGCACATAACAACTGGTTGGCTTGTCCTAGCTCCTTAACCCTAAAAACTGAATTCCAGAATCTCAAAAGTGAAACCCAGAGAAAACTGCATGACCTAGAGAACAGATGGTGGACTGAGCAAGCAAAAGAGCTGCAAAGACTGGCTGATATTAATGACCAACATGGGTTCTACAAGTCCATTAAAACCATCTGTGGACCATCCAAACACAACATAAACCCTGTTCAATCAACTGAAGGAGAGCTCCTGAAAAACAAGTAAGCAATCCTAGAAAGTTGGGTACAACACTCCAACACCTTACTGAATCAAAGAAACCCATTGGAGCTCAGTATCCTTGATAACATCCCAAATGCCCTGCAAGTGGCAGATATCGATGTCCCACCTACACCTGCAGAAACTGTTCAGGCCATCTGATTTCTAAAAACTAACATAAGGCCTGGCCCTAATGGCATACCATCTCAGCTGATCAAAGAGGATGGCCAGTTTGTTCCCCAGCACTTCCATAATCTCATACTGACTGTCTGGAACCAAGAACAAATTCCATGTGAATGGCATACTTCTAACATTGTAACCATCTACAAGAAGAAAGAGGACTGCTCAAATTGTGACACCAGTAGCAGCACTAACCAGGTAATGTTGTCCAGACTGACAAAACATTTGACTGAGTCAACACTTCCTTAAACACATGGTGGATTTCATAAGGAACGAATCACCTATGATTTTTTTTATCTGTTGCAAAAAAGAAGGAACCAAAGGCCAGAAGCCAGTTACATTGTTCCCTCAAAGAAAAAATCAAAATAACACAGAGCCAAATTCAAAATCAGTTCATTTCAAGACATCTGGACACACTGCATTTGAAATCCTGGAGGTTATAAGCAGTAGGAAGTATAAAGGTTATAGGCAGTAGGAAGTATAGACAGAGGAAGACACTGCCAGAGTTCATATGATCTTTCTTGCCAGACAGATGCAAGAGAAATGGCTCAAGCAGAACCGTTGATCTTGCAAAAGCATTTGACAGTGTCAACAGAGAAATTTTATGGAGTGCTCTTTCAAAATGTAAAGTTCCAAACAAATTTCTTACAATCCTAAAGAACCTGCATGATAGCGTGAATGCTTGTGTGTTTATGTGTGGGAGCAAATCTGAGCTCTTCAGTGTAGATGTAGGTGTAAAGCTAGGATGTGTCCTGGCTCCTGTCATTTTCAACTTCTGTTTCACTGCATTCAACCTTTTAGGTCACCAACAAATGAATCTTGATAATGGAATAAAAATCTAGTTACATTTAGATTGCAACTTATTTAATCTCAGACATCATCAAGCACAGTCAAAGACTGAAATGGCTCATTTCCTAGAGCAGTGATACACTGATGACTGTGCTGTCCTTTTACATACCTCAGAAGTCCTACAACAGTCTCTCACCATCATTTCCAGCTTATACTCCGCATTGGAGCTCTGAATAATTGTCAGTGAAACAGAACTAATATCTCAGAGAAACAGTGCAGCAGAGCCTCTTGCATCTCAGATAAATGGCAAGAATGTAAAACAAGTGGAGAATTTTACTTACCATGGAAGTGTGCTCACAGATAAACATAACACTGATGCTGAAGTCCCTGCACGAATCAGCCGCGCCTCAGCCTCTCTGGGGCATTTCAGATCCAGAGTCTTTGAAAACACCAACTTGAGAATTGAGACAAAGGTATCAGTATACAGTGGGCTCGCATAGTGCGGAAGTGGATGGGCGGTCCACGACCTCGGCACTGTGATTTCGCATACTTTGAATACATAATCTTATGGGAAAAATAACAAATGGCTTGGACTCCCTCAAACCTTGATATTTTTTTTAACCTTAGAGATATAATAAAAGGAAAACTTTTAAGACATACAGTGCTCGTCAGAAGTAACGAGCGCACTGCGTCCCTCCTACGAAACAAACCTTTCAGCATTGAAAAAACATGTAAATAATGCATTATATTTACCTTTAACCCCTTAACCGTGGGTGTCATTCCAGAATGACATTGCAAAAACTGGACCAAACCGCAGGTGTCATTCTGGAATGTTTGTGAATATTTTGAATACCACGCGTTTTTTCCACGCGCCAATTGTTTCACGGGAGAGTAGCTATTAAGTTCTTTCATTCCAGCCGACCCCCACCTCCCTCCTCCCACCCCCCAGGTCCCCCACCCCACCCCTGCCCAAACACGCATCAGTATCTGTCCAGCTTTGTGATTGACAATGGCGCTGATGTAGCAGTGAAGTGCAGGCAATTGCAGTGCCTTTTACCTGCCTCAGTGAACACAGAGTGGGTGTTTATCATATGTGCAGTGTTCATATATGTTTATATTATTATTATCAGAGTGAGGTTGGCATTTGGTAATGGTGCGTGGGGCGAAAAATAGTGATTTTAGATCGCTCACTTCTAATGGCACTGCCCGTCCAGTGATAGTCAACAAAATCATGAAACCTACATCATTGCAAAGCTGAAGGTTAGTACTTTCTAATGGTACCTTATTTTTCACTCTAGATTTATTCTGTGCAGAGTTATAAAGGTTTAAAGTTTGTTTACATTTTGGCTGGAACCCCCGCAGGGGGGGGGGGAGTTGGGTCAAAACAATGCCCGCGGTTAAAGGGTTAATGCATGGTAGGGTATCTTTTGCGCTTCTTCACGGACCTGAGACGTCGTGGAAGTGAAAGGGCGAGGTTCCTCACGTGCTGGGGTGGTATTTTTGCCCGGGACTCACGAATGGCTGCTTCCAGAATAGGCAGAAAGCTCACATCCTTCCCTTAGAGATTCTTCTTTACGAAGTACCAGAGGTTTTCTATCGGGTTGAGGTCTGGGCTATAGCCTGGCCAGTCTTTCATGAAGTAGACCTCGCAATCACAAAGCCAGTTGGTGACCGATTTGGCTTTATGAGCAGGTGCACCTTCGTACTGAAACACTCGTGCACCTGTGAGCTCGAAGGACTCAGGTAAATGATCACAAAGAAGCTCCAGGTAAATGTCCTGATTCACTCTGCAGTTCTTGGGAAGCACAACAAGGTAAATGATCACAAAGAAGCTCCAGGTAAATGTCCTGATTCACTCTGCAGTTCTTGGGAAGCACAACAAGCTTCCTCAAACCCTTCCCAGAGACACAACCCCATACCATAAGTGAATCAGGGTGTTTAACTGTGCCCCCCACGTAACGGGGGTCAAGCGGGTCACCACCTTTGCGCCGGTACATGCGCGCTCCTCGATTACAGGTAACACTAAACGTTGCCTCATCAGACTACAACACTGACAACCATTGGTCCTCACCCCAGTTAAGGTACTTGTTAGCAAAGGCAAGCCTACGAAGTCGCTGGTAACGTGTAAGAAGAGGCTTTCTCACAGGCCTGTGACTTGTGTAACCAAGTTCATGGACTCTTCGAGACATCGTGCACATTGAAACCTCACCAAACACTTCCGGGTTGCTCTCCTTAATTTTACTTGCGCTCACATGGGGATTAGACTCCACTGCACATTTTAACACATTAACAGACCTCGGAGAAGTTTTCCTGGGCCTACCAGACCACGGTTTCTTTGTAGGAACGTCACCACTATTTTCCACTCGAAAACGGGCACACCACCTCCGCACTGTCGATCGAGCCACACCAACCAAATCATTAATTTCCTTCGTAGGGTGGCCTGCCTTCTTTAGAGCAATGATCTATGATATGATTTCACTCGAAAGTTCACGGGCAGGGGCCATAACAAAGTGGCGAAAGCCAAAACACTGCGGGACACTAGGTAAAAAATGGCACAAGGAGAGAGGGAGGAGCGGCGGAGTTCCTCTGTTTCACGCAGTCCGTAGGCAACTGAGGCGGCAGCCAACCAGCGCACAGTTAGGCCTCAAGTTGCCATGATGCCATGTTAGCGGCCCAAACGTCTGGCTCAATTTTTAGTACCAAAAAAGGGTGATTCTTTTTTCACCAAAAGTATTGCGCGCCCTGACATAGGCACTTGATACTTCTGACGAGCACTGTATACTACAGATATAGATAAAATAACAAAAATATGGTCAGTCACCTTAAAAACAGTAGATGACTTAAAAGCAGGGGTTCCGAGGCACAGCAACACACTTATTAGAGTGCCCCCGCTGCACCATGCTTGTTTAATGGTTGCCAGTGTTGTATTATTCCAGGCTTTGACGAAGGAATTTACGGTCCGTCGAATGTTATACAGTATGGGGGTTGCAGGTATGCCAGGTGAAGCAGGTGAGTCAGTTGGGCCTGTAGAGGTGGAGGGGAAGGCGCCAGTGAGTCAGGTGGGGCAATGGAGGAGGAGAGGATGGCAGCAGGCAAGTCAGGGGAGGTGGTGAGGGGAGGATCCTTCATCTCCTCCTTGTTACTGCTCACGTTTTCGGCAATTTCCTTCTTCTCTTCTTGTTTGTGTGTTTCATTCCTCATCTTGTGGATATATTTGCAGTATAACAACTTGGCATTTGCAAAATAACCATTATTCAGATGAATCCAAATGTTATTATTGAAACTGGGTATCTGTTCTAACTTAACATTATTGCCGAAGACGTTATTGTCGAAGTCGTTATTGGTGAGATCTTACTGTAGACTCCTCTTGAGCACCTTCCCCACGAGCCTCTAACGTCATGATGGGCGCGTCGTGTGGGGAGGGGGGTCACGTAGTCAGGGAAAATAGTGGTTTGGGGCCACCCCTTGCCTCTGCCTCACGTATTGTGGGCTAAACTCATGCATTCATAGTTTTTTGGTTATGCATTTTGGTCACTCCTGTACTATGCAATTCACACATTGTGATCATTCGTACTGTGCGAGCCCACTGTATACAGCTGTATGCCTCTTCACCCTCTTATATGGTACTGAATCCTGGACTACATACCAGTGTCACATCAAACATCCTGAGTCTTTTCACATCCAGTGCTTACAGCACATCCTTGAACTCACATGGGAAGATAAAGGCTCTTGCTCACAAATTCTCCAACAGGTAAAGTTAACCTGCTTAGAAACAGGCTGGTTAAAAAACAGCTTAGATGGATTGGATACGTGTTCTGACTGCTTGACCCTGTCGAGTACAGTACTGTATGCCCAACTCCCTGCAGCATGTCGCAACCCAGGGGACAGAAGAAAAGATGATCATATAAGGATAACTGAAGAAATGCAACATCGTACCAAAAGACTTTGAAACCAATGCCTTTGACAGAAAACAATGGCAGGTTCTCTGCAGCAAAGGAACCATTCATCTCAAAGAAGCTTGGAACCTGGCCAGAGAAACGCATAGACATTGGAGGCACCACTAAAATGGAGTTCTCCCGGCAAACCCAGACTTGACACGCCAACTGTGTGGCCAAGTTTACCGATCCAGAACTGGTCTGCACAGTCTCACACGTTGGCATGAATGACTGAGCAACACATCATCTTGTGTATAGTAGCCATCGTCTTCTATAGTAAAAGGACAGCTTTAATTGTGTGTATGTGTGGTGTGTGTGTGTGTGTGTGTGTGTGTGTGTCCTTACCTAATTGTTCTAACCAGAATGTATCTCCACAGGAATGGGTCAAGCTCATACTGTCCCTTGTTTTGAACCATCCATAAATTTATTAATAGTTTTGGCACACACTGTTTCATTTGGTAATGCATGCCACTGATTATTTGGGAAACTGAATTTCAGTACGTCATTATCACCACACTTTTTATGCAGTTTTATGCAGTGCCTTCTTGCTGTTATTTTCCCCTAGGTTATATCCTCATTTGTGTCTATTTTCTCTTTTCCTGTGATGCATTTATATAGCATAATCATGTCTCGTCTTTTCCTTCTCTCTCGTAATGTTGGTAGGTTTAATTTGTCTGGTTTTCTTAGCTTAGGTTCCTTAGGCTTGGTTCCCATCTTGTAATGGCCCTTTGTACCTTTTCAATCTTATGTGTGTTTTTTGAGATAAGGATTCCAGACTACTGATGCATGCTTCAGGGTTGGTCTAATGAATGATGTAATTATCTTTCTCAGCATGTCTTCACACATACATGTGAATGTTACTTTTATATTAGCCAGTAGTGAGCACATGTTCTGTACTTTCTCCTTGATGTGGTCAGCTGAAGATAATCATGCCTAGGTCTTTCTCCTCCTCTGATATGTGTAGGTTTGAACTTCCTAGCTTATAATCCCAATTTGGTCTTTTTTCACTTTTACCAAACTTTATTACATGACATTTGTCCACACTGAATTCCATGTGCCATCTATTGCTCCATTCATGAAGTTTATTTAATTCTTCTTGTAGCTCTCTCCAACAGTCGGTATTTGTGTTTTGCCTTTGTATCTTTGCATCATCAGCAAACATACTTAGATAGTTTCCATTTCCAGTGTTGCTGTCAATGTCGTTTATATCCTTTTACGCCAGGTGAAAATTTGTAAACTGGAACGCCATGTGGGGGCTTGAGAGACCCCAACTTAATTGTTGGATTTCTGCCATATGCACAAAGTTCTATCTATCTATCTTTTGCCAGACGCCATAATCCCATAAGGGGTGGCCATTTGACTGAGTTATCTGTTTTACGGTGAGGGGCACTAACCCTCCACCAACCCACCTGTTGACATGTAGGGAGCAAGTATGGTTTGGTTATACGGTTACCACCCAGCGTTGTAAATGGTTTCTTGGCTTACAGGAAACCATTTGGCTTGTCACTCAATGTAAAGCCACCTGCAAATGAAAGAAAAGCAATAAGAAGTGACAGGAAAGATAGGAGAAATAGGAAGAGAGGAGAGCAGGCACAGAAAAAGAATGATAAAGGCTAAGGAAGAAGGCAGCACTACATCAAGTGAGTGGATGATGGTCGCGACCACCTACCACTTGCACAAAGTTACAAATGTTAAATTTTGCACATATGTTGCCCAGGACATGGCACGTGCAGCCAGTCCACCATTTTGTGTGTGTCTGTGTATGTGTATGTATGTATGTGTAAAATTTTTATGAGTTCAAAATTTTTGACATTTCCAGATGTAATGAATAATGTGGCATATATATATTTTAAATTTTGACGTTTCCACGTGTAATAAATAATGTGGGATATATATATATATATATATATATATATATATATATATATATATACTGCATATATATATATATAGATAGATCAGATATTCATTCTTAGATCTTTAATGGAAAAGTTTCTAGAGAAGGGAAAGAAGTTGTATGCTGCTTTCATGGATTTGGAGAAAGCATATGACAGGGTGGATAGACAAGGATTGTGGAAAGTATTAAGAATACCGGTATATGGAGTAGATGGAAAGTTGTTGAGTGCTGTGAAGAGTATGTATGATGATGCAAAGGCTGCAGTGTGTGGGGATGGTGAACTAAGTGAATTTTCCTCTTTGGAGGTTGGGTTGAAACAGGGATGTCATGTCTCCAAGGTTGTTCAATCTGTTCATGGATGGGGTAATAAAAGAGGTACAAGGTAGGGTAGTGGATGTTGGAGTGGCCCTGGTGAGAGAGGATAGTGTTTGGAAACTCCCTGTACTGTTGTTTGCAGATGATACTGTGTTGTTGAGTGAAGACGAAGGGGAGCTGCAAGGCTTGGTGGATGAGTTTGGGAGAGTCTGTAAGAAACGGAATCTAAAGGTGAATGTAGGGAAGGTTAAAGTGATGGTCTTTGAGAGAGGTGAAGTCAGTGAATGTACAGCAAGGTTGGATGGTGAGGATTTGGAAAATGTGAGTATGTTTAAGTACTTGGGTAGTGTGATGAGTAAGGATGGAGGTTTGGAGGGTGAAGTGCTTGAAAGGGTACAGCAGGTAAGAAAGGTTGCTGGTTCTTTGAAAGCAGTGATAAGAAACAGGGAAGTAAACATGGAAAAAGTTACTACATGACAGTATTGTGATACCAACTCTAACGTTTCGAAGTGAAGCTTGGACGTTGTTGGAAGGACACAAGTCAAGAGTGAGAGCAGTGGAAATGAGTTATTTAAGAGGAGCCTGTGGAGTCACATGGAGAGACAGACTGACGAATGAGGATATAAAGGAGCGTTGTGGTGTGGATGTGGATGTGATAGGAAGCGTTATGAGGAACACACTGAGGTGGTTTGGCCATGTGGAGAGGATGGAGGGTGAAAGACTGACGAAGAGAGTGTATGTGAGTGAGGTGGAGGGGGGAAGAGGGAGGGGGAGGCCGAGGATGAGATGGAGGGATGGGGTGGAGAGGTATATGAGAGAGGGGGGTGTGAGTTGGGAGCAGGGCAGTGAAATGGCGGGGGACAGGGCAACTTGGAGGCGATTTGTTTGTGGCCACCCCAAACGGGATTGAGGCGTCTGGCAATAGATAGATAGATAGATAGATATACAGTATATATATATAATATTGATGTATGTATGTATGTATATGTATATACAGTATATATATATTTTACATTTTGATGCATACATCACTCAAGCTAAATGGTTTCCTGTACACCAGGAAACCATTGCTGGGTGGTAACCATATAACCAAATTTTGGCACCTGGTGGTTTAGTGGGTAATTAAGATCTCCAGTCAGTTTGAGCCTGTGTAGGTTTATATCCAAGGGGTGGTTGGGGTTTATAGCTCACGTAATGCCACACAGTGATGAGTGAGGTTGGTCATTCTCATCTTAAATGTCAGAACGAACTTGCCTAGCCCTGGGTTCCTATGCTTCTCATGGGATGACATAGGATTGGATGATGTTTGGATGGATGGTACATGTAATGAATAATGTGGCATATATTTTTAGGTTATATTCTTATTCATTCAGCATGTTCTGAACATACTAAAATAAATGTGTTGTCAGTTATTATCCCATAGAAAAAAAAAAAAAAATCATAAAATGACCAGAAAAATTAGGTTGAATCGATGTTCTGGACATGGACGAGATTGACATTTATATTCAGAAAACCCCTGAATTATTTACAAATTAAGTAAACTAGATTGACATTTACTGTATATTCAGAAAAAGATTGACATTTACAGTATATTCAGAAAAAAACCTGAGTAATTTACAAATCTGGTAAACATTCAGTAAAACCAACTAATATATCATTATCACCACCAGAAATGGGAGGATCTTGTACAATTCTCCCCCACTGACTGTAGAACATCTCATCATTCAGTGACATGGTCAATAATATCAAGAAGTTGAAAATATCAAATTGTTACACAGAATGCTGGATGGGGTACCGGACAACCCCCACTTGAACTTTGTGCCCTCCTGACTCCTGAACTATAAGAGCATTTTCACTCAAAATTGCTGCACTTATACAGTCAGCCATGACAAACAGAGGCATGGTTGACCAGATCCCTAAAACAGTAAGGGGGCAACATGGCATCCTTTAAAAAATATGTTGGGGTCCATACGACCCCACCTGGCACACAAAGGGATATAATAAAAACATAATTGATGCCAGCACTGATCCCTGCGGGACTCCACTACAGTCATTACTTGTTTTACGATGTTTCGGTTTACGATGATTCGCTACAACGATAATAGAAAAGTTCCACCCCAAAATTTGATTTACAATAAATTTCCTGCTATAACGATTTTGCCATCGGAAAGCGCCAGGCACATGCAAGGTGACCATTGCTTGTCTCAGGCAAGATGGCGGTCCCGGCATGCAGGCATTGTAATGGTTCAAGTCCCGCCACCCCTTTAAAGCCCTGTCTTTTCAACTTGTTCATGTGTGCCCCCCTGTTATCGTCACCTCTCAGCCAACCATCGTACTACAGTACTGTGGATTTGTGTGCCCAATGGTAAGGTCAGTGCCATTGTAGGCCCCAGTGCTATTGTTGGTGCAGGTATGGGTCCCAGTGCTAAGGTTGGTGTAGGTATGGGCCGGATTCCTCTCCCGCTAACCTGTTCCTGTCTGACTCAGAGGCTGACCACTGGTGCCTGTAAGCACAGGCTGTCCCCCAGTCTCAGGGGGGACGACTTGGACCAATACAGGAAGGAATGAAGGTGGGTTGTCATTTATGGTTCAGTCTTGGTTAGGTGACGTTGGGAAGTTGAGTTGACGTAACCCCCATTTTATAATGAGTTTCAATCTCCCAATTTACGATAAAATTGGTATACGATAAGGTATGACCTGATGTAACCTCATTGTAAAACGAGTAATGACTGTAATCACTTCTCTTCATAATGAGTGATTTCCCCTTAGTACTGTTCTCATTTCCCTTTTTCTGAGAAAATCTTGCATCCAACAGTACAGATTACCTCAGATTCCTCCTTGATTGTACAGTTCCATAAAATTTTGGTGTGGTACTCTGTCAAATGCCTTCTTGAAATCCAAATAGATACTGCCTGCCCATCCTTCTCTTTTCTGTACTGTTTCTGCAACTTTATCATAGTAGCTTAATAGATTAGTAACATGTGATTTCCCCTTTCTAAAACTGAGCTGTCTTTCTGTTATCATATTGTGTCTTTCCAGATGATTTAACCAAGTTTTTCATATCAGCTTTTTTAATATCTTACAATGCTGGTTAGTGATACATGTCAATAGCTGAGTGGATTTTATCTATTTCCTTTCGTGAAGAGGGGAACAATTTTAGCTTTCTTCCAAATATCAGGTAGTTTACCTTGACTTAAGGATTCCTTGAATTTATGCATATTGGTCTGCCTAACTTTTCTGCACATTCATGTAATGCCTAACCAGAAAAATCATCAGGACCGTTTGCTTTTCCTTTGTCTAATTTGCTCAACTCTTCTTGGACCTCCTGCTCCAGTGTTCATATACTGTATCCGTTAATATGTGTGGTCATGCGTGATCCTTATCATCTCCCTCAAATCTACCTTCTTCTGTAAAAACTGATTGGAATTTTTTGTTATGTACAGTACTTCACAAATATTTTATTTTTGGTAGAAAGTTTTCCCCTCATCCATGATGGACAGTATTTTATCTTTTACTTTGGTTTTGCTTCAGATGTAGCTGTAAAAGAGCTTCAGTTGATCGCTACTTTTATTTATAATGTCTTCCTCAAACTGTCTGTGAGCTTCTCTCCATATCCTTGTATAATAATTTCTTGCCTGTTTATAGTTGTTATATGTCCTCTCACTATTATGTTGTCTGTATTTATTCTATTCATTATTAAGCCATTTCTTTATCCTTATTTCTGCTTCTTTGTGCTGAGGGATATAATTTTGGACTCTGTTTCATAAAAATCACATAATTTTCTATATACAGTAATCCCTCCACTATCCAACGTAATAGAGACATAGGCATGTCCGGAAAGTGTTCCTGTCCGGATAGTGGGCACCAGCCTCCTGGACTTGTACTTATGGACCCTAACTCAGAAAAACACCTATACAACTCCCTCAGGACATGCATAGCACCTATTTAAGACCCAAGTCACACAAATAAGGGACATAAAAGACTGAAATAAAGGCAAAAGAAGCATAAAATGAGGTTTTTGAGGTAGGTTCATGCAATATTAAACATTCTGGGTACATACAAGTCCCTGGCTCCTGGACTGGTAGTTATGGACCCTAACCTAGCCTAACTCAGAAAAACACCTCCCTACTGCACATGCATAGCACCTAAAACACTACATGTTCACACCAATAAGAGACATACAAGAGTGAAATGAGGTGTTTCAGGTAAGTATAGTATGGAAAATACAGTACAGTACAGTATGAAACATTCTGCCTACTTACAGCAAGTCCATGGCCATCTCAATGAATAACCGCCTCCTCTCAGACTCTGACAGTAAGAAGGATTTCCTGAAGCACTTGCAGTACACTGTTCATGAAGTCTTGCACTTAACTTAGTCATTCGCACTCAGAAGTCCATTCTCCTCAAACTGCGCACTCTTGTCTTACTTATGCTCCATTGTAACTTAATAAATGTTGCACTCGGCACTTTAAGTCTTTCCACTCATAAAACCAATTTTAAAACAAATCACAAGTTTATTTACATTAAATTTAGTCCAAAAATTTTGTCTTTTCACTCAAATTTCTACTTTCTTTACAATACTGTATACATTGTTTTTCTTTCACTGCACAACACTAAATTCCCGTGTGGTCTAGTGGAGAAGTTCTTGCCGTTTAATCACTGTCAGAGTCTGAGAGTATCACTGGCAGGTGACCTAGGGGTGCGTCTCTGGGTCATGGTGATGGCGTACCCACTGCAGACGACTCTGAAGATAGACGCAAACTCACGTCGAGCGGTGACTCCACCGTGGCTGATGTGCTGGGCTGTGGCTCGGAGCATGAGTGCCTGTCTTTGGGAGGCAACGGAGTGGAGCCAGGGCTGGGCACTGCGGGGGTCATGGGCCTGAAAAAACTGTCAATCATTGATTGACGTAAGGAACGACGATTTTGACGATTTATGATGCGCTGCCTGAAAGCACGCACTTCCTCCACAAGTCCCAAGGGCCCCATCTCCCTGTCGCAGTCCAGGTGTTCCAGGTAGTCCAGAATGAACTCTAGGTGTTCCTGGAGTGTGCTCAGCTTGGGGATGGCTGGAGTAGAGTTATGCTGAGAGGAGTCCACATCATCGTCGCCATCCCTGTCGGAATCTTCAAGCTGGGTACTGACACCTGCAACTGAAGATGCGATCTCGATATCAGACAGGGTCTGATACCCAGGATTTCCCTCGTCGTCATCCAACCACTCACGCACTTCGTCCACATCAACATCATCGCCGTGCGCACATAGACATGAATGGAAGTCATCCACGTTGAAACCTAGGAAATCGTACTCCGCATCCGTTCTGAGAAGCAGACGAGACCAACCAGCTTCTAGAGTCTTGACAGGGATTTCCTTCCATGCAGTGGCCCCGTTGTAAGTGGCAGACTTGATGTTGTAGCGGCGAAGGTTTTCCAAAGTCCGCTGGCTTCGCGTGTCCTGTCCCTCCCTGCGCTCGTCCTCGTCCTCGAGAACAACCATCACCTCGTTCAGGAACTTCCATCAGTATGGGCGCTTCATTGCCATGCTCACTCCTTGGTCCATTGGTTGGATGAGAGCAGTAGTATTAGGTGGCAGAAACATGCACCTAATGCGGCCATTCTCAGCCACCAAGTCCTTGTCGCGGGGGTGGGCAGGTGCATTGTCGATGAGGAGGGCCTTTACCTGGTCGCGTGGGATTCCCAGTTTCTCTGTCTGGTAATGCATGACCTCCTTGACGAAATGGCGGTGGAACCAGTCTTTGAAGATGTGGGCTGTGAACCATGCCTTCAAGGAATGGTACCAGACGACAGGAAGGACATCCATCACCCCAGAAAGACACCGAGGCTGCTTTGCACGTCCAACAATAACAGGCTTAAGCCGGTGCATGCCATTAGCATTGGCACAACACAAAGCAGATAGCCGTTGCTTGGAGAGCTTGTGGCCAGGTACACACTTCTCCGTCTCCTCGGCTAGAGTGTTCGTAGGCAAAGAGCGATAGAATAAACCAGTTTCATCAGCATTGTAGACTTGACCGAGAGTGAGGCCCTCCCTATCGATCAAGCCCTTCATCTTGTGCTGAAACTCCTCTACTCCATCCTCGTTAGCGTCCAAAGCTTCGCCATGAGACTTACGGTTGGTAAGGCCATGCCATACTTAAACGCGAAGAGCCAACCCTCGGATGCCTTGAAGTCTAGGGCGTCATGAAGCCTTGCGAACTTCTCAGCAGCAGCCTTCAGCTCCGTACCACGTACCATCACACCAACAGCACGTTGCTGTCTATACCAAATCAACGTGAAGCGGTCGACTTCAGCAAACTCGGGAGCAAACATCATCTTCCTCTCCACATTGCGTTTGCTTTTCGACAAGAAGTTAGCCGTGTACTGCATGAGTTTGTCTTGGGATCTCTTAATATCAAACAAAGTAGATTGGGCCAGGTTGAACTCACGGAGGATACGTGAAGAAGACCATCCCACATCTACTTTCTCCAATATCTCCCGCTTCTTCTCCAGAGTCAAATCCACTCTCTTCCTCTTCTCAGGCGGCGGGGCCATCATCACACACACGAAGGAGAGGCACGAGAGCAGCAGGAGTGCCTGCAGCAGGTAAGGCACCACCACAAAGGCGAGCACATGAGCAGCCATGACGACGAGCGTTCACTCACAACAAGGGACAGGCGGAAAGTGGGGAGGATGCAGGGGTGCTCTAGCAGACGTCGGAGGAATGACGCGCCACAACAAAGCTGTCCCGTGCTGCGTGCGCCAAGTTCAAATTATGGGCGGGAAAAAATCTTTTTTTTTTCCTCTCTCATTTTTTGCGGTTTTTGGACCATTTTAGGAATATTGGATCCCGGGACGATTATGTCCGGTTAGTGGGAATGTCTGGAAAGTGGGCGTCCGGAAAGTAGAGGGATTACTGTATATATATATCATTTATAGCATGTCCACTAAGCTCCTTTTCCCAATCCATTTGTATAAAGTACTTCTTTAGGTCGTCATGGTTACCCTTTTTTGTAGTTTAAGCTCTTTGTAACTTTTTTTAACACTAAATATATCATATGCTATCCTGAAATTTAGTACTACATGGTTGCTTTTGCTGAAAATTGGGTGATACATTATGTTGTCAGTTTCATTTTCTTGCCTTGTAAAAACAAGATCTAATAATGATGGCTCTTCTGGTCCACTTTTTCTCGTGTTTTCCCATTTATGTTGTTAAGAAAAACTCCTGTATAAGATCCAGGAGCTTTTGAGCCTAACAGCTTTCATGGCTTCTTACATCTTGAGTATTCCAATTTGTATTTGTGTTGAAATCTCCTGTTAGTGTAATTATTTCAAGATTTTTCTTCCATTCTTTATACTAGGATTCTTAAACTTATATTGTACTTTCTGCCAAGTTTTCATATTCAACTCTGTCCCAGGTTCTTGTCTTGGGTGGCATGTACAAATTTGCCACCATTATTTTACTTTCAGCTGTGTTGATTTCTGCTTCAATTAATTTTACTTTTGAGGGTATATCTAGTTCTTTCTTTGACTTGAAGTTTTTCCTTTGTTAATATCATAACTCCTCCTCTTTTTTTCAAATTTCTATCCCTTCTCCATATAGTATATGCATCAAAACTTAAAGTGTTATTGAATATTTCATTCATTCATTCATTGCCAGACGCCATGTATCCCAAACGGGGTGGCCAAGGGCTTAGAGTTAATTGTTTTACAGGGAGGGGCACCAATCCTCCACCAACCCCACTTGTTTCAGGTAGGTGGGGATACTTACCATCCACTCACTTAGTGTATGGTAGTGCTGCTTGGGTGTCTGCCCATTCCTTTTTTCCATCCTTCTGCTTCTTCTATCTTTCTTTCCTTCATTCTTTCCTCTTCCTTCTGCCTATGGGTGACTCTACACTGAGTGGCAAGCCAAATGGTTTCCTGGACACCAGGAAACCATTTACTACTTTGGGTGGTAGCCGTATAACCAATTTATGGCGCCTGGTGGTTTAGTGGGTAATTAAGGCACTCCAGTTGGATTGTGCCTGTGTAGGTTTATATCTAAGGGGTGGTTGGAGTTTATTGCTCACATAATGCCACTCAGGGATGGGTGAGGCTGGTCACTCTCATCTTAAATGTCAGGACCAACTTGCCTAGCCTTGGGCTTCTATGCTTCTCATGGGGCAACATAGGTTTGGATGATGGATGGACGAATAGGCAAATATGAGGCTTCTTTTCGTTGATATAGTCTTTTGTCTCAAATAATTTGGATACCATTCCATGTACACTAGAGTACATCAACTTAGTCATGTTGTTTACATATTTGACATAGTTTGAGTTTACTACCTTGCCTTTTTTTTAGTCCCTGCTGTTTGTGTGCCATTTTCTTGACTGGGACAGGGAAGGTTTGGAGCCAGCAGATCCAGTGTCTGGCCCTTGGCCTTTGATTGATACTGCTACTGTGAGTGAGGCAATAGGCAGGATGAGGGTGGGGAAGGCAGCAGGTGTGTCTGGGTTGACTGCCGAAATGTTGAAGGCCTCAGGCGATATAGGGGTGAGTTTAGTCACTGACCTGATAAATAGGATTATTTATGAGTGTGTTGTCCCAGATGATTGGTTGAAGAGTGCAATTGTAAATGTGTATAAAGGGAATGGTGATGCCCTGGAAAGAGGAATTTATAGAGGTATAAAGCTTTTAGATCAGATAATGAAGGTAATGGAGAGAGTTTTAGAAAGTATGATTAGAGAAAGAGTGAATATTGATGAGATGCAGTTTGGGTTTATGCCAGGTAGGGGGACCACTGATGCTGTATCCATTGTTCGACAGCTTCAGGAAAAATATATTGATAGGAGAAGGGATCTTTATTTTGTTTTTGTTGATTTGGAAAAGGCCTTTGACAAAGTCCCTAGAGAGGTGGTGAAATGGGCAATGAGAAAGCTTGGCTTGGAGGAGTGGCTGGTTAGGGTGGTTATGGCTATGTATGTGGGTGCTCACACCCAGGTAAGAGTGAATGGAGATTTGAGTGATGAGTTTTCCGTGAATGTTGGTGTGCATCAGGGGTCTGTCTTCAGTCCCATGTTGTTTATCATGGTACTCGAAGCCCTTTCACTTGACTTTAGAAACGGACTCCCGTGGGAGTTGTTGTATGCTAATGATTTGGTGTTGATTGCAGAGAACGAAAGGGAGGCGGAGGAAAGGTTTAGGAAGTGGAGAGATGGTATGGGGCACAAGGGTTTAAGGGTAAATGCAGAGAAAACAAAAGTGATGATATCTAGGGTTGGTGGCGGTACTGTCAAAGACAAGGGAGAGAGGCCATGTGCAGTTTGCCACAAGGGCGTGGGAAGTAGTTCCATCTTGTGCGGTGTGTGTGATAAATGAGTGCATAAGAGATGAAGTGGTATCAGAGGTAGACTGCGAGATAATGCTGATTTTATGTGTACGGCGTGTTGAGGAGAGCAGGTGGAGATTGTTGGACGTGAAAGGATTGAACTTGCTGGTGAATCTCTTGAGTGTGTGGAAGAGTTTTGTTATTTGGGAGACATGTTGTGTGCTGGAGGTGGGGCTGGAGCTAGCTCTGTGGCTAAGGTGAGAAGTGGTTGGAAGAAGTTCAGGGAGCTTTTGCCTCTCCTGATATTGAGAGGACTCTCCCTATGTGCTAAGGGGTCTTTGTATGCAGCATGTGTTAGGAGGGTAATGCTGTATGGTAGTGAGACCTGGGCAGTGAAGGAGGAAGATATTCGCCAGCTCAGACGTACAGAAATGACAATGATTAGGTGGATGTGCAGTGCGTCCCTGTGTCCAAGGCCTGGAGGGGCTGGGTTTACGATAGAAGAGTTGAGAGGTAGGATGGTTCTGGAGTGTATTGTTGTTGTGATGAGGAGAGGTAGATTGAGATGGTTTGGACATGTGGAGAGGATGGAGGATGATAATTGGGTAAGGAAGGTGAGAAGTGTTAATATTGGGGGTGGGGTTATGAGGGATAGACCGAGAAAGACATGGGACGAGGTCATTAAGTGTGACCTCAGGGTTAAGGGACTGAACAGGGAGGCTGCAATGGATCATGCAGCGTGGAGAGCCGCCATTAGGTGACCAATGCCGACACATGCAAGCATGTTGGAGCCTTTAAAAATGAAAATGTAACCCTACTGCTTTGTAAAATAATGTACTTCTCTCTTCCTCAGAGATTTCTTCGTTTTTTGTTTTTGCTTCTTCCCTCTTCTCGTTTTGTAGTCCCCAGTCCATTTGAGTTATGTATCCTTTTATCGATCATAATCGTCATCATCTAATCCTGTGTTGCCTCATGAGGAGGGTAGGAGCCCTGGGCTAGGCAAGTTGGTCCTGACATATACGATGAGAGCGACCATCCTCACTCATTCCTGCACGTGAGTAATAAACCCCAACCACCCCTTGGATATGGAAACCTGCATAGGTTCAATCCTATTGGAGGGCCTTAATTACCCACTAAACCATAAATTGGTTATATGGTTATGGTTTCCTGGTGTACAGGAAACCATTTAGCTTGTCACTCAGTGTAGAATCACCCATAGACAGAAGGAAGAGGAAAGAATGAAGGAAAAAAAGACAGCAGAGGGAGTGTAGTGTCACCTGTAGGCATAGGGAAGAGGAAACAATGAAGGAAAAAAGACAGATGAGGATGGAAGGAAGGAAGGAAGGAGGAGAGGAAAGGGCAGTCACCTGAGAGCAGCACCACATTGAGTGAATGGATAGTGAGTGCCCACACTGTCCATACTGTTTAAAATTCCTCCGACTCTTTGAGTTTGCCAGCATTCTTCAACACCTCCTCCACTGTGTTCACACTTTGGAAGGTTACTTTTAGGAGCCTTGACTTGTTTTTCTCATATTTCCCAAGCCTTTTGTATTCCTCTGTATACATTCTCATGGATGTCTTTTGATAATTCTTTCAATGTGCTCATTATATTTACCATCTCGTTTTGGTCCCTAGAGATTCTGTTTCTTATTTCTTCTTCATCTTTACCAGTGATTACTGTAGATTTGTTTATCTCAACGGATTCCTTAATCAGCTTTGGGCTGTTTTTAATGATATCTTTCATTTCCTTTCGTATGGTTTCATCTTTTTTAATTCTTGCTTCATTTTTATAATAGCAGCATATGCACTTTGTACTTCATCTGAGCAAATTGTCATAATTTCATTTGCCAGAGTTATTTTCTCTTCAGTATCACAGCTTTGTTTGGTCAGACTGCTTGCTTGCTGAATTTTTTCTGTATAATTTTTGAACTCCTCCAAAAATCTCTCATGGTTGAACACTGTACTCCTGACTTTACTTGTTTTCTTTCTCAGTGAGTCTGCCTCAGTTGACAGCTCGTATAGTGTAGTGTCCTTTCTGTTTATTCCTTTACTAATTCTTCATTTTTTCTCTCTGCAGGCGTTGTTTCTTTCTAACTGCCTCTATTTCCAGTTGAAAAGTTTTTTGCAGTTTATTCACTTTCCCCACTAACATGTTATATGTTTCCATTTCAACCAGTTCTCCATGTTCATCATCATGTTTTCTGCTTTTATCCCTTCTCTTACCTACTAACTCCTACTCTGTAAAGTACAAAATCTTACAGAAAGATCATTTCTACTTACAATCTAGCATCTCCCTGCTGTCCATCATGGTGTGATGTGACAACACCCTGATGCTTCCCTTGCTTCAGCAAATTCCTTGGAGCACAGATTCTGATGTATACACTCTTTTGACTGCACTTTCTTTTCTTATAATTACTCTGCTGTATTAACTCAACACTTAATTTAGCCTAGTACTGAACTTGACTCATTAATAGATACTCATTATGTATGCCGGTAGTAGTGGAGCTCGGTGATGTATGTCCTTCCTCTCCCATTGTCGGTGTGTGTGTGTGTGTGTGTGTGTGTGTGTGTGTGTGTGTGTGTGTGTGTCAGACATGGGGTAGTAGTAATATGTAATAGTAATAGTAATGGAAGAATAGATGCAGAAGTGAAGTTTAGAATAAATGAAGTAGGAAAGGTGCTGGGAGGAATGAAAAAAGTGTTTAGATGCCGTTTGCTGTGAATGGATGTAAAGAGAAGGTTGTATGAGGGTGTTGTGGTACCGACTGCATTGTATGGGGCTGAAACATGGAATATGGGTGTAGCAGAGAGGAAAAGTTTGAATGTAATGGAGATGAGGTGTCTGAGGAGTATGTGTGGAGTGACGCGTATGGATCGGGTGTGAAATGATGAAGTGCGAAGGAGAACTGGAGTTGTTCGGGAGATGGCTGGTAGAGTTGAGCAGAGGGTGTTGCGATGGTTTGGGCATATGGAGAGAATGGATAATGAGCGATTGGTGAAAAAGATAACTAGATCTGATGTGAGAGGTGTAAGGCTGAGAGGAAGACCACAAATAGGATGGATGGACAGTGTGAAGAGAGCACTGGATGCAAGAGGGATGTCTGTTGAGCAGGGAAGAGTGGCTGTGCGTGACAGAAATAAATGGAGAGAAATTGTGAATGAATAAGTGATGACGCAGCCCTGAGGGGATATTCTCCCGCATTTGGTCTGATCAGCTAGTCAGGTCAGGTGCGGGTAAGGGGATGGGTCTGTTATGATGTGGCATGGGTAAACCAGTTCTTCTGTCGGGCCCTTCTGCGGATGTCACTGATTGCATTGCGCAGTTGACCCTTGTGTGGTGTGGTGCGGTGAGGATCTGTTCGTTCTACCGTTTGGGGCTAAGATGCAAATGAATGTGTTTGAATGGATGAGTAAATGGGGAGTGTGTCGTCCTGTCTCGGCTACCTCCCTTTCCTTGAGGGAAGCAGCCTAGGTATATAGATAGATAGAATAGTAATTAACTATAGCAGGGTTTTCAGAGTAATAGTAATAGTAATAGATCACAAGTTCCTGTCTGTAATAGTAATAGAAGGCAGAGTAATAGATAATTGTATATTACTTTGCCATTACAGACACTTTTTTAATGCAGTTTACCATAATCAGTAAAAACAGCCTTCTCACCTTGGTTACCTGTTGGCTGCTCTCCAAGCTGCAGGTACACCACAGGAGACAGTGCAGAATGAAGAGTGGTCAACAGGCCATCAGGTGATCTAGACACACATGTGCATTCAGTGGAACAGCCTCCCAACAATAATGAAAATAAAAACCATTTTCAGTTTAATTAATACTGTTATCATAAATAATATATTAATAGTAATAGTAATACTAATAGATGACAAAATAATAGTAATAGCAATAGATGACCACTAAAGTAATTATAATAGTAATATAATAGAGAGCAACTGAAATTAATAGTAATAGAAACCCAGTAATAGACCCCATGTCTGGTATGTGTGTGTGTGTGTGTGTGCACATGCATCCGAGGGAGAGAGAGTGGTCTAAAATAAATTGGACAGGGTTTGAATCAAATTGATTTCATGGTGGAGATTCACAGTACAGTAAAGTAGTTTAAAGGAGGAAGTGGTGAAAATTAATTTTGAATAGAATTTTCAGTATAAAATCTTAGCAACATAGGTTTTAGATTATTACAGGTACCTCTCGATTTACACAAGTTTAAATTACATGTTTTTAAAATAACACAATGTAAAAAGGGAGGGGGGGGTGAGTTGGGGGGAGGGTAGTCAAATGGTGGGTGACAGAGTGACTTGGAGGCGTTTTGTCTGCAGCCACCCTTTGCGGGATTAGGGCCTTGGGCTATAGATAGATAGATAGAAAAAGTTAAATCTGTCTCTTTGTTTCATTACAAATTTTTCTTAACCCCTGAACCGCGGGGCGTCACTTTCGTGACACTCGGGCACAATGCATCATACCGCGGGGCGTCACTTTTGTGATTCTGTGTTATTTTGAATTATCCCGGGCTTACAAGTGGTGGCTTGTATCATCTGTCAGTACTGCCAATGTCCAACACTAGTCAGCACTCCTAATCTCATCTGTACTCCCATCTATTGTTGACAATTTAGCCATTTTTCCCCGTTCTTGACTCCCCTCCCTACCTCCCCTCCATTACCCTTTCCTCTCACCTGCCCAGCCATGCTGTGCTAAGCAAATCTTCCCCAGAATTTTCCACTGATTTCATCCATTGAAATAAGCCCTATGCCCTATTCTTATACAAAATAATATATACCCAAATAAAATAAGGTAACTGTTAGTGCCATACACCTGGAATTGGCTAATTATCACCTAACAACACCTCATGTGCACTCATTCGCTAATTTCCCTCGGTAATTTCCCCTTGAAATATGCCGTATAATCTGTTCTCATAATAAAAATATATGAAAGGAAGGGAGAAGCCTAAGTGATATTTACATTCACCTGGAACTACCTATTTTTTATGTATTGTCGAGATTTCCTACCAATCATTTCATTGCATGTAAATTAGCAGCTGTCACCCTATTGACCTTGTCAACCCTTGCCTTCCCATATACGCCGTGGGAATCAGTTTCTTGTCGTCCTCTGAGGTGAAACCATGTCGCACTCGCACCCTGCCATTTCCACCGCTTCTGCGCCCATTGCACAGGGCCCTGTTACCTCTACCCCTAGAAAAACTCGTGTGGGAAGCAGTAAAGGACTTAGTGACTCAGCAGTGGAATGTGAACTGGCAGAATTATTTATGATAATGATGGATAATGACTTTGATCCTTCGGCTTGATCGTGTGATGAGCCTGGGGAGGAAATTGTTACAGAAACTCCTAGTACGAGTGCTTCAGTGCCCCAAGTTATCCCTAGCTCCAAGAGAAAGGAGCCCTTAGTGCAGCAAGGGAAGGAATTTGGGAAAGGAGTGAAAAGGCGGCGGGTTAGCCCCGGAGCAATGGCCTTCGTGACCCAGCCCTCCATGAGTCCCGAGGTGAATCACCTCCCCGCTCCCCCAGCCCCACTTCACTAATTTCTTCCTCATCTTCAGCGGAATTTTCTCCTGAGTCTTCGTCGTCGGAGTCTCCACCAGCACCTACAGTGAAGGCAGGCCGCAGGGGACGAGGTAAATCCCTGACTCGTAAAAGTAGAGTAGCAACTAGAGTAAGGGCTGCTAGTGCTACATGGCAACCTAGGGTCAGTGAGAGTGATCTTGAAACAGCCCAGTCTGCCTCACAGCCACCCTCCACCCTCACCCACCCTACATCGCCACGACAGGGAATCCTGGACGCCTTCGTGTGGACGGAAGGTTCCGATTTTGTCCCTGAACATCTCCATTTCAATGAGAGTTCCTCAGGGATACAGCCTGCCTTCACTCTTGACGAGGATGCTGAGTGTGTGGACTTCCTTTTGGCCTTCCTCGATGACGAAGTCATGCAGCACATATGTGATGAGACTAACAGGTACGAATCACAACGTGCTGCAAGTGGTGCAGGTGCAGTGAAGATGCAACAGTGGACTGTGGTGGGAGTGCAGGAGCTGTATGTGTTCTTCACCCTCATGCTTCTCATGCCACACTCAAAGAAGCATGAGTTGGAAGAATACTGGTCCATGGACCCCTTGCTACCCTCACCCACCTTCAATAAGTACATGGCCAGAGATCGCTTCCGGAACATCATGGGAAACCTGCACTTTGCCGACAACGATGTACCTTCCCAAACCGACCCACTCTGGAAGATCCGGGAGATTCTGAGCAGAATGAAGGATAAGCTTATGTCATTCTTCCACCCCTTTCAGAAGGTTGTCATAGATGAATCCTTGGTTTTGTTTAGAGGACGTCTTAGGTTTGTACAGTACATTCCAAGCAAACTCCATCACTTTGGAATCAAGTTCTTTGTACTGTGTGACTGTAAGACGGGGTACATCCTTGACTTCATCATCTATTCAGCCAGCACTGTCGATCTGGACAAAACACACCCCCTTGGCTTCTCAGGCTGTGTAGTGAAAGTGCTGCTTGAAAGGTATTTGGTGGGAATCATGTGCTGTATACTGACAACTATTATACAGCACCGAAACGTGCTAAATATCTTTCAGAGCACGGCATCGGCTCCTGTGGCACTGTGAAGAGCAATCGTGCCCACTTCCTCAGATTCCCAGAGGCAGGAAACTCGCAGCGAGGAGACGTGCACCTACGCAAATCTGAGATGCTGGCAATACAGTGGCATGACAAGAGGGTTGTGCACATGCTCACCACCATACACAAGGGGGAAATGAAAGACAGTGGGAAGTTCGACCGTAGGACAGGCGAACCTGTGAAGAAACCTGATGCTGTCATTGAGTATAATATCAACATGCGGCTGGTGGACAAGTCCAACATGATGATTGGAGAGATCGACTGCCTTAGGAAGAATACTAGATGGTACAGGAAAGTTTTTCTGCATCTCATTGACATGACGATGCTGAACGCCTTCATCCTGCACAAGATGAAGGTAAAGCCACCCAAGTCCTTCTCTCCGAGGTTGTTTGCCAGGACTTGTGTTCAGCAGTTGCTTGAGAGATATGGTAGGGTGACAGCAACAACTCCAAGGTGCCATGCTGTAAGACTTCCCGACAGACTTGAGCAGAGGGCGTACATGGATCAGCACAGACTGGTGCAAATGCCTGCCACAACCAAGAGGAAGGCTGTGATCCGCAAGTGCCAGGTGTGTGCACATACCACTCGACGCACACCTGAGCACAAACGCACCTCTTGGCAGTGCGTTGAGTGCCAGGTTCCCCACTGCATTACCTGCTTTTTTTATTACCACAGCCTAAAGCAGTTCTAAAAGTGCAAGTGGAAAATGTAAATAATGTGTAAATAGCAAGTGAAAGCAATGGATGTAAAAATGATGGAACAGTGTACTATAGTTTTATAAGTTACTGCAAGTGACAGTGCATAACATAGTGTAAGTAAAATAGAAGTGTAAATATTGAAAATACAATAGAAAATGTAAATAGAAATGTAAATAATTAGTAATATAAGAATATGAGTACAAATACTTGAAGTTATGACAGTGAAAGTGAAACCTTGGCTCTCTACGTATTTTACTGAAAGAGAAATTGAATGCCTACAGTGACAATAAACTACTATTACTGAAGGAAACTTATGGATAAAGACTGCATATGTATATATAAGTGTTATATAGTAATAGGAATATAAAGTGTGAGTGTTTTATGAATAATAAATGACAGAATACCAGCGGGGAACGAGCACAAGTTGGAGGCTCGTACGCGCTCGTAATTTTCATTGCTTTCACTGTTTTTTTTTTTTTTTTTTTTTTTTTTTTTTTTTTTTTTTGGGAGTATGGATTCCAAACTATTTGAAAATCATAGAATAGTGTTTCTAGTGATAATATCAGGCTGTGGTAATCATATTACGGGGTGTCGGGAAGTGTAAAGTGGAGACTTCATTACCCAACTTCAGAGTTCTCCACAAGTCCTACGGTACTCAACGAAGGCTCAACAAACATCCCAGGAGAAAGCTGAAGGTATTTGCCATATGCATATGTAATTATTGTATTCTTGGAGTAATAACTGATTTTTGGCAAATATTTTTAGAAAGTCTGTTGGAGCGCGAATATCCTAGCGGGACACGCAAGTCGTGCCAAAACAACCCTGCGGTTTAGGGGTTAAAATAACATAATTTAAGAAAAAATAACATCTGCACCTTGGGGCATTTCATGAAGCAGCAACATCAGCCCAGGAACCAGCCTTGTGTCTACTTGGGCAATACCATGTGCTGTGGATCGAGCAAAAAAAGGCTTGGCCAAGTAGACACAGATCAACTGACCAACGAAAACATTCAAGATGACTGAGAATGCTGCTCAAGCACTGATAGAAAAAGTTTATTTGAAAACATTTATATGCTCAAGTGTGAATAAAACTCTAATATAACACATTAATAATCATATTTATATACGTGATGATGATGATTATGGGAGGCCTTATACTTCGCCTTGGCTTCAAGATATGTGCTTCGTCACTAACACACTCATATTGGTTTTATAAACAAACCTGTAAACTAGTCACTATACCCAAGGAATCTGTATTGTTTCATTACTTAACACAATGAATTTGGTGAAGATCAACCTCCTCATAGGTGAGAAAAAAGTCCACAGTTGGAGCAATTGTACACATTTGAAGTGGCTGCCATCTTCTTTGTTTACAAACAGTGGAGAGTGTCGACTGATCCGCTTCATTCTGTCGCTCTCTTCGCCCGGCGGGCAGAAAAAACTTGCTCGCCAAGCAATTCTGTCTACTGGCAGAGCGCTCTGCAGCGCCCCGTGGCGTTTGGCCAAGTAGACACGAGGCAGAATTCCAGCGTTTGTTGACTACAATAGTGCTTGCTGATGTGTTCAGTACTATAAGATCAGGACTTGCTCTGCTGGAGGAGAATGACCCCAGTGTGCAGAGAAGTTCTACAGTTTCCCGTAAGGTGCTGGCAGAGCCTCGATGCTACAGCAAGATGTTGAGGGAAAAACAGAGGAAAACCACCCAGACCACCATGCCAAGCTTCTTTAAGAAGAGGAAGCCAGACCCAGCCACCAGATGCGAGTCAGAGCAGGAGACGTATTCAGAGAGGTTGTTGTGATGTGAGCTACCTGTGCCTCTCCCCTCTATCTGTACAGTGTGTGTACATAATTCAAGGGGGAGGCTGTAGCACCAGCCGATCAGGGTCCCAAGGGGAATGGGAATGCTGGTGATAGGGTGAGCTGGGCTCCTGTCTCACTAGCTACCTAGCCAGCCCCCATTTGCTGACCTTTTCAGTGTGACACTAACATGGAGAGTAGACCAGCATACTTGTCAAGGAGGGAAGTGAAATACAGTAGGCCTTCCACATTCACGGGGGTTAGGGGATGTAGACCCCCACGAATGTGAAACTTCTGCGAATGTTTGGTGTACCCTTTCGTAAATGCCTCTATTGCCGCAAATCACCCCCTGTGAGCAAGTGTGCACATACTGTACCTAATAAACCATATCTGGAACCTGAAAGCTGCAGAAAATATCACAAATAGCTGATGACTTGCTCACACTTACGTGTGGGCAGTCATCAGCTAAATATAGACCCCAACTTATTGCAATCACGCCCATTAAATTCAGTCTTGGCTCCATGGAGGTGCAATGCCTCTACAGCCGCAGATCACCCCCTCTGAGCAACTATGCCTATACTGTACCTAATAAACCATATCTGGGACCTGAAAGCAGCATAAAATATCAGAAATAGCAAGTCATCAACTACATAATTATATACCCCAGCTTCTTGCAATCATACCCATTAAATGCAGTCTTGGCTTCACAGAAGGGCAATCCATGAATCTTCGAAGCCCGCAAAAGTTGATTCCGTGAATGTGGAGGGCCTACTGTATAAATAAATTGCCAGTAAGTCGTCAGTTGTCGTGGTGGGAAAAGAAATATACCTTCACTACTTATGGGAGAAAAAGGGAAGTCACCACTGACACAAGGGCTAACTACTTATGAAGTAAAGTAGTAAGTTTTCACTTTATGCCGGGTTACTTCGCCGATTCTTTAAAGACAAGATTTTCATAAACTTTCACAACAGTACACAGCAGAGACTGGTCAATCACGATGCTGGGTTGTTGATACTGCTGGCCTCCGAGAAAGTGTCTGTACCCCTGACGATCAATAATTAATACTAATAGACAGATTCTTGCTGGTGCAGACTCCTGGGTGGCACAAACAGATTTATGAATTAACCCTTTTGGTACTTAGGGTAGTGGTGCAAAAGTCACCCGCTCGTTACTGGAAGACGCAGGCTGCGTTGAACCTAATCTCACCCACCTGTTACTGGACAACGCAGGCTGTGTCGAACGTAATCTCACCTGCTCGTTACTGGGCGATGCAAGCTGCATCCAACAAAATCTCCCCTTGATGGAAAGAAAAAACATCGTTAATTAGCCATAATTTATATTCGCCGAACGTTTTTATCAATACCATAAGCAAGTACGGCTATTCGAGATTATGTGAATAAAAAATCAGGCAGATAGATGCATAAATAAAGCATGGAAAAAAATAATTTAGCAAAACACCGCTCCTGCACTGCTGCACGATCCTAAGATAATTTCCTTTTGCGGTACATAAAACCAACCCAAATTGCCCAACAGTAAATGTTTATATACCAAGATGTAGCTAATGAAACTTCCTAAAACTCTTTCTCAGTAACAACTACTATAAAATTTATATTTCTATGAGAAAACACGAAGAAAAGAAATAACATTATAAATTAGCGCATAATTTACATTCACCAAACTTTTTATCAATACCATTAGCAAGCACAACTATTCAAGATTACGAGGAAAAAAAATCATGGAGATAGAAGCAAAACTAAGGGTGTGAGAATAAAATGTTTCAGAAGTCAGAAACAGGGGGGTTCTCCCAACTCTCGCCCAAGGCCGAGCCGGCCCACATCCTAAGTACTGCCTGCAATTGGATGCAGCCTGCGTCGTCCGGAAACGAAAGGGTTAATATGAAAGAACTGGCTTAACTACCAATTATGATTAATATTAAGGAAAGTTTCTGCAAACTGGGAATAAGCAAATTAAGAACAATATGGAGAAATGAAACACGATTCTCACATTTAATCAAGCTCAAAGAGTAGAACTGCAAATTTATTAATTACAGACAAAATGAATTTTTATGTTGCAAGGTAACTTAAATGAGTAGTCACTCACTCAGATCAGTCAAACTAGCTAATACTGTACTCTTAAGAGTAGAAAAACAAAAAAAGAAAATACTGGTCAGTGGAGAAAATTGAGACATTGCTGTGAAGAAACTAGGTGACCTCCGCCCATTGTCCACTGCAGTACGCTGCTTGTGACACCCACTGCCTGTCAACTCGGTGGAGAGATACTGGAGACGTAGAGCTGCAGAAAGAACTAGGCAGTCAAGTGGCTGAGCCATGCCACTGGCATGAATGTAGTCTCTGGTGATGCTGCATCCTTACACTGTTCATGATGTCCATCACTCACGGTGGCTTGTCAGTAACTGGCCAAGTTTCTCACACGCGGCACAAAGCAATGCATGGTCACCAGAAGTAGGCGTGACCTAGCTTAACGACTGGAGAGGCAAAGCAGAGGAACGATACATACATAAAAAATAATGCTAGTGAAACATTACTGTCTATACATAAAGACAGTCACACACGATGCAATGATGAATGTTTTGAAAAAAACTGTTTCAAATTTGAGTGCAAATGCAAGCGGCTAACTGACTGAGGGAAGTTTTGAGGGGTTTCACTACTGTCCATGAATTCCCATAATAATACTGTACAGTAATCACTCCAATATCCGGATCAATAGAGCCATCGGTAGGTTCGGATATTGGTTTTGTCTGGATATTGGGCCCCAGCTTATGGACTTGTACTTACGGACCCTAACACAGAGAAACACCTATACAACTCCCTCCGGACATGCATAGCACCTATTTAACACCCAAATCACACCAATAAGGCACATAAATGACTGAAATAAATGCAATAGACACATAAAATGTGGGTTTAGAAGTATGTTCATACATTAATAAACATTCTGGTACTTATGGACTCTAACCGAACCTAACCTAACGGAACCTAACCGAACTCTGAAAAACACATTCCTACTGCACATGCATGAGGTAAGTTTAGTATGGAAAGAAGTACAGTATGACACTTTCTGGTAAGTATAGTATGGGAAAAAATACAATATGAAACATTCTGGTAAATATAGTATGGAAAATAGTACAACATGAAACATTTTGGCTACTTACAGCAAGTCCCTGGCCACCTCGATGAATAACCGCCTCCTCTCGGACTCTGACAGTAAGAACGATTTCCTGAAGCACTTGCACTACACTCTTCCTGAAGTCTTGCACTGAACTTAGTCACTAACACACAGAAGTCCGTTCTTTTCACAGTGTTCACTTTAGTCCAAATAATGTTCCATTAAATTTAAGTGTTGCACATTAACTTTTCCCAAGTTTTTTTAAGTTTCCAAAGCCAAAACAAAGAAGGTTAGTTACGTTAAATTTCTTTTCTACTTAGTCTTTTCTCCCAACTTGAAAACCTTAACACAACACACCGTTTTTTTCACTGCACAACACTCAAAATTCCCGTGTGGTCTAGTGGAAAAGTTCTTGCTGTTTATTCACTGTCAGAGCCCGAGAGTATCACTGGCAGGCGTCCAAGGGGTGCATCGGTGGGTAGTGGTGATGGCGTACCGACTACAGAAGACTCTGAAGACAGCCGCAAACTCACGTCGAGCGGTGACTCCACTGTAGCTGATGTGCTGGGCTGTGGCTCGGAGCATGAGGGCCTGTCTTGGGGAGGCAACGGAGTGGAACCAGGGCTTGGCACAGCGGGGGTCACGGGCCTGAAAAAACTGTCAATCGTTGACTGACGCAAGGAACGACGATTCTGGCGATTGATGATGCGCTGCCGGAAAGCACGCACTTCCTCCACGAGTCCCAAGGGCCCCATCTCCCTGTCGCAGTCCGGGTGTTCCAGGTAGTCTAGGACGAACTCTAGATGTTCCCGGAGTGCGCTCAGCTTGGGGATGGCTGGAGTAGTGTCCTGCTGGGCGGAGTCTGCATCATCATCGCCTTCGTCGTCGGAATCTTCAAGTTCGGGACTGACACCAGCAACCGAAGACGCGATCTCGATATCAGACAACGTCTGATACCCAGGATCGCCCTCGTCGTCGTCCAACCACTCACGAACATCGTCCACATCAACATCGTCGCCGTGCGTACGTAGCCGTGCATGGAAGTCATCCACGTCAAACCCTAGGAAATCGTACTCCACATCTGTTCCGAGAAGCAGACGAGACCAACCATTTTCAAGAGTTTTCACAGGGACTTCCTTCCATGCACTAGCCCAGTTGTACAGCGCAGACTTGATGTTGTAGCGGTGAAGGTTTTCCAAAGTCCGCTTGCCTCGAGTGTCACGTCCTTCCCTGCGCTCGTCCTCGTCCTCGAGAACCACCATCACCTCGTCCAGGAACTTCCGACGGTACAGGCGCTTTGTTGCCACGATCACTCCTTGGTCCATTGGTTGAATGAGAGCAGTCGTATTAGGTGGCAGAAACATGCACCTAATACGGCCATTCTCAGCAACCAAGTCCTTGTCGCACGGGTGGGCAGGTGCATTGTCGAGGAGAAGGAGAGCCTTTACCTGGTCGCGAGGAATTCCCAGTGTCTTCGTCTGGTAATGTATGACCTCCTTGACGAAGTGTTGGTGAAACCAGTCTTTGAAAATCACAGCTGTGAACCATGCTTTCAAAGAATGGTACCATACGACAGGAAGGACATCCATCACCCCACGAAGGCACCGAGGCTGCTTTGCACGGCCAACAATAACGGGCTTAAGCCGGTGCATGCCGTTAGCATTGGCACAACACAAAGCAGATATCCGTTCCTTAGAAAGCTTGCGGCCAGGTACACGCTTCTCCGTCTCATCGGCGAGAGTGTTCGTTGGCACCGAGCGATAGAATAGGCCAGTTTCGTCAGCGTTATAGACTTGACCGAGAGTGAGGCCCTCCCTGTCGATCAAGCCTTTCACCTTGTGCCGAAACTCGTCCACTCCATCTCGTTAGCGTCCAATGCTTCGCCATGTGCTTTACGGTTAGTAAGGCCATGTCGCAACTTGAACGCGAAGAGCCAACCCTCGGATGCCTTGAAGTCTAGGGCGTCGTGAAGCCTTGCAAACTTCTCAGCAGCAGCCTTCAGCTCCGTTCCACGTACCATCACACCAGCTGCACGTTGCTGTCGATACCAAATCAACGTGGAGCGGTCGATCTCTGCATACTTGGGAGTAAACATAACCTTCCTCTCCATGTTGCGTTTGCTTCTCGACGAGAAGTCAGCCGTGTACTGCATGAGCTTGTCTCGGGAACGCTTGATATCAAACAAAGTCGACCGGGCCAGGTTGAACTCGCGGAGAATGCGAGAGGAAGACCAACCCGCATCAACCTTCTCCAATATCTCCCGTTTCTTCTCCAGAGTCAACACCACTCTCTTCCTTTTCTCAGGAGGCGGGGCCATCATCACACACACTAAGAGTAGGGCAGAGAGCAGCAGGAGGCCTTGCAGCAAGTACGGCACCACCACAAAAGCGAGCACGTGGGCAGCCATGACGAAGAGCGTAGGTCTTGTCGCAGTGAGAGACAGGCGGGAAGTGGGGAGGATGCAGCGGCGCTCTATCGGACGTCGGAGGAATGACGAACCAAAACAATGCTCTCACGCGGCGCGCGCGGCAAGTTCAAATTACGGACGGCAAAAAATCGATTTTTTTTTCCAATTTTTTTGGATTTTCGGACCATTTTGGGAATGTTTGATCCCAGGACGATAAGGTTCGGTTAGTGGGGATGTTCGGTTATTGGGCGTCCGGATATTAGAGGGATTACTGTAATACAATGTCACGAATTGCCATAATAACACGAGCTTGTGAATTCATGACAATACTCTCCCAAACACTTCCTCTAACTATCTCATACACTACATCACATGCACTTTACATATCGCACTACGTACCCCACTGCATCACAGGGGTTGATGCCAGCAAGGGCATGCAGCCAAAAAACTTTGCCCCCGCTACATGCACTTTACATATCGCACTACGTACCCCACTGCATCACAGGGGTTGATGCCAGCAAGGGCATGCAGCCAGAAAACTTTGCCCCCGCTACTTAATGGCGAAACTTTTGAGAGGAGGCATGACGAGGGCTCCGGCAGCATAGATTGTGGGGCTGGGGTGAGATGGAGCTTGAACCAGTGCCAGAGAGTACAGGGCATTGCGGTTCCCAGGCTGCTGCTTCCGCCCAATAGAGAGGGGGCCCGAACCTGGAAGTAGCGCCCCAGGAAGCTGCGCTGTTAACCCCTAAACCGCAGGGTTGTTTTGGTGCTCCTTGTGTGTCCCGCGGCGATATTCGTGCTCTGACAGACTTTGTACAAATATTTGCCAAAAATCAGTTATTAGTCCTAGAATACTATAATTACATATGCTTATGGCACATACCTTTAGCTTTCTCCTGGGATGTTTGTTGAGCCTTCGTCGAGTACCATAGGACTTGTGGAGACTTCTGAAGTTGGGTAACGAAGCCTCCACTTTACGCTTATTCATAAAAACACTCACACTCTATATTTCTATTACTATATAACACTTATATATATCTGCAGTCTTTATCCATAAGTTTCCTTCAGTAATAGTAGTTTATTGTCACTGTAGGCATTCAATTTCTCTTTCAGTAAAATACATAGCATTCACTTTCTTGTCCTGTATACTAGCGTTGAGAGCGAATCTGTCACTTTCACTTTCACTTTCATAACTCATAGTATTCATACATGCTAGAGTGAAACTTTCACTTTCATTACTCCTAGTATATATACTCGTATTCTTATATTACTACTCATTTACATTTCTATTTACATTCTTTATTTTATTTACATTATTTACATTTCTATTTTATTTACACTGTGTAATGCACTGTCACTTGCAGTAACTTATAAAATTATTTTCCACCGTTTACTTATATTTACATTCATTGCTTTCACTTGCTGTTTACACATTATTTACATTTCCACTTGCACTATTTTAGTCACCAGAAAGATCGTAGTCACTCTCCATCATTTTCATTGATAAATTAGCCAGTTCATGTTCCACAGCAGTCACTTAGCCCTTTACCCCTTTCCACATGAGGTTTAGTAGGGGTAGAGGTTACGGGGCCCTTTGCATGGGGCTAAAAAGCGGCGGAATTGGACAGGCGCGAATCCGACGTGGTTTCACCCTGAAAGACGACAGTAAACTGAATGATGGGTGGTGGCCTAGGTGCAGTGAAAGGCTGCCAGTGTCAGCGTGGTGACAGCTGGTAATATATACGCTATGAAATGATTGGCAGGAAATCTAGACAATACATAATAAATTAGGTAGTTCCAGGTGAATGTAAATATCACTTAGGCTTCTCCCTTCCTTTCTTATATATATTTTTATTATGAGCATAGATTATACGGCATATTTCAAGGGGAAATAAATGGGGAAAATTAGCGAACGAGTGCATGTGAGGTGGTGTCAGGTAATAATTAGCCAATTCCAGGTATATGGCCGCAGCACGGCCGGGCAGGTGAGAGGAGAGGGTAATGGAGGGGAGATAGGGAAGGTAGTCAAGAGCGGGGAATAAATGGCTAAATTGTCAACAATGGATGGGAGTACAGATGAGAATAGGAGTGCTGACTAGTGTTGGACATTGGCAGTACTGATAGATGATACAAGCCACCACTTGAAAGCCCGGGCAAATTCAAAATAACACAGAATCACAAAAGTGACGCCCCGCGGTATGATCCATTGCTCCCAAGCATCACAAAAGTGACGCCCCCCAGTTAAGGGGTTAATGGATGTATAATGGCAGGGCAGTTACAGTGCCAAGGCACACTTGGAGGATGTCCCTGTAGTTGTCCTGGCAGGGTGCCCTGAGGCCACTAGCACACCCACTGGTCAAGACTGGTGGGCTAGGGGTCCTAGATCCATTGCCTGGACCTAGGACTATGCATTGGGTGGGGCCTGTGGCATGTTTGTCCCCTTTAATATTTCTACTGATTTTGACCAGGTTAAAGAATGAAATTCAAAGCAAGCCTTAGGACACTAAGTCACCCAGGAGGATCAGAGTGACGTCGTGAAATGTGGGAAGTTTGGGGGGTAGAGTGGGGGAAGTGGTTGAGGCATTGAGTAGGAGGTGGATGGATGTGGGATGTGTGCAAGAATTCCAATATAGGGGTGGATCAGCCATAAAGATTGCTGGGAGGGATTGTTATTACATGTCCCCGTCCCAGAGGGGCTTGAGGTGTTGTTTTCACTCTGTTTGTATGTCTGTCTGTCTGTGTTAACAGCTTTACGAGAAAACTACTGGTGTGATTTTGACTAAAATTTCAGGGATCATGGGCTATGACCTTCTGATCACCAGATGAAATTTTGGGCCAAACTGGGGCAAGGGCCAGTCTGTAGGCCACCCCCCCCCCCCCCAAAAAAAAAAAATAATAATAATAATAAATCACCATAATTCCTTTCAAATTCATCATATCAACATGAAACCAAAACCTAACGGTGCATCTGTCAAACCTGCATTCTATAACATGCCCACCCCCCAGTTAGCGGTAGGGGGTCAGTGTTAGGTGGGTCGAGCCTAAAATTTCAAATGGTCATAAAATCATCACTTTTCACCAGATTCACGCCAAATATGACGTATGACATCTTTGACTTGATATCCTGTTGTGTTTATACATCAGCACTAAAATGACTGCCGGGGACAAGTGTGCCGTGCCTTGGCATCGCTTCTTGTTATAAGTTGTTTTGGCAGGGTAGGACAGATGGATATGGTGGTTTTGGTGGGTTGGTTGGGGAGAAATTAGTGGAATATTTCATGAGTGTTATGAGAGTAAGTGAATGGATAATCTATATATCTATCTATTGGCAGACGCCTCAATCCCGTTTGGGGTGGCCACAAACAGATCGCCTCCAAGTCGCCCTGTCCCCCGCCATTTCACTGCCCTGCTCCCAACTCACACCCCCCTCTCTCATATACCTCTCCACCCCATCCCTCCACCTCATCCTCGGCCTCCCCCTCCCTCTTCCCCCCTCCACCTCACTCACATACACTCTCTTCGTCAGTCTCTCACCCTCCATCCTCTCCACATGGCCAAACCACCTCAGTGTGTTCCTCATAACGCTTCCTATCACATCCACATCCACACCACAACGCTCCTTTATATCCTCATTCGTCAGCCTCTCTCTCCACGTGACTCCACAGGCTCCTCTTAAATAACTCATTTCCACTGCTCTCACTCTTGACTTGTGTCCTTCCAACAATGTCCAAGCTTCACTTCCGTACGTTAGAGTTGGTATCACAATACTGTCATGTAGTAACTTTTTCACTTCCATGCTCACTTCCCTGTTTCTTATCACTGCTTTCAAAGAACCAGCAACCTTTCTTCCCTGCTGTACCCTTTTCAAAGCACTTCACCCTCCAAACCTCCATCCTTACTCATCACACTACCCAAGTACTTAAACGTACTCACATTTTCCAATTCCTCACCATCCAACCTCGCTGTACATTCACTAACTTCACCTGTCTCAAAGACCATCACTTTACGCTTCCCTACATTCACCTTTAGATTCCGTTTCTTACACACTCTCTCAAACTCATCCACCATGCCTTGCAGCTCCCCTTCGTCTTCACTCAACAACACAGTATCATCTGCAAACAACAGTACAGGGAGTTTCCAAACACTATCCTCTCTCACCAGGGCCACTCCAACATCCACTACCCAACCTTGTACCTCTTTTATTACCCCATCCATGTACAGATTGAACAACCATGGAGACATGACACATCCCTGTTTCAAACCAACTTTCAAAGAGAAAAATTCACTTAGTTCACCATCCACACGCACTGCAGCCTTCGCACCATCGTACATGCTCTTCACAGCATTCAACAACTTCCCATCTACTCCATATATTCTTAACACTTTCCACAATCCTTGTCTATCCACCCTGTCATATGCTTTCTCCAAATCCATGAAAGCCGCATACAACTTCTTTCCCTTCTCTAGAAACTTTTCCACTAAAGATCTAAGAATGAATATCTGATCTACACAACCTCTTCCCTTCCTAAAGCCTCCCTGTTCTTCTCCAACTAATTTCTCTGTTCTTTCTCTAACTCTGTCTATAAGTATCCTACTATACACTTTTCCTATTATACTAAGAAGACAAATGCCCCTATGATTACCACACACTTCTTTTTCCCCTTTTCCTTTGCACAAGGGAATAATTATACCTGACTTCCAATCCTCCGGGACTCTACCTTCCTCCCAGGCCAATCTGCACATCTTCCACATCCATTCTACTACTATCTCTCCCCCATGCTTCAGCATTTCACCACACACTCCATCAATTCCTGGGGCTTTCCCCAATTTAACTTTCTTCATTGCTTCCACAACTTCTATCCTACTGATTTCTTCCTGTCTTCTCACCTCCCTCCTTCTCCCAGCAATTCCCCAGCCACTTATACTCGCATTACTTCCATCTTGTACGTTCAACAGTTCCTTAAAGTGTTCTCTCCATCTGTTCACTTTTTCTCCCTTCTCCACTAGTAATCTACCATTTTTATCTTTCACTCCCCTGCTAACTTCATTTCCACCCTGTCTTACTCTTTTCACCTCTCTCCAGAACATTTTCTTACAGTCCCTCCACTTTACACTCAAATTCCTTCCAAATTCCTCATCCACTCTCTTCTTACTCTCTCTTACTAATCTTTTCACCTCTCTCTTTCTTTCCACATATAACTCTCTCTTCCGCCTCTCAACTTCTTCCACGCCCCTATTTCTCATCCATTCATTGTATGCTTTCTTCTTTTGTGCCACAGCCTGTTTCACCTCTTCAGTCCACCACGCTGTTCCTTGCACCCCCCTCCGTCTTCTCTTTATTCCACACACCACATCACATGCTGCACATATTTCTTCTGTAAATATCTTACACACACCTTCCACGTCTCCCATCTGCTCCAATTCATATTTGCCCAATCGTTCCTCCACTTCTCTCTTATACTCTGCCTTTTTCTCATCCTCTTGTAACCTTTCCACTCTCCTTGCAACTACTCCTTCCTCTCGTCTTTCCCTTCTTCTATTCCTCCATCTTACTTGCATTCTAATTCTGGCCACCACCAAGTAGTGGTCAGAAAGTCCACTCCCCCAGCCTCTATAAGCTCTTGCATCCTTTACACATCTTCACATCCTTTCATCCACACACACATAATCAATCATTGCCTTCCTTTCATTCAGTTCACCACCCACCCTTCTCATCACTCGCCATGTATACCTGTGGATCATTTTATGCCTGAAGAGGGTATTGGCTATCACCAACCCCCTCCCAGCACAAATGTGGGATAATAGCAGTGAAAATTTTGTTTGGTGGGAAAATGGTTCATTTTTATTGGCGTGTGCTCCACAGGCAGACTTGGATGAGGTAGAGAAGGATAGATTCTGGGATGACATATTATGTGTAATAAGTGCTATGGGGGATGATGAGATTGTAGTTTTGGGAGGGGACTTAAATGGTCATGTGGGTGAAGCAGCTCAAGGATATATAGCAATACATGGGAGATGAGCACATCATACAAGAAATGAGGAAGTGGAAATGATACTCGAGTTTGGAGAGGCAGTAAACCTGATTGTGTGCAACACACATTTTAGGAGGAGAGAGAGTAGGTTGATTGCATACGAGTCTGGGGGAAACAGCAGCCAGATTGACTGTCTCCTGGTCAGGAAGACTGATCGGAGGTTAGTGAGGGATGTTAAAGTTATAGGGAGCGAGGAGTGTTTGCAGCAACAAAAGTTATTGATATGTGATATGGTGCTTAACCCTTACATATTCGGGCTCCGACAGACTCTCAAAAAATATTTGCCAAAAATCAGTTATTAGTCCTAGAATATTAAAATTACATGTGCATATGGCACATACCTTCAGCTTTCTCCTGGGATGTTTGTTGAGCCTTCGTCGATTACCGTAGGACTTGTGGAGACCTCTGACGTTGGGTAACGAAGTCTCCACTTTACACTTCCCGACAACCGTAATATGATTACCACAGCCAGATATTATCACTATAAACACTATTCTATGATTATCAAGTAGTTTGGGATCCATACTCCAAAAAAAAACCACTGTGAAAGCAATGAAAATTACGAGCTCGTATGACCTTCCTATTTGCGCTAGTTCGCTGTTGGTATTCTGTCATTTATTATTCATAAAACCCCTCACACTTTATATTTCTGTTACTATATGACACTTATATATATCTGCAGTCTTTATCCATAAGTTTCCTTCAGTAGTATTAGTTTATTGTCACTGAAGTCATTCAATTTTTCATTCAGTAAAATACATAGAGAGCCATGGATTCACTTTCACTGTTATAACCTCAAGTATTTGTACTCATACTCTTATATTACTAATTACTTACATTTCTATTTACATTTTCTGTTGTATTTTCAATATTTACACTTCTATTTTACTTACACTATGTTATTCACTGTCACTTGCAGTAACATAATACTATATTACACTGTTCAGTCATATATACTGTACATCCATTGCTTTCACGTGCTATTTACACATTATTTACACATTATTTTCCTTTCTCACTTGCACTGTTAGAACTGCTTTAGGCTGTGGTAATCAAAGAAGCAGGTAATGCAGAGGGGAACCTGGCACTCAGCGCACTGCCAAGAGGTGCGTTTGTGCTCAGGTGTGTGTCGGGTGGTATGTGCACACACCTGGCACCTGTGGATCGCAGCCTTCCTCTTGCCTGTGGCAGGCATTTGCACCAGTCTGTGCCGATCCATGTACGCCCTCTGCTCAAGTCTGTCGGGAAGTGTTACTGGATGGCGCCTTGGAGTTGCTGCTGTCACCCTGCCATATCTTTCAAGCAGCTGCTGAACACAAGTCCTGGCGAACAACCTCAGGGAGTAGGACTTGGGTGGCTTGACCTTCATCTTGTACAGGATGAAAGCGTTCAGAATCGTTATGTCTATGAGATGCAGAAAAACTTTCCTGTACCACCTAGTATTCTTCCTGAGGCAGTCGATCTCTCCAATCATCATGTCGGACTTGTCCACCAGCCGCATGTTGATATTGTAGTCTAAGACAGCATCAGGTTTCCTCACAGGTTCGCCTGTCCTACGGTCGACCTTCCCACTGTCTTTCATTTCCCCCTTGTGTACGGTGGTGAGCATGTGCACGACCCTCTTGTCATGCCACCGTATTGCCAGCATCTTCTCAGACTTGCGTAGGTGCACGTCTCCTCGCTGCGAGGTTCCTGCCTCTGGGAATTTAGGAAAGTGGGCACGATTACTCTTTACAGTGCCGCAGGAGCCGATGCCATGCTCTGAAAGGTATTTGGCAAGTTTCAGTGCTGTATAATAGTTGTCTGTATACAGCACATGATTCCCACCAAAATACCTCTCAAGGAGCACTTTCACTTCACAGCCTGAGAAGCCAAGGGGGTGTGTTTTATCAAGATCGACAGTGCTGGCTGAATAAATGACGAAGTCAAAGATGTACCCCGTCTTACAGTCGCACAGTACAAAGAACTTGATTCCAAAGCGATGGCGTTTGCTTGGAATGTACTGCACAAACCTAGGACGTCCTCTGAACAAAACCAAGGATTCGTCAATGACAACCTTCTGAAAGGGGTGGAAGAATGTCATAAACTTATCCTTCATTCTGCTCAAAATCTCCCAGATCTTCCAGAGTGGGTCGGTTTGGGAAGGTACATCGTCGTCGACAAAGTGCAGGTTTCCCATGATGATCCAGAAGCGATCTCCAGCCATGTCCTTATTGAAGGTGGGTGAGGGTAGTAAGGGGTCCATGGACCAGTATTCTTCCAACTCATGCTTATTTGAGTGTGGCATTAGAAGCATGAGGGCAAAGAACACATACAGCTCCTGCACTCCCAGCATGGACCACTGTTGCATCTTGGCTGCACCTGTACCACTTGCAGCACGTTGTGATTCAGACCTGTTGGTCTCATCACATATGTGCTGCATGACTTCGTCATCGAGGAAGGCCAAAAGGAAGTCCACACACTCAGCATCCTCGTCAAGAGTGAAGGCAGGTTGTATTCCTGAGGAACTCCCGTCAAAATGGAGATGTTCAGGGACAAAATCGGACCCTTCCGTCCACGCGAAGGCGTCCAGGATTCCCTGTCGTGGCGGTGTAGGGTGGGTGAGGGTGGAGGGTGGCTGTGAGGCAGATTTATCAGGTTCAAGGTCACTCGCACTGACCCTGGGTTGCCGTACAGCACTAGCATCCCTTACTCTACTGGCAACTCTACTTTTATGGGTCAGGGATTTACCTCTTCCTCTACGGCCTTCCTTCACTGTTGATGCTGGTGGTGACTCCGATGACAAAGACTCTGGAGAAAATTCAGCAGAAGAAGAGGAAGAAATTAGTGAAGTGGGGCTTGGGGAACGGGGAGGTGAATCACCTCGGGACTCATGGCGGGCTGGGTCACGCGGGGCCATTGTTCCAGGGCTAACCCGCCACCTTTTCATTCCCTTCCCAAGTTCCTTCCCTTGCTGCACTAACAGCTCCTTTCCCTTGGAGCTAGGGATAACTTGGGACGCTGAAGCACTCGTACTAGTAGTTTCCGGCACGATTTCCTCACCCGGCTCATCACGCAAATCCCCCGAAGGGTCATAGTCACTAGCCATCATTACCATTGATAATTTGGCTAGTTCACGTTCCACTGCAGAGTCACTTAGTCCTTTCCTGCTTCCCCCATGAGTTTTTCTGGGTGTAGAGGTCATGGGGCCCTTTGCAATGGGCGCAGAAGCGGCAGAAATGGCGGGGCGCGAGTGCAACATGCTTTGACCACAGAGGAGAACAAGGAACTAAATGGCGTGGCTTATCTGAGAAGGCAAGGGTTGACAGTGACAATGGGGCTGACAGCTGCTAACTTACATGCTAATAAATTATTGGTAGAAAATCTCGGCAATACATAAAGAAATAGGTAGTTCCAGGTGAATGTAAATGTCACTTAGGCTTCTCCCTTCCTTTCTGATATATATTTTTATTACAGAAATAGATTACAAGGCATAATTCAAAGGGGAAATTACCGTGGGAGTTTAGCGAATGAATGCATGTGAGGTGTTGTCAGGTGATAATTAGCCAATTCCTGGTGTATACCACTATGACTTACCTTATTTTTTTTTGGTAAATATTATTTTGTATAAGTATAGGGCATAGGGCTTATTTCAATGGATGAAATCTGTGGAAAAATCCGGGGGAGATTTGCTTAGCGCAGCGCGGCCTGGGAGGTGAGAGGACAGGGTAATGGAGGGGAGTCAGGAATGGGGAAAAATGGCTAAAATGTCAACAATGGATGGGAGTACAGATGAGATTTGGAGTGCTGACTAGTGTTGGACATTGGCAGTACTGATAGATGATACAAGCCACCACTTGAAAGCCCGGGATAATTCAAAATAACACAGAATCACAAAAGTGACCCCCCGCGGTATGATCCATTGCGCCCGAGCGTCACGAAAGTGACGCCCCGCGGTTAAGGGGTTAGGGAGCAGGTGATAAAAAGAGGACCTATGCACCTAGGAGGAATATATGGAAGCTGAAAAACCTAGCAGTATGGGATGCCTTCTATAGCGAGATGAGGAGAGTGGTGGTTGAACACAGAGACGTTAACAGAAATGGTATTGAACAGTACAGAACCCTCAAGAGCAACCTCCGAGAGTTACTGGTTCAGTATGTAGATGGACAGGAGGCCCACCAGGACATAAGTAACTTGGTGATGGGATGAGGATGTAGAAGCTGCAGTTCAAGAGAAAAGAAGGCTTTTCCAGGAATGGAAGAAGGGTGGAAACAAAGAGGGATACTTGGCTGCCAAGCATGGAGCTAGAGAAATTTACAGGGCAAAGTCTGAGTTACAGAGACTTTTACTTGATAACCTAAATCGTGTGGAAAGGAAGAATATATTTAAGGTGGCAAGTCAGATGAAGAGGGAGAATAGGGATATCATAGGTGAGCAGTGTGTGAAGAATGATGACAGAAGGGTAGTGGCAAACAGTGGGGACATTAAAGACACATTGAAAGAGCATGACAGCCAGTTGCTGAACGAGGAGTTTGACTGGGACAGGGAAAGTTTGGAGCCAGCAGATGCAGTTTTTGGCCTTTGTCCTTTGATTGATGCTACTACTGTGAGTGGAGAAATAGGCAGGATGCAGATGGGGAAGACAGCAGATGTGTCTGGGTTGACGCTGAAATGTTGAAAGCCTCAGGAGATATAGGAGTGAGGTTGGGCACTGACTTGATAAGTATGGTTATATATGACTGTCTTGTCCCAGATGATTGGCTGAAGAGTGTAATTGTAAATGCATACAAGGGGAAGGGTGATGTCCTGGAAAGAGGAAATTTTAGAGGCATAAAGCTTTTAGACCAGAAAATGAAGGTAATGAAGAGAGTTCTGAAAGGTATAATTAGAGAAAGTGAATATTGGTGAGATGCAGTTTGGGTTTATGCCAGGGAAAGGAAACACTGATGCCATATTCATTGTTCAGCATCTTCAGGAAAGATATATAGGAAAGAAAAGGGAAATGTACTTTGTTTTTGTTGATTTGGAGAAGGCCTTTGACAGAGTCTCTAGAGAGGTGGTGAAGTGTCAGTGAGAAAGCTTAGGTTCAAGGAGTGGCTGATTAGGGTGGTTTTGGCCATACATGTGGGTGCTCACAACCAGGTAAGAGTGAATGGAGATTTGAGTGATGACTTTTCTGTGAATGTTGGTGTGCACTAGGGGTCAGTTAGCCCCATCTTGTTTATCATGGTACTTGAAACCCTCTCACTTGACTTTAGAAATGGACTTCCATGGGAGATATCATATGCTGATGATTTGCTGTTGATTGCAGAGAACGAAAGGGCGGCAGAGGAAGATTTAGGAAGTGGAGAGATGGTATGGAGCACAAGGACTTAAGAGTAAATGCAGATAAAACAGAAGTGATGGTATCTAAGGCTGGTGGCAGTACTGTCAAAGACATGGGAGAGTGCCCATGTGCAATTTGCCACAAGAGTGTGGGAAGTGATTCCATCTTGTGCAGTGTCTGTGATAAGTGGGTGCATAGGAGATGTAGTGGTATTAGAGGTAGACTGTGAGATAATGCTGGTTTCATGTGTGTGATGTGTCGAGGAGAGCATGGGGAAATTGTCAGGCGTGAAAGGATTGAGCTTGATGGTGTGTCTCGTGAGTGTGGAAGAGTTTTATTATTTGGGAGACATGTTATGTGGCTAGAGTGATGAGTGGTTGAAATAAGTTCAGGGAGCTGTTGCCTTTCCTGTCATTGAGAGGGCTTTTCCTCCATGCTAAGGGATCATTGTGTGCAGCATGTGTTAGAAGTGTAATGCTGTATGGTAGTGAGACTTGGACAGTAAAGGAAGAGGATATTCGCTGCCTGAAACGTACAGAAATAACAATGATTAGGTGGATGTGCAGTGCATCCCTGAGTGTGAGGCCTGGGGGGGGCAAGGTTTATGATGGAAGATTTGAGGGGTAGGATGGCTCTGGAGTGTATTGGTGTTATGATGAGGAGAGGTAGATTGAGATGGTTTGGGCATGTAGAGAGGATGGGGAACGATAATTGGGTGCAGAGAGAGAGAAGTGTTAATGTTAGGGGTAGGGTTACGATAGGTAGACTGAAAACTACCTGGGACAAGGTCATTGAGTGTGACCATAGGGATAAGGGACTGAAAAGAGAAGCTGCCAAAGATCAAGCAGGGTGGAGAGCCACCATTAACTGACCAAGGCCGATGCATGCAAGCATGTTGGAGCCTTCAAAAACGAACAGACGAATTAAAGGTATGGAATTATCGTATAACTGTATTTTATTTACCATATAGTACTCTACAGAACCTAACTCCTTCACTTAACATGTATTCTTGTGGGTGCTCACACACAGGTAAGAGTGAATGGAGATTTGAGTGATGGGTTTTCCGTGAATGTTGGTGTGCATCAGGGATCAGTTTTGAGTCCCATGTAGTTTATCATGGTACTTGAAGCCCTATCACGTGACTTTAGAAACGGACTCCCGTGGGAGTTGTTGTATGCTGATGATTTGGTGTTGATTGCAGAGAACGAAAGGGAGGTGGAGGAAAGGTTTAGGAAGTGGAGGGATGGTATGAGGCACAAAGGCTTAAGGGTAAATGCAGATAAAATAAAAGTGATGATATCTAGGGTTGGTGGCGGTACTGTCAAAGATGAGGGAGAGTGGCCATGTGCAGTTTGCCACAAGGGTGTGGGAAGTAATTCCATCTTGTGCGGTGTGTGTGATAAATGGGTGCATAAGAGATGTAGTGGTATCAGAGGTAGACTGCGAGATAATGCTAATTTTATGTGTACAGCGTGTTGGGGAGAACAGGTGGAGATTGTTGGACATGAAAGAATTGAACTTGCTGGTGAAAGAGTTTTGTTATTTGGGAGACATGCTGTGTGCTGGAGGTGGAGCTAGGGTGAGAAGTGGTTGGAAGAAGTTCAGGGAGCTCTTGCCTCTCCTGACATTGAGAGGACTCTCCCTGCGTGCTAAGGGGTCTTTGTATGCGGCATGTGTTAGGAGTGTAATGCTGTATGGTGGTGAGACCTGAGCAGTGAAGGAGGAGGATATTCGCCGGCTCAGACGTACAGAAATGACAATGATAAGGTGGATGTGTAGTGCGTCCCTGCGTCCAAGGTCTGGGGGGGCTGGGTTCACGATGGAAGAGTTGAGAGGTAGGATGGTACTGGAGTGTATTGGTGTTGTGATGAGGAGAGGTAGATTGAGATGGTTTGGACATGTGGAGAGGATGGGGGATGATAATTGGGTGAGGAAGGTGAGAAGTGTTAATATTGGGGGTGGGGTTACGAGGGGTAGACCGAGAAAGACATGGGACGAGGTCATTAAGTGTGACCTCAGGGTTAAGGGACTGAACAGGGAGGCTGCAGTGGATCGTGCAGCATGGAGAGCTGCCATTAGGTGACCAAGGCTGACACGTGCAAGCATGTTGGAGCCTTCAAAAACGAACAAACAAATTAAAGGTATGGAATTATTGTATAACTGTATTTTATTTACCATATAGTACTCTACAGAACCTAACTCCTTCGCTTAACATGTATTCTTGTGGGTGCTCACACACAGGTAAGAGTGAATGGAGATTTGAGTGATGGGTTTTCCGTGAATGTTGGTGTGCATCAGGGATCAGTTTTGAGTCCCATGTAGTTTATCATGGTACTTGAAGCCCTTTCACGTGACTTTAGAAACAGACTCCCGTGGGAGTTGTTGTATGCTGATGATTTGGAGTTGATTGCAGAGAACGAAAGGGAGGTGGAGGAAAGGTTTAGGAAGTGGAGGGATGGTATGGGGCACAAGGGCTTAAGGGTAAATGCAGATAAAACAAAAGTGATGATATCTAGCGTTGGTGGCGGTACTGTCAAAGACGAGGGAGAGTGGCCATGTGCAGTTTGCCTCAAGGGTGTGGGAAGTAATTCCATCTTATGCGGTGTTTGTGATAAATGGGTGCATAAGAGATGTAGTGGTATCAGAGGTAGACTGCGAGATAATGCTGATTTTATGTGTACGGCGTGTTGGGGAGAGCAGGTGGAGATTGTCGGACATGAAAGAATTGAACTTGCTGGTGAAAGAGTTTTGTTATTTGGGAGACATGTGTGCTGGAGGTGGGGCTGGAGCTAGCTCTGTAGCTAGGGTGAGAAGGGGTTGGAAGAAGTTCAGGGAGCTCTTGTCTCTCCTGACATTGAGAGGACTCTTCCTGCATGCTAAGGGGTCTTTGTATGCAGCTTGTGTTAGGAGTGTAATGCTTTATGGTAGTGAGACCTGGGCAGTGAAGGAGAAGGATATTCGCTGGCTCAGACTTACAGAAATGACAATGATAAGGTGGATGTGTAGTGCATTCCTGCATCCAAGGTCTGGGGGGGCTGGGTTCACAATGGAAGAGTTGAGAGGTAGGATGGAACTGGAGTGTATTGGTGTTGTGATGAGGAGAGGTAGATTGAGATGGTTTGGACATGTGGAGAGGATGGGGGATGATAATTGGGTGAGGAAGGTGAGAAGTGTTAATATTGGGGGTGGGGTTATGAGGGGTAGACCGAGAAAGACATGGGACGAGGTCATTAAGTGTGACCTCAGGGTTAAGGGACTGAACAGGGAGGCTGCAGTGGATCGTGCAGCATGGAGAGCCGCCATTAGGTGACCAAGGCTGACGCATGCAAGCATGTTGGAGCCTTTAAAAACGAAACGAAACGAATCCATCCATCCATCATCCAATCCTATGCCACCCCATGAGGAGTGTAGGAGCCCAGGGCTAGGCAAGTTGGTCCTAACATTTAAGATGAGAGTGACCAGCCTCACTCATCCCAGTGTGGCATTACGTTAGCAATAAACCCCAAGCACCTCTTTGATGTAAACCTACATAGGCTTAATCTGATTGGAACACCTTAATTACCCACTAAACCACCAGGCACCATAATTTGGATATATGGTTACCACCCAGCATAGTTAATGATTTCCTTGTGTACAGGAAACCATTTGGCTTGTCATTTAATGTAGAATCATCTATAGGCAGAAGAAAGAGGAAAGAGTGAAGGAAAGAAAGACAGAAGAGGGAGTGTAAAGTCACCCATAGGCAGAAGGAAGAGGAAAGAATGAAGGAAAGAAAGAATAGGAAGGAAGGAAGAGAGGAAAGAGCAGACACCGAAAGCAGCACCACATCAAGTAAGTGGATGGTGAGCGCCTCCAGGTACACGAAATTCAAATTACTTGCCTTCTTCTGGAACACAATACTCTCGTAAATCGAGAAGTACCAGTAGTTATCTTCTGTTAAATTATACTACATATTTCATTATTTCTCATTGATATTTTTTCATGGGGTTGACACACACATATTCCTGAAATAACAAACCTGAGTGCCATGCTTCACCCTTTCAACCCCTCCCCACCTCCTAATTCAAGCCTCCCTTGCTGCTTGAACATTCATCGTACTTTGCAAACACTATATAAAATCTTTGATGTCCTCTGTCTCCCAAGCATGGGCTTCCATCCAATATAACACCCACTCCATCACCTTGCAGACCATACAGAACAACTCTGTATGTGTCATCATTGACAGCACAGCTCTCATAGCTCACATATGCTTTGAAATGAAAGTCTTCCATAGAGAATATCTTGATATGAGAGAGGATTCGTGGTAGGTGGTAGTGACCATCATCCACTCACTTGATGTAGTGCTGCCTACTTCTTCCTTAGCCTTTATCATTCTTTTTCTGTGCCTGCCCTCCTCTCTTCCTATTTCTCCCATCTTTCCTGTCACTTCTTATTGCTTTTCTTTCTTTTACAGATGGCTTTACATTGAGTGACAAGCCAAATGGCTTCTTGTAAGCCAAGAAACCATTTACAACGCTGGGTGGTAACCATATAACCAAATCATAAGTGCTCCCCATGTGTCAGCAAGTGGGTTGGTGGAGGGCTAGTGCCCCTCCCTGTAAAACAAATAACTCAAAGTCAAATGGCCACCCCTCACGGGATTATGGCGTCTGGCAATAGACAGATAGACAGAGAGAGAGAGAGGATTGTATGAAGTAGTCTGTGATAACATCCAGCACTCCTCTCATCATGCAGCAGAGCTGCACTACACAAGTAAGCACTTAAAACAGTCACCACACAGCCATTACAAGACCAGCTGCAAGAACACCTCATCTTTGGCCATTCGAACACTGGCAATGAAAAAACACCTATATGATCACGTCACAAACAGAATGCTATAATACAAGCCCCCTCCCGACATCCACCCATCAGAGATATCTGTAAGCAAAACTGATCGAGTTCACCTAGCTAGGCTTAGATCAGAATATCACCAAGGCTTTCTCAGTTACCAGATGATAAGAGTGAATGGAATCACTGATGACATGTGTTATGCTTATAAAATATTCCCATTGAACATAACACACATAATAGAGCACTCCAGAGTATATGCTACACTAAAATACTGAGACAACTTCAGCAGTGTGTTAAACCTATGAGATGACCATATAGGGGAAGTCGCATACCTTCAGTCAATGGGTCTGCTCAGCCAGGCAGACTTGGGTTGAGCTACAGCAGTAGCAACAAAAGTCCATCCAGTTTTCTTCCTCATGCAGCCTGTCTCCTTTCTTTGCAACCACTACTATACTTTCTCGTACTTTCCTTCACATCTCTTCTGCCATCACCTTCTGTGCCTTTTTCTTTTATTGTCTGTCTGTAACCAAATGTCTCAGTCCTGTAAGGGGTGACCACAAAAAAAATCCCCTTCTCTTCTCTCTTATCCTCCACCCATCATCAGGCTGCCCTCTCAGTGCATAACCCCCTGGTATATCAACAACCCTGACACTGACGGAGGGCTGGTACTACAATCCCAGACAGATCATCTTTTCATACTGAACAATTTATACCAACATACCCATATCCCACACCAAGCCCTCTTCCTCCCATCATCTCCAGACATCACCTTCTGCTCCCCAAACCTCGCCCCCACTACATCATGGAGAGTGGTCAAAACCCTAGGTTCTGATCACCTCCCAGTCATCATCACTACCAAAACCAGAATCATCCCAGCTGGCCACAAACACACATACACTAATTATAAGAGAGCCAACTGGGAGGCCTTTGTACCTGAAACAGAACATTTCGAAACACTAAACAGTACACCCATCACAAACATCAACACCGCTGTGCACACTTTCAATACAATTATACAAAATGCAGACAAAAGACACATCCCTAGAGGCAACAGAAAGAGAGACAACCCCAACTTCACACTAGAAATTCAAGGCCTCATCAGACAGCGGGACACACTGTGACACTTCCCAGCACCCCATACACAAGACACCGTACAACAAATACAAGAACTCAATCGTTTTCGTTTTCATTTTTAAAGGCTCCAACATGCTTGCATGTGTCGTCCTTGGTCACCTAATGGGGGCTGTCCACGCTGCACGATCCATTGCAGCCTCCCTGTTCAGTCCCTTAACCCTGAGGTCACACTTAATGACCTCGTCCCATGTCTTTCTCGGTCTACCCCTCATAACCCCAACCCCAATATTAACACTTCTTACCTTCCTCACCCAATTATCATCCCCCATCCTCTCCACATGTCCAAACCATCTCAATCTACCTCTCCTCATCACAACACCAATACGCTTTAGTCCCATCCTACCTCTCAACTCTTCCATCGTAAACTCAGCCCCTCTAGGTTTTGGACGCATAGACGCACTGCACATCCACCTAATCATTGTCATTTCTGTACATCTGAGCCGGCGAATATCTTCCTCCTTCACTGCCCAGGTCTCACTACCATACAGCATTACACTCCTAACACATGCTGCATACAAAGACCCCTTAGCATGTAGGGAGAGTCCTCTCAATGTCAGGAGAGGCAAGAGCTCCCTGAACTTCTTCCAACCACTTCTCACCCTAGCCACAGAGCTAGCTCCAGCTCCACCTCCAGCACACAACATGTCTCCCAAATAACAAAACTCTTCCACACACTCAAGAGATTCACCAGCAAGTTCAATTCTTTCACGTCTGACAATCTCCATCTACTCACCCTGACAAGCTGTGCACATAAAATCAGCATTATCTCGCAGTCTACCTCTGATACCACTACATCTCTTATGCACCCATTTATCACACACACCGCACAAGATGGAATTACTTCCCACGCCCTTGTGGCAAACTGCACATGACCACTCTCCCTTGTCTTTGACAGTACCGCCACCAACTCTAGATATCATCACTTTTGTTTTATCTGCATTTACCCTTAAACCCTTGTGCCCCATACCATCTCTCCACTTCCTAAAAAAAATGGGAGAAATGGAATTCCCCCGAGCTAAGCCCTGTATTGGACTATATAGCCCCGCTAGGGTTACAGGAGGAAGCTACCCCTCCCGGCACGGCAGCCCGGGCGAGGCTCGAACTTGCAATCCCCCGATCACAAGTCCAGCGCGCTACCACTGTGCTACTGCGCCCCCTCTCCACTTCCTAAACCTTTCCTCCGCCTCCCATTCGTTCTCTGCAATCAACACCAAATCATCAGCATACAACAACTCCCACGGGAGTCCGTTTCTAAAGTCACATGAAAGGGCTTCAAGTACCATGATAAACAACATGGGACTCAAGACTGACCCCTGATGCACACCAGCATTCATAGAAAACTCATCACTCAAATCTCCATTCACTCTTACCTGGGTGTGAGCACCCACATACATAGCCATAACCACCCTAACCAGCCACTCCTCCAAGCCAAGCTTTCTCATTGCCCACTTCACCACCTCTCTAGGGACTTTGTCAAAGGCCTTTTCCAAATCAACAAAAACAAAATAAAGATCCCTTCTCCTACCAATATATTTTTCCTGACGCTGTCAAACAATGAATATAGCATCAGTGGTCCCCCTACCTGGCATGAACCCAAACTGCATCTCATCAATATTCACTCTTTCTCTAATCATACCTTCTAAAACTCTCTCCATTACCTTCATTATCTGATCTAAAAGCTTTATACCTCTATAATTTCCTCTTTCCAGGGCATCACCCTTCCCTTTATACACATTTACAATTACACTCTTCAGCCAATCATCTGGGACAACGCACTCATAAATAATCCTATTTATCAGGTCAGTGACTAAACTCACCCCTATATCGCCTGAGGCCTTCAACATTTCGGCAGTCAACCCAGACACACCTGCTGCCTTCCCCACCTTCATCCTGCCTATTGCCTCACTCACAGTAGCAGTATCAATCAAAGGCCAAGGGCCAGACACTGGATCTGCTGGCTCCAAACCTTCCCTGTCCCAGTCAGACTCCTCATTCAACAACCAGTTAAAATGCTTTCTCCATGCATCTTTAATATCCTCACTGTTCACCACTACCCTTCCTTCATCATTCTTCACACACTCCTCACCTATAATATCCCGATTATCCCTCTTCACTTGACCTCCCACCCTAAATATCATATTTTTCCTTTCCCCATGATTTAGGTTATCAAGTAATAGTCTCTGTGACTCAGACTTTGCCCTGTATACCTCTCTTCTAGCCCTACGCTTGGCAGCCAAATATTCCTCTTTGCTACCACCCTTCTTCCATTCCCGGAAAAGCCTTCTTTTCTCCTTAATTGCAGCTTCTACACCATCATCCCACCACCAAGTTACTTTATGTCTTGGTGGTCCTCTTGTCCAACCGCATGTTACATCATTAACTCTCAAGAAATTGTTCTTGAGGGCTCTGTACTGTTCATTAACGCCTCTGTCTACAGCTCCCTGTTCAGCCACCACTCTCCTCAACGTGCTATAGAAGGCACGTCTTACTACTTGGTTTTTCAGCTTCCATATTTTCCTCCTAGGTACATAAGTCCTCTTTTTCATCACTTGTTCTTTAAGCACCATATCACAAATCAGTAGTTTGTGCTGCTGCACACACTCCTCACTTCCTATAACTTTAACATCCCTCACTAACCTCCTATTGGCCCTCCTAACCAGAAAATAATCTATCAACACTCAAATAAACAATAAAATATCAGAACAGCAAACACTAAACTGGAAAAATTACCTCCAAACACTTGACCACAAAACAAACATCAGCAAACTCTACAAAACACTAAACAGCATCACACTTTCCAACAGCTACACCACACAATCACACGCTGCCATCACAACAACAGACACCATACCCTCAAACAAACAACAAGCAAACACTCTCATCAGTCACTTTTCACAAGTCAGCCATCTAACCCCCCATCCCGAAGACCGACGTATCATCTGACATAAGAGACAGTTCCCCACAGACCCAGACTACGCACCTTTCACTTACAACCAGACGAAGCACATCATTAACAACCTCAAGGACTCATCTGCCTGTGCATCAGACAGCATAAGCAACATTCACCTTAAACACCTAGGACCACAAGGCATACAAGCACTCACCAACATATCAAACTACAGCTACCCACACAGCATAATACCCAGCATCTGGAAGCATGGCAGTATCATCACTATCCCTAACCCAACAAAGATCCCACGTTACCCTCCTCACATCGCCCCATCACACTCCTCTGCACCCCCTCTAAAGTCACTGAACGTCTGGTACTACAACTAGTCACATCTCACATTCCCCTAGCCCAGTCACAACATGGCTTTAGGCCATTACACTCCACAAACACCCTTCTTACAGACCTTACACAGAGAGTTTTTGATGGAATGAATTCAGCTAGGTCACCACACAGAACACTCCTAATCACACTAGACATTAGCAAAGCTTTTGATGCCATCCCCTGCCACAACCTCACAAACAAAATACTCAACACAAACATGCACAATAACACAAAAAGATGGCTGGCAAACTACTTAGCAGAAAGATGTGCACACGTAACATTTGCCAGTCAGTCTTCTAACATTGGAAACTTCACAAACAGCATCCCCCAAGGATCTGTTTTGTCCCCTACACTCTTTGACCTATACATGCACGACGTACCCACATACCACAGATACACATAGCTTCCTGTGCAGATGATATAACACTTATATGTACACACCAAAACACAAACACAGCTGCACACATCATTCAACCTTACCTCAACACACTACACAAATGGTTCACCACAAACAGGCTCAAAATAGCCCCAGCTAAATCAAATCTATAGTGACTTTTCTCACAAACTGGACAGCAGAACACAGTCACATCCCACACCTCACCATAAACAACACTCCCCTACCACATACACACACACACCCAAAATCCTTGGTGTTACATACAATATATCAGTGTCATTTAAACAACACATCACAAACATTAAAAATAAAATAACACCAAGAGTCAGTGCTTTGAGGTCACTTGCCCATGCAACATTCAGACACAACAAAGAAATCATCACCACAGTATACAGACAATTCATACATTCAGTGATGAATTATGCAAGCCCTGCCTGGGCTTCTAACTTCACCAAAACACACTACAACACTGCACACCATACAGAACAAGGCCCTAAAAATAATCACAGGCTGCACAGCTACTACACCCACAGACCACCTACATCAAGAAACCAAAGTCCTCAAAGTCAAGGATCACTTAGACATGAGAGGCACCCAGTTTCTTGCTGCAGCCTCCACAAACCCACAACATCCACTACAGTACATGGCAGCACATCCACCCACACCAAGGAACATCAAAACAACACCCAGCACACGATGCCATACACAAATACAGTACTGTCATCTCGCCCACCTCAGACCAGCTTCCAGAAGCATATCCACACTCAGATCACTTGCCTATCTATTCAGTCACTTAAAAACAACACACAGCTGCATGCACAGCCTTCTGACATCCATCCTTCTGAATCCTATCTTCCTCGTGAGGACAGGGTCCACCTGGCCAACCTGGCCAGGCTGAGATGTAGGCACCATCCAGCCCTCTTAAGCTACCAGAAGAGGCTGGATGACTCCATCACTGATGCCTGTCCAGGATGCAACACAGCACCCCATACTATTAAGCACATTATGGAAGACTGCATTGCACACAATCACCTGCACCAACAACACAACATACACTCTTTGAGAGCTCTGTGGGAAAGCCTGGTGTCGGCCATGGCCTTCCTAAGGGACTCGGGGCTGTTCGGCCAGACTGCCTAGGGAACTACTACTACTACTACTACTACTACTACTACTACTACCCCCTCAGTCATACACTTCACCTAATCCATCTCATCGCTTGTCTCCTCCCTCCCCTTTTCCGTCTCCACCTCACTCGTGTAAACTCTCCTCATCAGTCACCCATCCTCCTTTCCCTCCACATGTCGAGATAGTATTGGTGTACTTTTAATGCTTTTCACCACATATCAGCACTGTAATGCTCATGACTTCCTTGTCTGCCTGACTACCTCTCATCATAACTCCACATGCTCCTCTCATATAGGTCACTTCCACTCCACTCATACCTGACTTGTGTCCTTCCACCAGAGTCTAAGCTTAGCCTCCATGCATTAGAGTAGGTATCATAAGATTGTCATACAGCAGCTAACATATATGACAACACCACATAATAATCAGACAAGCCATTTCTGAGTCTGTTGTTTACCCAGGCATCAAGTATGGATCTCATTTAGTCACCAAACACACAAAATCAGTCATTGCCTTACTTTTAGCCAGCTAGTCTCTCATATCACTCAGTATACCTGTTGATTGGTTTATTCTTGAAGAAGGTACTAGCAGTTACCAGCCCTTCCTGGCACAGACATTCACTAGGGCTTTACTATTCCCATCCACTTCACTGGGTACACCTTACTAACCAATCACCCCGTATATTCTAGCATTCCCTAATTCACTAGTTATATCTCCAGTGGCGATGAATGAACATCAGCTGTACTGTCTTCAAACTACTCATTCCATTTCGGGTGACCCACTTAGTTATTTTCTGTTATCTCCTGTTGACAGGATGTTGAACTGGATGAAAATGGGGCAAAGCATGTGGAGCGGATATACTGTGGTCATGTCTACCACAATCAATGCCTTGACACCTACATAAAAACCCCACCATTCCAAGGAGGAAAAACCTGCCACACCTGCAGCTTGAGGATCTATCACGACAAGTGGAAGTTGACACCTGAGACTGTAGAGGCACGCTGGGCCCACAAGCAGGCCAAACAGAGAGAACTGGATGAAGTGGTAGATTTTCTTAGCTAATGAAGGGTGTTTTTTGTGCAACTTTCCAGGCTTATGACTGAAGTTCCTTTTACAATCTTGGCTGCATATTGCCTGTTTCTGATATTGTTATTTTTTATTTATGGTCAGTTTCATGCAGCTATTCAAGCTTTTTTCTTGTACTTTTTTTTTTTATCTTTTCACTGAGATAATTAATATATTGACTTCTTGACTGATGAATAAAGCTTATTATGCCTTAATTTGTGTACCATATTAAAAGTTTCTTGTACAACTTTTTGAAACTAATGATTAAAAAAAAAAAAAAAAATATGAACAAAATTCTTCCAAGTTGTTTGCTTCAGCTAGTGACAAAAAACTCATCCATGGGGATCCTTAGTTATAGATGTATAATATTTTGGAAAAAAAATACAAACTATGCATTGAGTCCAGATACCGGATTTTTATGCTAATCAGAACCTGACTGGAGCTGGTAAATATGTGATTGTTTCTGTTTTTATTCCTTGAATTTCTGACTCTTGCAGAGATGGACTCACAGGAGCAAATATTCTAAAGGACTCAGCATTTGCACTTTATATATCTACAGTCAGTACTGTATGTTGTTGAAGTGGGATGCCTTTTGGTGGTGACACCACTCTTACTAGGTGCTGAAGCTGTCACATTATATTAAGTGTCCTTAATCTTCTCCTTAACCCCTAAAAGAAGGATGGTGGACTGTAGAAAGGCAGCTTTGGCCTGCAGTTTCATGTTCAGATCATCATCATCATCTTTGTCATACTGGTGCTTCTTTTCTTTTCTTTTTTTCCCATACTGTAAAATCACTTCCATCCATTTGGAAAATGTATTGTGAAGGTCAGCATCAATATTCATAGTACAATTACGGTAACCAATTGGAGTCGTAATGTGAAGGTTAGCACTAATCTTCGTAATACAGTCGGTTGGCCCCAAACATGCCAACAACTGTGGTACAGAAATCATCAACATGCTGCTACATGTATTTTAATTACTGTTTTATAATATGATTAATATTACAGTGCTAATAAAAATATTTATGTACTAGTCACTGCTCAGTGTGTCTCTCGAACACAGTAGCTTCGTAGTCCATACCCACCCGAGATACATGCTTGAGGGCTGATGATCTTGTGCCCCTGATGCATAGGAATGCAGACCTCACAAGGGAGAGTAGCATTTGACATCATTTGATGTTTGCTGTTCTGTGGTTGAAGTGATCATTGTCTAGAGGAAGCTGAGCTGGCTTTATGGTGTCATGGCAAATTTCCCGCAGCATTTTTGCAATGAGGTTGTGTACTTCATCATGCCAAATGCACACAAAGTCTCCCTTATTTGCAAACTATTGTATGGTGCCACTGGTAAACTGTTGAGGAAGGTTTTCTGTTGACCACCCATATCTCAAGGCTATGGTGTCATTATATTCTTGTTTCTTGAAGTCAAAGCCATTTTGCCCCGAGAGGCAGGGTTGTCTGCCAATGCGATGCTCCAACCTCCTGTGTCATTTCAACTCTTCTGTGCTGGTTTGTAATAAGATATGCAGCTATGTGCCACAGCTAGTTCTGTCTTGCTTCCCCTCTCTGCTTACTTGTGTCTGTCTTTCTGCTGTTGTTGATTGGCTTCACCCATCTCAGTTTGGGCCCAAATTTTCCATGACAAGGATTTGACGAGCCAGAGTTAATGTCCATGTTTATAGCCAGCCATGGCTGCTGGATTTTTAACCCACCACATGGCGCCCCATTGCCGGCCTTTTTTTTTTTTTTTTTTTTTTTTTTTTTATAGGGATGATGAGAAAACATGGAGAACAACCATAAAAGTACTCACAGAAGCCTAAAAGGTTAATTTTGAAGTTGATTCTCTCAGCAAGTTTGGTAACTGAAATGTTTCGAGTAATGCCCGTAGACTTCATTGACTACCGCTGACACCCAGCGAGTTGAGGTAGGAGATCTTCCTTTTCTTCATGGGTAAGTACCCCAAATGACCCAGGGACACTCTCGGAAGGTATATAGATGATGTGGGAATTGTCCCCAAGCATAATTATGTGCAGGGGTGCATTACGACATTTGAGTGAGTGAGTGGTATTTTTCCAATAATGTTCATATTATTGGATTTTCTAGTTTTCACATAAAGTGTTTTCCCGCACATATATATTTTACAGTTGTATATTTTTTTCGTACAATGAATTATGCTTGCACGTTGTATTCGCCATGTCTTTTCTCGAACACACAAGACACATTACGCAAGTTATATTTGAAGTACTTACACTGCACTTGCTATTATGAAATCATATACACTAATTTATATATACATTACAATTACTTATGAAATAACCTACACTAATTTATATATACGATACAATTCAGTAACACTTATAGGTGTCTTTTTTCGCATATAGCAGGTTTCCAGCACTTAGAAGTGGAGGAGGGTATGATATTCCTCAAAGCATGGGATGAGACACAACCCCACGTCACATTCACACATTGGTAGAAGGCAACATAGGTGTTAGAGAGGAGAATAAGTCTCAATATTAGCTCCACTGTAAAAAAATTCTTGAAGAAATTGAAGCTCCTTGAAGTGGGAGTCAGCTCCGGCACAGTACAACCTGCCATATCACCGTCTGTGAAGGGATGAATGATGGGAACGAAATTGCTCCCATCGTCCCACTTCCACTTGACTTCATCCCCTCCTTTGCTTTCCCCCTTGTCACCAGTAGGGCCACCTCCATCTCCGTCATCAGGATGGGGAGGAAATTTGGTAGTAGGTTGGGGAGGACGTTGGGGAATAGAGCATGCCTCCTCACATTCCCCACAACTCACACTTTTCTTCCCCCTGCCTTTTCCCTTCCCTTTTGCTTCTTTCCCCACAGTTTGAGGCTGTCGGGAGGAAGCGCAGGCAGGTTCAGGTGCGGTGGAGGTCCTGGGTTGGGGAGAGGCAGCGCTGCGTGGGGCTGGAGGTAGGAGGTATCGTCGCACACCACATGAATGGAACAAAGCACTGCTCACTTTGTACTTTTTACTGAATCGTTCTTTCCCACTCATCTGGGTTTCCCTGGGCGATCCTTTCCATGAAGACAGCCAATGTTCACCTGAGGAGTCAGCCTCGTATTCCTCATCACTAGGGGAATCGTTCATGGAGCAAGAGCAGCGTGGTGGGGTGGAAAGTGGTGGTGGTGTTGGTGCAGGGTGAGATACAGCCTTGCAGACAGCCACATACCTCATCTTTGTTGGGGATGGAATCTCGTCCTCGCTACTTGATTCCGACTCAGGTTGGACGTAGTCTTGATCAGCAACATCATCAATGGGAGAATCACTTTCTCCATCACAGGGGATGTTCAGGAGCTTGTCAATCTTGTGTTGGGGAACACCACGATTCGCCATGGTGCTCTATCACTCGCAAAGTGGGACTGAGTTGGCGGGGCCCCGCGTGAGAGGAGGGATGATGTGACGACTCATACCGTAGGTATTAGGCCTAAACAGGCGAGGGAGTATCCCTAGCAAATGTCTCGCACCAATATTGAATTTATGAATTTTCGCAAATATTTCAAATTGATGATGTTTACATACATCACTGGCATTTTGTGCACGTGCAGGTCCCGACGTATATATATATATATATATATATATATATATATATGTCACTGGCACGGGGCGGGTTAATGCCAAGGCCTCACATCCTGAGTGATAGTGCTAAAAGATCCCTCTCTTCAGATGTGGAGATGTGGCCATTGGTCGGTGATGGGAGGGACGATTCCTTGAAAGCATACTCCAGCGGTTGTAGCAGCAATTAGTGATGGTCTACATCACAAGACTCCATTTATGCTTTATACCATGTGTACTTGTATTCATTGTCATATAAGATTTTTTTCCCCCAAACAAGTACACTGAAAAGTCCTCAAGCATCTTCGAACGTGGATGTCACGAGGTTGGACTCAAGTTAGCTCTGGTTCTGTTCGAAACAGCCACATAGACAGGTAGATATCTTGTAAACTGCCAATCATTTGTAGAATATGAAATAAAAAAAAAATAATAATAATCTAAAGTTTTTGATAAATTGTGAAAAATAAGATGCATTTCTATCTATCTATCTATTGCCAGACGCCTCAATCCCGTTTGGGGTGGCCACAAACAAATCGCCTCCAAGTTGCCCTGTCCCCCGCCATTTCAATGCCCTGCTCCCAACTCACACCCCCCTCTCTCATATACCTTTATACCTTTATAGACAGCCACAATTCATGTGTACACATACTAACAGTGCTGCCTTCTGGTGTGTTCTGGTGATTATAACTGGTTTTTAGGAAGAACAAATGTTTATAACTTTGTGTGTGTGTGTGTGTGTGTGTGTGTGTGTGTGATTATATAATATATGCCTGAATCATGCTGATACGTCACATGCAGTCAAGTGACTTATGGACAAACCTAGCTAGGTCAAGTTCAACAGAGAAGAAGGATGGATTGAAGCAATTTGTGATGTAATATGTATGACTGTTACAGATTTCATCCATTCATACATCATCCAATCCTATGTTGCCCCATGAAGAGTGTAGGCACCCAGGGCTAGGCAAGTTGGTCTTGACATTTAAGATGAGTGACTAGCCTTACTCATCTCTGAGTGGCATTACGTGAGCAATAAACCCCAACTACGCCTTGGATAGAAATCTGCACTGGCTCAATCCAATTGGAGCTCCATAATTACCCACTAACCACCAGGTGCCATAATTTACTTATATAGTTACCACCCAGTGTAGTAAATGGTTTCCTGGTGTACAGGAAACCATTTTACAGATTTTCACTTTTAAAATAGTAGATTGATGAATAGTATTGAACTGAGATACAGCCACACCCCAGTTTAATGATGCAGTTGGTTAAGAAAAACCTATCGCTAGGCAGGGTATCATATCTTGGAGTAGATTTAACTTGTAAAGTATGGGGATGTGTTTTTGAGTTTTGGGTTCCCCCCTCGAACCAAGTCATAAACCCACCCAAATGAATCAGAAAAAAATTTAAAAGCTAATCTAAATGGCCTAACAGCTGTGAAAGAAGCTAACCTAAGCCTAAAATCAGTGCGCATCTCACTTGTACCCAGTCAAGGTCACTGGAGAATGCGATCTCTGACTGGTATTCAAACTCAGTAGAGAAGCAGCAGCACCACTGTATACTCCCACCATCAGACGGTCGCAGAACAATCAAATAAACAGCTGTTATGCATAATAATGTATGAATGATTCAGAATCGTTGTGACAGAGAATCGTTGATGTTTTGACGAATTTTCTCGACAGGGAATCCGATTGTTATAGCCTTTTCAACAGTCTCTCTTTATGTTGTTCTTGTTATTTCTGGTTGCTGAGTTCCTGTATTTTCTTCTCTCCCATTTTCCAACATTTATTTAGAAATTCCTTGGTATTTTCAAAGCGTTTTCCATTGAAAAGCCCGAATGTAAAGACATGATTTATCAAACAATATGATTGGGATAGCCAGTTCAAAGGCTCCTCTTTATGTTGTTTTAGTTACTGTTCTGGTTGCTGAGTTCTTTTATTTTCTTCTCTCTTATTTTCCAACATTTATTTAGAGATTCCTTTGTATTTTCAAAGCACTATTCCTTGAACAACCAGAATGTAAATACACAGTTTATTGATGTCACAGTTGTCATCAATATGAAATATTTACTCTTGAAGGATTTCATAATTATTAATTTTTATTTAAAATTTTTTCTATGTATGCAGTGGTAGGTGGGGACACTAGTGGTAGTGTGGGGTACCCACCATCCACTCACCCGATATAGTGCTGCTTTGGATGTCTGCCCTTTCCTCTCTCCTTTCCTTCCTCTTCTGTCTTTCTTTCCTTCCTTCTCTCCTCTTCCTTCTGGGTGTGGATAACTCTACACTGAGTGACAATCCAAATTGTTTCCTGCACACCGGGAAACCATTTACTACACTGGGTGGTAACTATATAACCAAATTATGGCAGCTGGTGGTTTAGTGGGTAATTAAGGTGCTCCAGTTGGATTGAGCCTGGGTAGGTTTATATTCAAGGGGTGGTTGGAGTTTATTGCCACCCAGAGATGAGTGAGGCTGGTCACTCTCATCTTAAATGTCAGGACCAGCTTGCCTACCCGGGGGTTCCTACTCTTCTCATGGGGTGACATAAGATTGGATGGTGGATGGATGGATGGATGGATGGATGGATGATGTATTCCTTGATAGGTTAGATGACAGTTCAATGGTCAAACATGAAATATTCTTTGTTCAGTTGCCTAGTTGCCCACACTGTTTTGTACCTCATCTGATGGGTGAGAATCCGTACCCCAAATGACAGAGTTCTCTCCACCTATGACTAAAACACATTAATCTAAGTCTAAACACAGTTTGTAAATCAACATAAACAAAATTTAAGTCCAAAATATCATCAAAATCAGTTAAAAAAAAAAAAAAAAAAAAAAAAAAAATCTCATAACCGGGGGTAGGCCTACGATAGGTGGGAGAGGGTGGTATTTCTACCCTGTCACTATTCCAGGGTATCGCATCTAGGGGTATCATAAATCCGGGTTTGCCTGTATAGAAGTGAATACGTACTGTATATACAAACCCACCTGGTTCAAACTCAGTCAAGAAGCAGAAGGATGGACAGGAGTAATCTGTAGTGTTTAAATGTATGGCTATGATACACATTTTTGCTATTGTAGTTCTTATAGTCAGTAATATGGAAACTATTGACTGATGAATGGTACTAAATGGAGATACTGAAAAATGAGTGTGCATTTGTGTGAAAGTGACTATATCACGCTAAGGTTGTGGATGTTGGTTAGGAGTCAAAAACTGTTTCCCTTAGACTTGCTCTTCCAAAATTTGGGTGTGTCTAACATAGTGTAGCGCCTTGATGTGCCGCGAAATATGGTAAGTGTTGTGTATGCTGCACTGGGTTCAGTTTTTGCGTGGTTGGAGAGTAAGTGTATTTTTCCTACTCATGTCATAACCATATCACTCACTTATTTTTCTTTGAATTCAGAGTTGCCTCTGGTCATCTTTGACAATATTACCTTAGTGTCTCTGTAAGTTTCCTGTGCATCTTGGTAGTAAGCTGGTTTCACAATAAAGATGGACTTACCTGCATTAAGGAAATAACCTTTCAGGGCCATGAGATGCTACAAGGTTCTACTATTTTGTCACATCTTTCACTTTGCCAGCACCTGTGAGATCATCTACATTTTTTTGCATGGGTTGCCTTATATTTGATCTGTTGTTGCAGCACTGTCGTAGACAGATTACAGAACATACATAGCCATGGCCATGGGATCTCCTTGGGTTGTACCTTCTGTAGATTGAATAATAGACATTTTTTGGGCCCCTTACTCATAATATAAAGGTTTGTTGATTCTTTGTTGGTATTTTCCACATACATAAAAATTAAATGCTGGGCATTTAATTTTTATGTTGTGCAGTATTGCCTCTTGACTGAAAGAGTTAAAAATGCGTTTGAGGCATCAGCCAGTAGTACTAGATGGTAGTTGGTGATGATCATCATCCACTTGATGTAGTGCTGTCTACTTCATCCTTCACATTTATCATTCTATCTCTGCATCTGCCCTCCTTTATTCTTATTTTCCCCTTAACTTCTGCTGCTTTTTATTGCTCTTCTTTCCATCTCAAGTGGCTGTACATTGCATGTCAAGCCTAATGGCTCCCTGTAATCCAGGAAACCATTTACAGTGCTGGGCGGTAACCACACAACTAGATAATGGGGCGATGCGGTCCCTGCTATAGTGTCCCTGCTGTCTGAGTGGAGTGTTGCAAAGCAAATTCAGCGCTATCAACTGCAAGGGAACATTGGTTCACTGCATGGGACAGCCCTGAAGCGGTGGTTGCTTGTCTGCGGTTGATGGGTTTGCTAAGCCAGAGAGACTGGGGTTGATCAGCAACAACAACAATAACTAGTTCTACTGTATCCTCTTCCTCAGATACTCCCCTCACAGAGTGAACTGCCACCTCACCTCCTGCCTGCTGGCCTGTGCACACCTGGAGGGTTCCAGCTGCCTACATAATGTTGTCTCTCATCACCTCCATAAGGGATTTCCTATTATTTGGTACAAACCTCACCTACCCCACTGGGCATGCATGACGGGGCCACTCATCCACTAACCTTCACGGAGGAAAAATCATACCCAATGGGCTAAGGAAGACCGGCAGGTCCAGGACATGTTAGATGTTGGCATAATATCACCCTCTACCAGCCCATGGCCCTCCCCCATCGTCCTGGTAAAGAAAAAAAATGGGACACTCCGCTTCTGTGTAGATTACCATCGCCTCAATGATGTGACAATCAAATATGCCGCCCCCCTGCCCAGGATTGCCGACTCCCTTGCCTCCCTCTACGGGGCATCCTGGTTCTCCACCCTCGATCTCCAGTCAGGATACTGGCAAGTCCCTGTCCACCCCGAGGACCGAGGAAAAACGGCATTCTCCACCAGCAACGGGAAGCACTACGAGTTCAATGTGCTCCCTTTCAGCCTCTTCAGCGCCCCTGCTAGGTTCTCCCGATTAATGGAGTGTGTGCTAAGTGGCCTCACTTGCGAGATATGCCTTGCATACCTAGATGACGTCATTATTTTCAGCAAAACCTGGGCCAACCATCTCCATCACCTACGACAAGTTTTCTCCAGGATAAGACAGGCCGGGATTAAACTCTGCCCCTCCAAATGTGTCCTGGCACAACGCTCACTCTCTTTTCTGGGCCACATCATATCTAGGGAAGGCATAGCCCCCGACCCAGAGAAGCTAAGGGCCATAGCCAAACTCCCCCTGCCCCGGAACGTGCACGAGGTCCGTGTCTTCATAGGCCTTGCCTCGTACTATCGGCACTTTGTGAAAGGGTTCATGACCATCGCCAAGCCACTACACGATCTTACGAAAAAGGGCTAACCCTTCACATGGACCGAAGGCCACCTCCTGGCCTTCCATGTCCTCAAGGACAAGTTGATCATGGCCCCTATAGTGGTGTTTCCTGATTATACTCTCCCCTTCCACTTATACACGGACGTGTTACTAGTGGCAATTGGCACCGTCCTGGCCTAAGTACAAGACAGCCAGGAACATACTCGTATCATTGCCTGCGCCAGTCACACCCCGAATCAGGCAGAGTGAAACTATGCTGCTACTAAGCGGGAACGCTTAGGCGTCATATGGGTGCTCGAGTATTTCCGAGCCTACCTAGCAGGGACCCACGTCACCATCATCACCTTATCATCAATCCCTGCAATGGCTGCGCCAGTCAGACACCAAAAATGCACAAATGATCTGCTGGAGAGAGAGATGCTTGAAGAATTCAGTTTCGAAATAGCTTACTGGCCCAGCAAACTCCACCCTGATCCCAACGCTCTCTCTGCCTCCCCGTCAATGCCATCCAGACTGCGCCCACCCTTGTGCAATGCTGGCAAGCCCGAGATCACCCCAATTAGAGGCTTCACCAAACCCTGTTTCAGAGGTCTGCCACCAGGTGGTCTAGCGTCGCCCAGTCTCGATTAAATATTTTTGCGGGGTTTTAAAGACGTGAAATTGTACCTAATACTAAGTTTATAATAATATTGCTATTTATAGGAATTTTTTTTCCTATTCAATCAAGCGCATATATGTATACCTGTAAAGAAAGAATAACCAGGCTTTCAGAGAATCTTAACTTGGGGACTAAAACAGTGTGCTATCTATTTACATATATTTGAATAAATTGTGTGCAGTTAGTAAAAGGAGATTACCTTCAGGACTTATGATGTGTGTGTTTTAACATGCTTTAAAGAAGTAAGCAGTTCCACTGAAAATAATGTACTGAACGATTGCTTGGTTGGTGAATCAGCCATATTAATCCAAACAAACGGCAGTGTGGTACGACACTATAACCATAACAAAGTACAAGGAGTTGAAGTGTAAATTTACTAAACTGTGCAGTGGAGCCAGGGAAACATTTAAAAGAATTATTTGTGTTAGACTTTGGTTACTAAGATGACCAAGACGTCCAAAAGGTCCGTATTATTAGGAAAAGTCATACATCAGGCAGGGCAGCATATCGAAAGGTGCTGCTAAATATGCATATCTATTTTCTTTTGTGGATACTAACGAATGATAAATATTTTAATCACTGTTATCTTGCTTTATGGATGGTTCTAGTAAAATTGCCTAGGTTTTGTCTCTATATTATGCTTACAGAGATGAGTAAACTGACGAAAGCTGAGTTTGCAAAATGACACTTATAATACATTATATATAATCAAAGGGCTCCCATATTGAAATTTCTTGGTAGCATATCATCCCATTTAGGTAATATGATTAGTAAAATATGTTTTGAGGTGTTTTACTTTGTGTCAAAATTAAAAAGAAATTAAGCACTGGCTACTTTTTCAGTGCCTACCTTGCATCAGAGCTGGGCGATGGAAGCGAACCTAGTGGCAGATTTCTGAAACAGGATCTGGTGAAGTCTCTAACTGGATGCCCACCCAGCTTTTCTCCAAGTTACAGTGCCACGGTGATCACCTTTACACCCACTCCTGCGACATCGCCCTACACCTTGACACCGCCCTTGACACCCTTACACACCTCCACAGTGATAACAGGATCCATCTCGGTGCCAAAACACTCCTCCAAATTTTTAATGACATCTTTTGGACCCTGAACCCCTCGAAGATCGCTCAGCAAGTCGTCCAATCCTGCCGAGCGTGTGCCCTTGGAAAAGACACCACTAGGACACTGGGCCCGTCTGGACGCATCCTAGCCAACAAGCCCTGGCAACTACTATCCGTGGATGCAGTCGGCCCTCTCCCACCTAAATCAGGCTACAATTACATAATCACATTCATGGACACATATTCCAAGTTCTTTATCACGTGTCCAGCAAAGGAACATCACACCCTAGCCATTGTAGATGCCCTGACTCGCCATGTGTTCCTGTATTTCAGCATCCCCCAGGTCCTCCACTCCGACAATGCCCCGGAATTCACAGGGAAAATCTGGGCCGAACTATCCACCCTCTTCGGGTACAATATTTCACACTCCTCACCATACTGGCCCCAGGGAAACGGCATATGTGAACGGAGCCACCGCACCTTACTCAGCCAAATGCAGACAAGACTCCAAGACATGCAGAGTGATGACTGGCCTGCCCATGTCAAAATAGTGCAGTGGGTTATGAACACCTGCCCCCGCTAGGATGGAATTACGCCCCATGAACAGGTATTCAGCGGGGCCCCTCTGCTCCTATCCCTCCAACACCACTTGCAAGCACCCACCAACCCCACCTCCTCCGACCCCCTTCACCACCTCCAGCACAAACTTCACCACCTACAATCTACCCAGGACCTGACCCCAGACACCGCAAATACCAACGCCTACAAGCCAGGCGAACTCGACATGGGCGCCACCCTCCCAACACCACATAAACTAGCCCCTCGCTACACAGGCCCCTACGAGATCGTGACCATCCCCAACCCATACCAGATCACGGTTCAATACTACAACACCACCCACACCTACAGGAATTGTCATGCGCGCCACTTCCAGGCCCCTCCCACACCACCATGCCACCTACACCCCCGCATACGCTTTCCCCCACCTCCCGGCCAGATTCTGACGACTCCTGCTCCTGTTACCTCACCCCATCCCTGTCCTCACCCAGCCCCACTACCACCTTCCCCACCCATACCCCAGACACCTCTCCCCCCTCTCTCACACCTCGCTCACATGCATCCTCCTCACAATGTTCCACTTCCACCCCACCACCACCTTTAAGCCCCACACCACGTGGCCACCCAGCTTCCCCACCCCCACACCCAGCTCCCCCACCCCCACACCCAGCTCCCCCTCACCCATCCCCTCCCTTGCCACAACCCTCACCCACGCCCACAACCAGCCACCCGCAAACTGCGCCTACCCCAACAACAACCACCCCCGCAGCCAAAGCCGACACCAGACCTCCTGGCACCCCACCACCACGCCTGCCCACACCTCCGCCTCCACGCACCACCACACTGCCCACACGTCCACCCATATCCCCCCCATCACCACCTGCACCTGTATTTACCACCACCCACACCAGATCCGTTTGTCACACCCCTCAGTTAGATACACCCACACCCCCTCCCCATGATCAACCCCTTCCCCTAACACTGCTTCCCTCACCCTCAAACTCCACCATGCCCCATGGGACATCCCAATTGCCCACCCCACTAAGCTGCTTAACCAGGGGCGACCTCTTAAAAACAAGTCAGCCTCTCCTGTCTCCAGTCAACAACCAGACACCGTCCATCACACCCTTCCGCCTCCGCCACCCAAGATGAGGATAAAACATGTTTTCTGAGCCCCGGTCATAAGCCGCAAGCACTGCATTAGTGACACCGCACAGTTTCTCCATCTACTGCGGCGCACGCCTCCACTGTCCACCCTCACCGTGATCTACTCCCTGCATCAGCAGCCCAAACAACCAACGCTGCACTGGACTACCCTCCTACGTCACCTCACACCCTCGCACCGCACCCCCACCATCGAACTTTACCAATTCCAGTCACAGGGACGTGACTTCCACCTCCGGGACAGTGGTGAAATACCCACTCGGCGGGGCGAGCTGGACACAACAACCCCAGGAGGAGGGTACAGGGAGGTGACCCTTACCCCACAAGGAGATGACAGAAGGCTATCTAACCTGCCAAGCCTTCCCAGCAAGAGCGACATATATCCCCCATGACCCGATCCCCCTCTTCCCCGCAGCCAGACCACCGGGCAGTACGCAGATTGAGTGGACTACACTCTGATGGAGGAAGCACTTGCCAAAATCAGGGTGGGACTTACAACCCCCAAGTCCCAAGCAAGCCCTTGGATGCTGTACCCACCAGATTGGCCTTCACAAGACGAGAGGATTTCACTGGAGCCTCTAGCCTTGCTATACCCCAGGGGAGCAGCAGCACAGTAGAGTCCGCCGGCCCTACTGTGGGTAGAGTGACCACCGGTTCTCCATCGTCTGCCACCCACCTTTGGGAGCCAGCACATCAGCACGTCCTACAGACAACCTACTCTGGTTCTCCCCAGGAGGGAGGCAGGCCTGGAGGTACTCTGCCGGAGCTACCTAAGTGGGACAGACAGCTGGTTGTCTCCCGAGCTGCCCCAGCCCCGACGACAGGAGGCCAGAGTCCACCGGACCTGTGGCATTGCCCAGGAGTGCCCGCCGGGCCTCCCCTCCGCGTCGTCCCCGGGACAGGTGCCCCAACCCCAGCAGCAGAGGGAGAGAGTCCATCGGATCTGTGGCAAACACCAGGAGTGCCCACCGGGCCTCTCCCTCTCACCTTCCTCGGGCTCAGCACCCGAGGGAGTATCCTCTGATCCTCCTCTTGCTTCTATTCCCAACAGGAACCTAGGTAGTGCCCGCCGGGCCTGCATGGCTGAAGGAGCGCCTGCTGGGTCTCCTTCTCGTGCCCCAGTCCGGAGTTCCGGCAGGGACCGTCAGGCCCGCCAAGTAGGGGAGCAGGCCGCCAGTCACTCCCCCTCCGTGACTCTTGGGGTTCCTACAGAGGGTGACACCCCTCGCTCAGTTCACCCCTCCTGTGGTGGAGCGAGACGCCCCTCTCCCCGCCCCTCTCCCCCGGAAAGTGGGAACTGCTTCCCCACAGGTACCCCACCCGAGACCAGCCAGGGCGAGACCACGCCGAGGCCAGGCATCCTGTTGCTGCGACTCCACCACCAACCCCGGCAGGCTCTGACGGACTCCTCCAGAGTAAGCAGCAGCAGATCACCTTTGACGGCCTCTTCCCCCAGGTGATACCGGAGCCCCCAGAGGAGGCAGACAACCCCTACAACCCACCACTGTCGCTGGACCCCTCCTGATGAAGGCGGCCGCTGTCCACCCCTGACGGCCACCACTCCCAGGAGGGACCATGGACCTGGAAGTGCGCCGCCCCACCCATAGCCGACCCTTGGCCAGGGCCTACCCAGGTCCAACCGAAGGACCCCTACTACAATGAAGGGCCGGCACCGTGCCGCACACCTCCTGGCCCTATTCAGCCCTACCCCGGAGGGTCCTTCCTCACCCAGGGCTGCTATGAAGAGAAGGTTGCCCACCACTCCGCCCACCAGCTCCCTTAGGGCCCATGGCAATCCCGACAGTGACCGACACTGGGAGCACACCCCAGACAGCCCACCCCCTACCCCCAGCCGCCACCTGCAACTTCCTGTCTAGTGAGTCCCGCACCTTGCCCTGGTGCCCCTCTCCACCTGTGTCCGTGAATAAAGGCTCTAAGGCTACAGTTCCGTCCCCTGGTGATGTTATTGTTTAAAACCAGACCCTCCCCACTGCCCCAGTGTTGCCCCCCCCCCTTTCCCCCTTAGTTGAATCAGTGACATTGCAACCCCAGGAGGAAACTCACGGAGACAACCAGTGCGAGCACAAGACAGGAGGCCTTGGTCGTTTCCCCCTAGTGGGATTCCCCTCCCCCCTCTTTGCAGTACACGACGAATTACCTTTACATACGAGTATTATGTCCCTGTCCCTGCGTCATCATACCCCCTCCATTGGACTTATTCTCTATATACCGAGTGTACGTAACATGGGTTTACTCTGTGACTGACCTATGTGAGAATTCTATGTAATCCTAACATCCTCCATCCCTGTCACGCGAGTAGATTATAAGTGGTATATTCCCTTGTCCTATATCACGCGTGTGTAACATAAGTTAGCCTAGACTCTGTCTATGTCAGGCAGATGAGTCATCGGTAGCGTAAGGTTCCGTCTAATGTCACGCGAAAGGTTGTGGAAAGGGAATGTGCTTCCATCTCTGTTATGTGCTGTGTATATTGAGGTAAAATGTATTAGGAGGTTATATGTACTGTATACAGGAGCAGGAGACACCTGGACGATTGTACAAATTATACATGCATTGTAAAGTAAGACTACCCTTTGTAAGTGGATATATATACTTCTCGTTTTGGTCAATATTCTGTATGAACTAGGTGGGGATATTTAGTGTAAGGCATACTGTTCTGTGTTAACTGATATTCTGTATTTATTAGGTTTGATCACAGACTGTAGTGTGTGATAGATGATAACCCCACTTATTGTTAATATACACGTGTCCTTGTTCAGTCAGTGTTTGGACTTCGCCCTACTTGTCTGTGTGCGCTGACCCGGTCGTGAACAAAGAACCCAAGGCCCGCACCATACCTGGTCCTGAGAAGTCGGAGCTCAGACGCCACTGCATAATTGGCTAGATTAACTTTGCCTTTTTTTTTTTTTTTTAAGGAAGCAAGAAGAGGGAGGAAGGGAGGAGATGGGGGGCAGGAGAAGAAGAAAGAGGAGAGAAATGATGAAGGACAGTCTGAGGTAAAAAGCTGGTGGGCAATCCACCTTGCCTAGTCATATTGTATATTGTGCTTTAACTGTTTATGTTGGGCGAGTCTATGAGTGTCATGGTGCATATAGTGAACTTTTGTTGTTGTTATCTCATTATGTCATGGGTGTATTTCTGACTAGCTAGTTGTATGTGTTTGCATGTTATTTTATTATTTCATGTATGAATTCTAGCTAACTAGTTGTATATTGGGAAGGGAGATGTCTGAATTTTTTCCAGACTACTGGGAAAGTGTTTGTTGTATCTGTTGATGTTTTCAGAGTTACATAACATTGGTAAGTTTCATTGTCTAGTATGTGAAGTGTTTCCCAAATTTTTTGTGCCCGTTTGTGTAATCGTATGTTAAGGGATTCTAAAATGCAGTACAGTATCTCCAAGGGCAACCCAACACCCCCCGAAGGAGCCCACAGAGGAGCATATACAGCGCGACTGGATTCCGGGAGACAGGGACATAAAGTCTGCCCGGGCCGCATGCCCCTATGACCCGGAGCTCGCCTGCCGCCACCATAGCAGGAAAGTGAGACTACCTTCCCGGTGAGCCGACCACCGACAACCACGGGGTGGAGCTATTACTCTAGTTCCAGTCAGCACACCTGAGATGGCCGGTAGCCACTCAACCCTCCTACAGGAGATGGCCTGCAGCCTCTCTGGAGATAACGAGGAGATGGCCAGTAGCCACTCTCACCTTTGCCAGGAGACGGATGGTAGCCGTTTGACCCTGCTACAGGAGACAGCCTGCAGCCGCTCTGGAGGTAACGAGGAGACCTGGTAGCCGCTCTGAAGGTGCCCTTGAGTCGGCCTGTAGCCGTTCCCTCCCCCAGGCCACGGCCAGTAGCCAGGCCTTAGCGACAATCAGTAGCAGCGCCCCTAGAAGGCCATGACCAGTAGCTGGGCCCTATGGCAGGAGACGGCCGGTAGCTGATCCTCAGTCAGGTGCTGACTCCTGCCCACGAACCTACGACCTAGAGGGAGACCCCAGTCCAGAGGAGTATTGGAGAGGCCCTGTAACTACCACTGGGCTCTTCTTACTACAGCTGGCTCCCGAGAGGACCCACTGATAGACCCCAAAGGAGGCCGACACCGCAACCCACTCCCGACGGCATCCCCAACCACCGGAGACCGCAGCCCCCGGGACCTCCAGACCGCCCCCAGGATCCCTGAGCAGGACATCCCTTCACCCCAACGCTGGAGATCTTCATCCTCCATCAGGCGCCTGAGCTAGAGGTTCAGGCAGCCGTTTGGCCCCACCCCTGGGGGCCAGGCTCCCACCCCAAGCCCTGAAAGTGTGGGACCCTTCGCCACCAGCAGCCACGGACGAGAGAGGACGCCCCTACACATGATCCCGTGACCCCTGAATACGGATGCCCGTAGCAGAACTCAGCCCCGTCAGTAGTGAGGCTGAGTCATTCCCGCCGCCCTTGTACCTGACCGCCAGTACACCCAGTCCCGGAAGTGAGTGACAGTGAAAGCACAGCGTCCGTGACATAATGAAGTAAAGGCAGAACAGTGAGTTATCATAATATGGAAAGTCAGTGAGAAAAGCAAGTAATAATATAAGAGAGGTGGAATAAGAAAGATAGCAGTGAAACAGTGAACGCAGCAAGGCAGTGAAATAAGGGTCTGTCTCATGTGAACACGCTGCCATATAGTGACTCTGCCTCACATTAAGATCATACGGAGACCCTAGTGCAAGAACAATAATTAACAACACGACAGACAAGCCAGTTAGCCTTCCACCAGTGAAAATAGTGCCACAAACTCCACCAGTATACAGAACTTAGACTTTTCCAGACAGTAGTGTTTAGCTTCACTGCCCTAAGTGCTATTCACCTTACCCGATCTTGTCCTAAGTAGTATCCTGTGCGATACTAACACCCAGTATGTAAGCCTGAGAATTATAATTGTTCAGAATAACAGTATTTGTGACATCTGCCCGTTCCACTGTAGAATTTAGCAATACACATGTAAGGTTGTTGCCTTGAGTTTTTGTGTCCTGCCTCTCTCTTAATTGTCTAAGCTTTGGTCTAGAAAGAGAACCCAGCTACACACTAGGCGTTTGAGGGACGGGAAGCCGACCCTAAAATACCAAGGATTACAGATTCTGTGCCTGTGTATTCATGTATCTGTCTTGTAGAAAGTCTGTGAGGATACCTTTGTTCAGTCCACCGTCTTAGAGCTTTGTTTTGTGTTCTTTGGAGTTTTCTTATTTGTGTGTTGCTAAGTGTGTATTGGGATTGGTGGAAAAATCTAAAGTTGAGATAACAATGACTTTAGCTAGGTGAGTTTTGATTCTGATAGGGAGATGTCGAATTTGAATAGCCTCTTCAAAGCTTGTTCTTCATGGTTTTTCCTATATTGTACAGTCGCCCCAAGAAGTGATGGCAGAGTTTCAGATTGATTCGGTCACTCTGCACTGGTATACGTTCAGTGAAAATTTTGTGAATATATGGTACCGGTAAAACTTATGTGCCTCCATTACGTCATATAAAGTAAAATATATAAAATACTGAATAGTTTTACTGAGGGCATCTCAATACCCCAAGAAGGAGCCTATGGAGGGGCAGATAGAGCACGACCTGACTGTGGGCGACAGGGACATAAGTCCACCCAGGCTGCGCGCCCCTATGACCCTGAACTCGTCTACCGCCACCATAGCAGGAAAATGAGACTACCTTCCAGGCAAGCCAACCACCGACAGGATTGGGGTGGAGCTATTACTCTAGTTCCAGGCAGCACCCCTAAGACGGCCGGTAGACGCTCCACCCTCCTACAGGAGACGGGTTGCAACCGCTCTGGAGGTAAACAGGAGACAGCCGGTAGCCACTCCTGCCTTCCTCAGGAGACAACCAGAAGCCGCTCTGAAGGTTCCCCACAAGAGACAGCCAGTAAACACTCGACCCTCCTACAGGAGACGGCCGGTAGCCGCTCCGGAGGTAATCAGGAGACGGCCGGTAGCCGCTCCGGAGGTAATCAGGAGACGGCCAGTAGCCGCTCAAGCCTTCATCAGGACACGGCCGGTAGCCGCTCAAGCCTTCATCAGGAGACGGACGGTAGCTGCTCTGAAAGTGCCCTACAAGTGCTGGCCGGTAGCCACTTTGACCCTCCTATGTGAGACAGCCGGAAGCCACTCTGGAGGCAATCAGGAAACGGCCGGCAGCCACTCCGAAGGTGCCCTTGAGTTAGCCTGTAGCGCTCCCCCACACAGGCCACGGCCAGTAGCCAGGTCTTTAGCGACAGCCAGTAGAAGGCCACGACCAGTAGCCAGGTCTTAGCGACAGCCAGTAGAAGGCCACAGCCAGTAGCTGGGCCTTACGAGAGGAGACGACCTGTTGCCGCTCCTCCATCAGGTGCTGCCTCCCCTCCACGAGACTACTACCCAGAGGGAGGCCCCAGCCTGGAGGACTGCTGGAGAGGCCCTGTGACCACCACTGGGCTCTTCTCCCTACAGCCAGTCCCTGAGAGGCCTTGCCTGACGGACCCCGACGGAGGCCGATGCCGCAGCTCGCTCCTGATGGCGTCACTGACCCTCGGAGACTGCAGCCCGCAGGACCTTTGAGACTGCCCCCAGGACCCCTGGGCAGGACATCCCCACCCCTCGATGCCGGAGACCTTCATCTCCGTCAGGCGCCTAAGCGAACGGTTCAGGCAGCTGTTCAGCCCCAATTCAGAGGGCCAGATTCCAACCCCGAGCCCTGAGAGCACGGGACCCTTTGCCATCCACAGCCCCGGAGGAGAAAGGACGCCCCTACGAGTGATTCCGTGGCCCCTGAATACGGAGGCCCCTGGCAGAACTCAGCCCCGTCAGTAGTCAGGCTGAGCTATTCCCGCTGCCTTTGAACCTGACTGCTACAACGCCCAGTCCTGATAGTGAATGACGGTGAAAGTACAGTGAAAGTGATACAGAGAAGCAAGGGCAGAACAGTGAGTTAACACGAGAATTCAGAAATAAAACCTGTCAGTGTTAATGTAAAAGAAAAATGGTGTAGGTAAGGTAACCATGAGGCAGTGAACACGGCCGAGCAGTGAATAAAGTGTCTGTCTGAGTGAACATAATCCCATCATAGCCTCGCGCCAAGATCAATCGGAGGCTCCTAGAACCAAAGTAACAATTAACAGTGCAAAAGACAAACAAAATAGACAATATAACAGTGATAACAGTCCCTCGGCCCCAGTGAATGGAACTCCACTTAAAGCAGATAAAGCATAAACTTCCCCCGGCCCGGGTGACATTGCTTGAGTTCTCTGCCCTAGGACACCTGATCTTGGTTAACGTACTATTCACTATTGCCTGATCTTGTCTTGGCTGGATTCACTAAGCATTTACGGCGCCGGATCTCCTAACGGTGCCTAAAGATACGGTGCTGAGGCAGAATCAGTCATTCACTAAGCATGGGCGCCACCATCTTGCACCAAGATCTGGCGCCTGAAGTTAAGCGCTTGGGGGACATAGCTTAATCGACATCACAACCCGGAGCCAATGTGTTTATTAAGTATGCAACCTCTCGGCCTACCGTTTGCCTTTGGCCCTTTTCACTTCTAATCAACGTCGTAAAAGAAGAAATTGAACAGACAGAAAGATAAACGATGTGCCATAATCGTTTTTGGTGCTGCTAAGAACTCTGGCAATACTTATTTCTTTGCAAGGTAATATGAATGTGTCATATATAAATATGCCACCGGGAAAGTCTCCACTGGGGCCGCTTGGGCTGATGTTTACTGTACAGCGATGGAGCTTGTGGTTATGTATTTAGCTCACCGACATTTATGTCAAGAGAGAAGGTTCAGAGACCCATTAGACCCTCTCCATGTGCCTGATCAGCATTTGCAACGGTATTATAGGTTTCCACGACATGAAATCAGACTTTGGCAGTTCATGGGTAGAAAATGGATGTGCTAAACAATGACGGTTTGATATACTAAGGTGATTAAACTTATATGAAGAAATAATTTTATTTCAGACATGACAGTGGAATTAAAGGTGTTAAATAAATGTAACAAACATTACTAAACAAAGCCTATGCGATACAAACCATTTCATGCATCAGTATACTGGATAAGGTAACAAGGAAAATCAAAAGGAATGACTTCTTTAACAATATGAATGCTCAACATTAGACCAAAGCAAAATTATTACTGATTGATGGGATAAATTTTATTCTTTGGGATACAGGAAGTTTTTCTAAGATAACTGCTTACAATACCAAATGATTCTTAGTCATCAATGCCAAAAACATAACCCACCTCCCTCCCCCCCAAAAAAGGAAATGACTTCTTAGTTTCAGACTTTTATGATCAAGCTAACCAAAGTGTTATAATCAAACCCTACCTCTACGAGTAACGCCTCATGAATGGGTTAGGTTTGTTTGATACGGTTAGAACAAACAGCCTACATCCTCACAGGTACTATGCAACTAACAACAGAAATATGCATTTTTTTTAAATACCTAAAGTTTTCTTTGCCTGCCTCATTGCCTTGGCTGCCTTCCCCTTAACTTGTGATCTGAAATCGTGAAATTTCTTCCTCACTTCATTGCTCTTCCTTTTCACTCTGCTAACACTATTCACCTTATAGGTAATAGTTTCCTATGCTAGCATCTTTGCTTTCTTTGTAATGTTTGTGTCTAGTGAGGAAAAAAAATGTTTTTGTTTTGGAGACCATTAATCAAAACTAAGAGAGTAAATATTTCCTTTATTGTCGTTTCCTATTTTTTTTTGTTCCATTTGATAGTTATTTTTTTTTTTTTTTTGTTCATCTGGGTGTTCTGAGGCCTCATTTGATGTGCAAATGAATAATAACCATAATATGACTGACAATAAGATCGGAAATATTAGTAATTGTGGAGGGAAACAGCCTACTCTAAGTGTTTAACTAAACCTAACCTAACCTAGCTTAACTGTACCTAATAATTTAGTCAACCCTAACCTAACCCAACCCAACCCAGCCTAACCTAACTCTTAACCTAACCCAACCCAACTCAACCCAGCCTAACCTAACCCAGCATCCAGTTGGGAAGTTGGGAAACGAAATCCACCTTTCAGTATGTTGAGCAAGATTCGGTAATATTCATTTGCACACAATAAAACACGTAAAGGCATACACTATATGATATCACAAATCCACTGGGTATGGTAAGATAGCGCGCCAAAGAAACGACTATTAAAGGAAATAAATACCACTGAGCGTCACTTGAAAGGACGTTTCTCGTTTTATTCTGTTGGACTTGGAGTTTTTATTTTCATTATATATTTCGCTATATGAAAATGTGCCGAGTTAGTTTGTAATGTCACTTCCTTCTGTTGGGCTAAGGACTTCATTTTGTGTTGTACATGCTCTCCCCTCTGCTCTTGTGTTTACATTAGAGAGACAAACAGCTGATGTGAGGGTTCGCTCAGTGATTGGTTGATCGTGACAAAGCTTCACTTGTAAGATTCTCTGTCATTTGGGTGAGCAGAAATCAGCTGATGACGGCCGATTTAAGGCACGTACAACTTACGACAGGGGTACGGCGCCGTAAAAAATTTTAGTGAATACCAAACTCTGGTGAGAGATACGGCGCCACAGGAGTGCGTAATCTGAGGTGCCAAATCTTGCTCAGGTGTGCCAGCTGACGTAGATGGGAATGGAAGTGCTTTGGTGGACATCTGTGCTTGTAAGGGGTTGGCAATAGCCAACACTTACTTTCGGCGTAAGATGATCCACCGGTATACATGGAGAGTAATGAGGAGGATGGATGGTGAACTTGTTGAACGAAAGACAATGATAGACTACGTGTGTGTGGATGAGCGAATGAGAAGACAAGTGTTGGATGCAAGGCAGCAAGAGTGTGGAGAGGGTGGGGGAATGGAGTCTCGGACCATCACTTAGTGATGGCCAAGGTAGAGCTGCAAAGAAAGTGGTTGAGGAGACGAAGGGGAAGACAGGAGGAAGCAACTCCTGTGAGAAGAGTGGAGAAATTGCAAGATAGTGAGAAAATGACAGAGTATAAGAGCATAGTGGAAGAAAGACTGGGAAGGTATGAGCTAGAGCAGATGGAAGGGGTGGAAGACGTATGTAAGATATTCACGGAAGAGATAGGCGCAGCGTGTGAGGCGGTTTGTGGAGTGAGGAGGAGATGCAAGGGTGTGCAAGGGACAGCATGGTGGAATGAGGTGAAACGAGCTGTGGAACAAAAGAAGAAGGCATATAGTGAATGGTTAGCGAGTAGAGGTAGGGGAGAAGATCAGAGAGAGAAGAGAGAGGTATATGTGAGCAGGAGAAGGGAGGTTAAGAGACTGGTGAAGGAGAGTAAAAAGAAAGTGGATGAGGAGTTTGGGAGGAATCTGAGTGTGAAATGGAGGGAGAGTAAGAAATTGTTTTGGAAGGAGGTAAAGAAAGTAAGGCAGTGTGAAAGGGGAAATAGTAGGGGAGTGAAAGATAGAATAGACTGTTGGTGGAGAAGAGAGAGAAACTGAGGAGATGGAAGGAGCACTTTGAGGATTTGTTGAATGTGGAGAGTGAGAGCAGTGCGAGTATAAGTGGTTGGGGAATGGCTGGGAGAAGGAGAGATGAGAGGAGGGAGGAAGAGATCAGTAGGGCGGAAGTAGTGGAAGCGATGAAGAATATTAAGTTGGGAAAGGCCCCAGGAATTGATGGAGTGTGTGGTGAAATGCTTAGGTATGGATATGGAAGTTGTGTAGATAGGCTTGGGAAGAGGGAATGGTTCCAGAGGACTGGAAATCAGGTATAATTGTTCCTTTATACAAGGGAAAAGGGGAGAGAGAAGTATGTGGTAACCATAGGGGTATTTGCCTACTTAGTGTGACTGGTAAAATATATGGTAGAATACTCATTGATAGGGTTAGGCATATGACAGAGGAGCTAGTTGGAGAAGAACAAGGGGGATTTAGGAAGGGAAAAGGGTGTGTAGATCAGATATTTGTTCTAAGATGTTTAGTGGAGAAGTATCTAGAGAAGGGAAGGAAATTGTCTGCTGCCTTCATGGACTTGGAGAAAGCTTATGACAGAATAGATAGGCAAGGTATGTGGAAGGTATTAAGAATATATGGAGTGGAGGGGAAATTGTTGAGTGCTGTGAAGAGTATGTACGAGTGAGCTAGGGCTAAGGTGCAAGTGGATGATGAGCAGAGTGAGTTCTTTGATCTCAATGTGGGACTGAAACAGGGTTGTGTGATGTCTCCATGGCTGTTTAATATATACATGGATGGGGTTGTAAAGGAGGGGCAGGGTAGGGCAGTGGATGTGGGGGTGGCTCTAATGAATGAGGGTGAGATTTGGAAGCTTCCGGTGTTGCTGTTTGCTGATGATACAGTACTGTTGAGTGAAGATGAATGGGAGTTGCAAGGTTTGGTGAATGAATTTGGGACAATGTGTAGGAGGAGGAATCTGAAAGTTAATGTAAACAAAAGTAAAGTTATGGTGTTTGAGAGGAATGAAGTCACAGAGTGTGCAGTGAGGTTGGATGGTGAGGATGTGGAGAATGTGAGTGCATTCAAGTACTTGGGTAGTGTGATGAGTAAGGATGGAACTTTGGGGGATGAAGTGCGTGAAAGGGTACAGCAGGGAAGGAAGGTTGTTGGTACACTGAAAGCAGTGATGAGAAATAGGGAGGTTAGTATGGAAGTTAAGAAGTCACTGCATGATAGTACTGTGATCCCTACCTTGACGTATGGAAGCGAGGCATGGACCTTGCAAGAGGGGAACAAGTCAAGAGTGAGAGCAGTGGAAATGAGTTACTTGAGAGGAGCATGTGGAGTGATGTGAAGGGACAGGTTGACGAATGAAGAAGTGAAGGAACGCTGTGGGGTGGATGTGGATGTAGTTGACAAGATTAGGAGAAATACACTGAGGTGGTTTGGACATGTGAAGAGAATGGAGAATGAAAGACTGACTAAGAGGGTGTATGTAGGTGAGGTGGAGGGAGGGAGAGGGAGAGGTAGACCGAGGATGAGGTGGAGAGATGGAGTTGAGAGGTATATGAGGGAGGGGGGGGTGAGCTGGGGGGAGGGTAGTCAAATGGTGGGTGACAGAGCGACTTGGAGGCGTTTTGTCTGTGGCCACCCTTTGTGGGATTAGGGCGTCGGGCTATAGATAGATAGATAGATAGTGAATCCAGCCCTTAATGCTAGGTGTTTTAGGTTCAGCTTCCTGTTCCGTAAACGCCTAGCATATAGCAGGGCTCTCTTTCGAGACCGGGGCTTAGACAAATGAGAGAGGCAGGACACAAAAACTCCAGGCAACAACCTTGCACGTGTGTTGCTTAGTTGGACAGGGGAATGAGTAGATTTTACAGGCACAAGTATACTGGGTGATTATAAACTCTTATGTCTAAATATGGTTGGTAGTATCGCGCAGGATACTGTTTTGGGTCACAGTGAATAGCACTTGAGGCAGGTTTTCTATGCGTGTGGAGTAGTTAAGGTTGCTTCTCGTCGGGAAGGGTTGCGTAAGGCACTGGGGTCTGATTGTGGTCTTAGTATTATGAGATATTTTCTGGTGGTAGCATATTTACCTAATTACCCTCGACTCATATTTTACTTTAAAACTTTTACTGTCTCTCACTCCAACACTTTGGTACCGTTACTGAATCTTGTCAGAGAGGTAGCTCACTATTCCGTCCCCTGGGTCACATACACTGTTCACAGTATCTATTCTTCAATCCACCACTTTGGTATTATCACTTACTTCCATCAGAGGGTTTATTCACTGTTCTGCCTTTGCACTGTTTGATCACTGACACTACACAAGTATTGTCACTCCGGTTGCATCTGGCGCTGTGGCGATCAGGTGCATGGGTGGCGGGGCGGCACAGCTCCGCTACTGACGGGGCTGGTCACCACCGGGGGCCTCTGTACCTGGAAGCCACGGGATCATGCGCAGGGGCGTCCGTTCTCGTCCGGGGCTGTGGGTGGTGAAGGGTCCCGTGCTCTCAGGGCTGGGGCCAAACAATTGCCTGAATTGGTCGTTCAGGCTCCTGACGGAGGTTGAGGACCTCCACCGTCGAGTTGTGGAGAGTTCCCACCCAGGAGTTCTGGGGGCAGCCTGGGGTTCCCAAGGGGTGCAGTCCCCGGGGCTTGGCGGCGCCAACAGGAAGGGGCTGCGGCATCGGTCTGCATCGGGGTCCGTCAGGTGGGTCTCCTCCAGGGCTAGTTATAGGAAGCAGAGGCCGGAGGAGACTACAGGGCCTCTCCAATACTCCTCTGCGCCCGAGACTCCCTCTGTGTCAGGGGTCGGGGAACAGGCGTCAGTTCCAGGTGGCGGAGCGGCTACAGCCCTTCTGCAGTAGGGCCCGGCTACTGGCTGTGGCTTCCTGGGGGCACGGCTACAGGCCGTTGCCAAGGCCCGGCTACTGGCCGTGGCCTGGGAGAGTGGGTGGCTGCCAGCAGACCCAAAGGCACCTTTGGAGCAGCTATAGGCCATCTCCTGATGAAGGTGGGAGTGGCTACAAGCCGTCTCCTTCAGGAGGGGTGTTGTGCGGCTACAGGCCGTCTCAGGGGGAACACCTTAGGAGCGGCTACAGGCTGTCTTTTTACCCTCAGAGCGGCTATAGGCCGTCTCCTTCAGGAGGGGAGAGCGGCTACAGGCTGTCTTGTTACCCTCAGAACGGCTATAGGCCATCTCCTTCAGGAGGGGAGAGCAGCTACAGGCTGTCTCAGGGGGAACACCTTTGGAGTGGCTACAGGTCATCTGACGAAGGCGGGAGTGGCTACAGGCTGTCTCCTTCAGGAGGGTGGTTGAGCGGCTACAGGCCGTCTCAGGCGGAACACCTTTGGAGCAGCTACAGGCTGTCTCAGGGGGAACACCTTTGGAGCAGCTACAGGCCATCTCAGGGGGAACACCTTTGGAGCAGCTACAGGCCGTCTCAGGCGGAACACCTTTGGAGCAGCTACAGGCCGTCTCAGGCGGAACACCTTTGGAGCGGCTACAGGCCGTTTCCTGACGAAGGCGGAAGCGGCTACAGGCCGTCTCCTCATTACCCTCAGAGCGGCTACAGGCTGTCTCCTTCGGGAGGGGTGAGCGGCTACAGGCTATCTCCGGAAGAACACCTTCGGAGCGTCTACAGGCCCTCTGACGAAGGCGGGAGCGGCTACAGGCCATCTCCTTCAGGAGGGGTGCTGAGCTGCTACAGGCCTTCTCAGGGGGAACACCTTTGGAGGAGCTACAGGCCGTCTCAGGGGGAACACCTTTGGAGCGGCTACAGGCCGTCTCAGGGGGAACACCTTTGGAGCGGCTACAGGCCATCTCAGGGGGAACACCTTTGGACCGGCTACAGGCTGTCTCCTTCGGGAGGGGTGAGCGGCTACAGGCCATCTCAGGAAGAACACCTTCGGAGCATCTACAGGCCGTCTGACGAAGGCGGGAGCGGCTACAGGCCATCTCCTGCAGGAGGGGTGTTGAGCTGCTACAGGCCATCTCAGGAGGAACACTTTGGAGCGGCTACAGGCCGTCTCAGGGGGAACACCTTTGGAGCGGCTACAAGCTGTCTCGGGGGGAACACCTTTGGAGCAGCTACAGACTGTCTCAGGAGGAACACCTTTGGAGCGGCTACAAGCTGTCTCGGGGGGAACACCTTTGGAGCAGCTACAGACTGTCTCAGGAGGAACACCTTTGGAGCGGCTACAGGCCGTCTCCTCATTACCCTCAGAGCGGCTACAGGTCGTCTCCTCATTACCCTCAGAGCGGCTACAGGCCGTCTCCTCATTACCCTCAGAGCGGCTACAGGCCGTCTCATTACCCTCAGAGCGGCTACAGGCCGTCTCCTCATTACCCTCAGAGCGGCTACAGGCCGTCTCCTCATTACCCTCAGAGCGGCTACAGGCCATCTCCTTCAGGAGGGGTGAGCGGCTACAGGCCGTCTCAGGGGGAACAACTTCAGAGCGGCTACAGGCCGTTTCCTGACGAAGGCGGGAGTGGCTACAGGCCATCTCCTGATTACCCTCAGAGCGGCTACAGGCTGTCTCCTTAGCGAAGGGTGAGTGGCTACAGGCCATCTCAAGGAAGACAACAGAGTGGCTACAGGCTGTCTCCTGACAAAGGCGGGAGCAGCTACGGGCCATCTCCTTGGAACCCTCCTTAGCAAGGGGTGAGCAGCTACAGGCCATCTCTGGGGTGCTGGCAGGAGCTGGATAGGCAGCTCCACCCCTTAACTGGTTGGTGAAGGCTCGCCCAGAAGGTAGTCTGGTATTCCTGCTATGGTGGCGGCGAGCAAGCTCTGGGTCATAGGGGCGCGCGGCCCGGGCTGACTTGTGCCATTGTCGCTCCGAGTCCTGGTGCGCTGTCGTTGCTACTCTGTAGGTTCTTTGTGGAGGTGTCTGGGTATTCTCGGGGGCACTATACTGCATTTTAAGTATCCTGCGTGATACTGTTACCCACGATCTAGACATAAGAGTTATAATTGCCTAGAATAATTATTCTTGTGACATCTACCCGTTCCACATGTAGAATTTAGCAATACATGTGTAAGGTTGTTGCCTTGAGTTTTTGTGTCCTGCCTCTTTCTTATTTGTCTAAGCTCCGGTCTAGAAAGAGAACCCAGCTATACACTAGGCATTAGAGGGACAGGAAGCCGACCCGAAAGCACCTAGTATTACACTGGTGGACAGCGGTGGTTCTTGACCTGGGCATACGAGAGAGGTAATCTGGAAATACCAGCAAAATGGCAACCAAACCTCACATGCAATTGCCCAAATTTGACCCCAAACAGTATGATGTTCATACATACCTGGCAATTATTAAACCTTTGCTAGACATCGGGTTCAAAGATGACAAGCAAAAAATCGCAGTTACACTCCCGCTACTGGGTAAAGCGGCAGCCAATATCGCACCAAAAATCATCCCGGGGCTCACCTGGCAGAATTTCACGAAGCTCGTGATTCAGGCCATCAACCCATCACTAGGTAAAGTGGTGGCACTATCCCAGTTGGATAGCCTAACTTTTGATGGCAACTTTGATGACACTTTAATCCAGGCTAGATGCCTGGTCACTGCTGCCTATGCGGAGGCAGATGATGAAACCCAGGAGCAACACACTTTTAATACTCTACTCAGAGTTCTCCCCAGCATGGTCAAGGAACATTTAACAATCCACGACCCAACAGGAGACACGGATAAGGATATCCAACTCATACGCCGCCTCCTGACCTCCCACCCCACACCCCAGCAAATCAACGTGGTGAAAAAGTTCCCCACAAACATCCCGGCTCCTCCAGTCAAGCCATGTCATCCTATGCCCCACACCAGCACCCAGCCTGCCTAGAGCGCACCCCACCCACCGGCACCCCAGCCACAAGGAGAACCCCAGCCTCATTCTGGTAAATCCCTGGAAGTTCTTCACTTGCAGCTCCAGGTGCCCACTGCATGAATAGGGACCAATTGAAAGCTGCCAAGCGCAAGACCACCACCCCAGGCTGACGTAAATTCTCCCCCTTAGGGAACGAGGAGCTGGAGAATGAACCCGCACTCGCGGAAGATACTGAACCTGGGGATCCGAAGCCGGAGGAAGAAGAAGGCGGCCCACAGAATTTGGATTTTTAGGACCGCCCCTGCATCTTCCCACGATGGCGGGGGCCACTTCCCCCAAACATCACCCCCCTAGTTTACCACAAGATGAAGCTGAATGGGGTGAAAGCCAGACTTCTGATCGACACGGGAGCAGCCAGATCCTGCCTGTATAGTCACTACTTCTCCCATCATAAGTCAACTTTCGGCCTGCTATTCCTGACAGCTACTCATCTTGTGAATGCGGGGGATGGCTCCCTGCCTATCCATGGGGAAGCTTGGGCCCTGCGTGTCGACACCCACCAACCGGCATCAACACGCCATAAGTTCATCGTATTTGACTCTGCCTGCCGCAACTACAACAGATATCTGGGACTGGACCTGCTACAGAAGCTAGGAGCCACCATTGATCGCCACAACAAACAGCTCCAGTTCCAGAAATCCCCCGAGGCCCCCCCCCCAGGCCGTCTGCACCTGTACACCCCGGCCTGGCCCAAAAGAATCCATTTCCCTCCCCCCTCCCCTCCCCCCTCCCCCCCTCGTTCCCTGCAACCACCTCCTCCACAGTGACCATTTCCCCCCACCACGAAGCCTGGGTGCCCCTCAACCAGCCCTTAGGTACGTCCGTCCTGTTCTCCCCACACCTGCCACCCGGAACCCTCTCAGCCTGTCTCCTGTCCCCAACCTTCCTTCCCCCTCATCATGCGGCAATCCGAATTGCCAACCTCGCCCCATCCCCCCTCAACCTCCCTAAAGGGCTTGTCATCAGAGAGATGGAAGAAGCTGAGCCTATGCCCCCTCCCCCTCCAGTTCCCCCACCCCCCTGCCCACCATTCCCGACCATCTCTCCACCCACCAATCAGACACCCTCCGCTGCCGCCTCCTGGATTTCCTGGTCCTTTTCGCAGTGGGGACCCGCCGATATTGGAAATACCACCTACCTGGCTCACGAGATCAACACGACGGGCCCACCAATCTGACAGCCATCCTGGCGAAAAAATCCCAAGCAGCAGGAAGAGGAAGACCGCCAGGTTCAAGAGATGATTGAGGCCGGAATCATCTCCCCCTCCACCAACCCCTGGTCCTCCCTCATCATTCTTGTGAAGAAGAAGGATGGCACAATGCGGTTCTGCGTGGATTACTGCCAACTCAGTGATGTAACCACCAAGGATGCTACTCCACTCCCGCAGATAGATGACTCCCTAGATTCCCTGTACAGCGCCTCCTGGTTCTCCACCCTCAACCTCCAGTCGGGGTATTGGCAGGTCCCAGTGCGACCAGAAGACATAGGCAAAACTGCTTTCTCGACCAGCAACAGGAAGCATTATGAATACAATGTCTTACTCTTCGGCCTTTGTAACGCCCCCGCCACCTTCTCGAGACTAATGGAATCTGTCCTCAGTGGCCTCACCTGGGAGATCTGTCTAGCCTACTTAGACGACGTCATTGTATTCAGCAAGACCTGGGCCGACCACCTTCAGCACCTTTGCAAGGTCTTTGCACGGATACGACAAGCAGGCCTCAAACTCCAGTCCTCCAAGTGCGTCCTGGCCGCCAGAACTGTCTCATTCCTGGGACATGTTATCTCCCAGGCTGGCATATCTCCTGACCCAGACAAGCTCCACGCCATCACGGACATCCCCTGGCCACAAGACATCTACGGGATTTGGGCCTTCCTCGGCTTGATGTCCTATTACCGATGTTTCATGAAGGGGTTCACACACATTGCTAATCCACTCCACAACCTGACCCGGAAGGGAGAAGGGTGAGTTTGAGTATTAATTATACCCTAATCTCCTAAGAAACTTATGTAAATTTACTATTGGTCGTGTTTAGACTAACACTCATCAGATAAAGGAGTGTATAAAAATTTCTAACAGTTAAGTATTTTGCAGCTAAGCAGAGTTCAGAGCACAGTGACACACGTCTGCTCTCTACACTGTGCATGTGTGTTTGTGTGTGTTCCCATTATATCTCATGAACGGCTTCAGTTATCAACATGAAACCTTCAGGGTATCAAAATATGGCCAAAATCTTGGCCGAGTTCGAAAATGGGCACTCAGAGTCATGGTCACAGTCACCAAAACGGCTGCCAAAGGTCAACTAGTTTTTCTTACCCACCTTTAGTTCATTATATCTCATGAACGGCTTGAGCTATCAAGATGAAACCTTCAGGGTATCAAGATATGGCCAAAAGCTTGGACGAGTTCGAAAATGGGCACTTGGGATCAAGGCCAAGGCACCAAAATGGCTGCCAAATGTCAACTAGTTTTTATCGCCTGCCTTTAGCACCATTATATCTCATAAACGGCTTGAGCTATCAAGATGAAACCTTCAGGGTATCAAGATATGGCCTAAATCTTGAACTTGGTAAACAGCATATTGTTATGAAGGGAGCTTTCCCAGTTAGGTCATCTCGTACCTTCGAGACATTTCTCGTACCGTAAGTTCTGGTACGAGTCATCAGAGTCACCAGTTTGCCTGTTGTTTGTGAGCGTAGTTATTTCGTAAGTTAAACATTCTTTTATTATTATGCTCTTTTTCTTTATAATGTTTTATTTAAGTGATTGTTAAATTGTGTAATTTAAGTTCGTATGGTAAATGATTTACAGTAGAGTGTTATGTAATGTGAGACAACTCTGCATGTTTTGATGTGTCTGAGTTGGCAACTGTTCCCCCTCGAGAGTATACTCGTAAAATGTAGACGTTTCTCGAATAAAGCAATTAAGCTTATATAAGATGGGGTAGAGATTATTACAAGTTTAGTTGGGTTTCAGTTCAGTGTGAGTGACGTGCAGTCGGTTTTGGTTCAGTCTGGGTGTAGTGCAATGTCAGTGTCAGTGAAGATTGTATATTTTTGGTACTTGTGAGAACAGTGGCAAACAGTGACGGGTTATTGAAGTTTGTATATCATTGGAACTTCAGAAAATAGGGAAGTGTCAAGCATTAACCCCCCCATCCCGACGTTTTCTGGGCAGTGGTACACCCCAGTCCCGACATTTTTGGACCTTTTTTTTTTTTTTGGCTCAAACATCCGCTTTTGGTGAGAATCATCGAAAATTCATAGAGAAATCGCTAACCTGAGGTTTAAAATACTCGATCCAGGTAGGAGTACCTCCTTACCTTACAGGGTTTTCTATCAGGCTGGCTGCAAAGAAAATGAGTTCTATGGGAGGATAACAATTCCACACCACTCATAAACAGTATTTTTTTATTTGGTACGAATTTATATGCAGTACGAGAGTATATTGGTTTTCAAAACGTAATATAGGCATTATAAGCATTGTTTAACTCACTAACTCATCACCATTCCTGACCTTTTTTTGCCACATTACCTGATCATCATTTCTGACTGTTTCTTCCTCTAATGTTTGTCCTTCACATTGTCATCGATTGGGGAATCACTCTGGCCCTGAATTTTGTACCGTGGCATGACATGGCTTTACTGGCCAGGTCACTGATAACAGGTGAATTGCTGAGAAAAGGGCATGCAGGGGGGGAAGGAGGTCATGCTGGGTAAGGCATTGTCCCTGCCTGGCATCTTGTAGAGGAAAGTGTCCCGTGTATACGTGCCAAAAATCACTTGCAAAAATTGAAAATTGTGCAAATTAGGGACCTTGCAATGTTGCCGCGTTAATTTACGTCTCCGGGATATGAGTGCACATCATGTGAGGACGTGAATTCACGTCTCCAGGACGGGGCGGGTTAAGTGTGGTAACTGTGAAGTGTTGTTAAGCATTAAGTAAATAGCAGTTAGTAAAGTGTGTATAGCTCCAGTGCTTGTTAGAACAGTAAAGTTGGAAAGCATTAAGTGGAACTATTTGGAAAATAAAGACAGTGTACTTCAAGGAGCCAGTGTTTATTTTCGCCTCAGCTGATCTTGTGTACTGCACACCTAAAGGCTGACCATAGGAAGAACAGCTCACTGGGCAACGTCCTTCCTATACTGTACTACTGCTGTCGGAGCCTGTGGCAGTGTGGGGTGAGGACGTAACACTTGTGTCAGGAGTGGGATTATTATTTCAGGGCTGCAGTGAGGCTAATCTTCGACATGGAGCAAGAAGGTGTCCAGACAAGAGGCCAAGCCTGGAAGGAAAAGGCATCGCTGGATGGAATTATGAAACTATTACAAGCACATATACAGACAGAACGAAGAACAGAAAAAACTCCAAGCACAATTACAAACACAGAGTAAAGGACAGGAAAAACTCCAAGCCCAATTACAGGCCCTAAGTGAAGAACGGAAAAAATTCAGAAGCGAAATCAAAGAACAATTGCAGGCACAGAACGAAGAACAGAAAGAACGATATGAATGACTTAAAGAGGCATTACAGAAGCAACAGAGGGAAGCACAATTGAGGGTGCCAGGACAGCCAGATGCATTCATGGGGGAAATCAAGGAAGAACAGCAACAGCTTAAGGAAGAAGTAGATGCCAAGCTAGAGCAGCAGAAGTGTGAGGTAAGCAATAATTTGACAGAGTCTAAACAGCATGTAGACAAACAGTTGAAGACAATTATTAAAATACGTGCCTCTGCCGTGGGACCCCCCACCCCGCTACGGAGCCACAGCCCTACCCCCACCCCAGGAGGACACCACGGCAGGCCAGGTGAGTGTGGGACTGGTCCAGAGCAAGACGGGCGCCGGGGTGCCCCTACCTTGAGTCCCTTTTCCCCTCAACCTACCCAACTGCGACATCGCAGGAATGAGACATGACCTCACGGACGGAGCAGCCCTCACCAGGATCGGGGTGGGACTGCTCCAGATACAGTCCCAAGCAACACTGCGGTAACGGCCACTGTACGTACCGGGGAGGGAGTGGCCACCATACACCCCTCAGTTGCTTCCCCCTGTAGCTCCATGGTAACGGCCACCGTACGTACCGGGGAGGGAGCAGCCACCGTACGCCCCTCAGTTGCTTCCCCCTGTAGCTCCATGGTAACGGCCACCGTACGTACCAGGGAGGGAGCGGCCACCGTACGTACCAGGGAGGGAGCGGCCACCGTAAGCCCCACAGCTACAGCCACATCTGGAGACCGCCTCGATGTGCTAGCTATTGAGCACACACTGACAGGCAAATGCAGGAGGAGTGGAACTGCGACAACGGTCACCGTACATGTCGGGGAGGGAACGGCCACCGTACATACTTCATCCACCTCCTCCTCCTCCTATGGGGGTAGCCCTGCGGTAACAACCACCGTACGTACCGGGGAGGGAACGGCCACTGTACGTCTCACAGCTACTTCCCGTTGGGCAGGCAGGCCCGCGGGAACGGCCACCATACGTGCCAGGGAGGGAACGGCCACTGTACGTCCCTCATCTGCCTCTTCCTCCTTCGGGAGCAGCTCTGCGGTAACGGCCACCGTACGTACCGGGGAAGGAACGGCCACCATATGTCCTTCTGCTGCTGCCCTTAGTGACTGTGGAACCGCAACAACGGCCACCGTACATGTTGGGGAAGGGACAGCCACTGTACGCCCTTCGTCTGCAGTCTCAAGGGTTCTCCCGGAGGGGAAGGCTCCTTGCCCGGTCAGCTCACTACCTCTTGGCTGTGCGGGGCGCCCTTGTCTCTTCCTCCAGGTGTGGTTCCCCGGAGGTGCACCCTTTCCAGGAGTGGTGGCAAGGTCCTGTTCCTGCCCTGCAGCTGGCCCCTGGACAATGCCAGCCCCTGACGGACACCCCGCAGAAGAGGTGCCACAGCCAGCCCCTGACAGCGACCCTCTCTGTAGGCGACTGCAGCACCAGGCCTCCCATGGCCAGCCTGTGGACCCCAAGGCAGGACCACTCAGGACCCACTCCCTGTCGGCCCTCCACCCGAAATAAGAGGTGGCAGGCCCGACTCCTGACGCTGTTTGGCCCCAGCCCCGAGGGCCACTTATCAGGTCAAGGCCCCCAGACGGAAGGGCCTCCCTGCACCCCAGGTACAAAACACGCGCGGGCAGTGATGCCCCCGAGAGCTGTCCATTGCCTCCTATGGGAGGGCTCTCCCGAAAGGCTCCCCTCCCACTCCTGGGCGCCACCTCTGCTAACCCCAGGGATCAACAGTCCAGTGATGACGCCTTCCACCTCTCGAGTCGTGCCAGAGACTTAGTAAACGTGACAGTGGTGAATGTGACCAGTAAGGCAGAAACAGTACACTAGAAAGGGACGGTCAGTGAATATGAACAGTGTAACAGAAGCTATACACCAGGAAACAATGGTCAATGAATGTGAATAGACAGACAAAAGTGACATACCAAGATTCCTAGCCTAACTAACCCACGGCATTGTGTCCATACCCAAGCCCTACGGAACCAGGGAAATGTATCTGAGACTAACTAAGAACAGTCAATAAAGACAGAACCTGTAAACAGTGTCACCACGGCTAAGTGACATTCAGATGCGCCGTGACTCGGGTACAGACATTGCACCTGTGTGTTATGTATGGTAGTACTGATTAGCCTGGCATTTCACTCCATCCATATGTAGTGTATCCTGACGAATGTATTAAATAGAAATTGTGCCTTAACTCTAGCATCTACGTTATGCCCTAGTTACCTGTCATATCTATGTGTATTGAAGAAGGTTGTATATTGCACCGACATCATTACTGTGCTTGTGCACATTATACTAACAGTAACAACTCTGTCACCTTGTCCCTTCCATATTCAGTGTATCTTTGTTCATGTATTTGTAAGGAGTTTGGATTAAGACAATAGATGTGTTAAGGTATACTGCCGAGTTTTTATGCCCTGTTCCTTTGTGAGTGTTCTACTTCCGGTCCAGAAAGAGGACCCTGCTCAGTCGCGGGCATTTTTGAGACAAGAGGTCGGACTAAAAATACCCAGCATAATAACTGTGCGCGATCTGAGGTTGTTATTATCGTGCCCTGGCAACCTACCTTCAAAAGTGCATCTGATTTTGTGTATAATATGAGATGCATGTGATTCTTGTATAATATGTTCATGCATAATAATATTCGTGTATGTTATGCTGGGTGTTTTTAGTTCGACCTCTCGTCCTAAAAACACCAGCAACTGAGCCGGGTCCTCTTTCCGGACCGGAAGTAAAGCACCCACAAAGGAACAGGACATAAAAACCAGGCAGTACACCTTAACACATCTACTGTCTTAATTCCTACACCGTTACAATATAAACAGAGAGATATTGGATATGCTTGGAGACAGGAACACAGAGTTAGCCTTCGATACAAATGATTATAGTTACACTCAAAATATGTCACTCTTCACTTATACATGAATATTGGGTTTTAATATTACAATACCCGTATACTTTTTCCAAGCAGAGTGGGCGTTTTATATATCAAGTCCGATACACCAGGAGAGGACGTGACCAAGAGTTAGGGGAATGAATATTACCATAAGTGGGTAGGGTGCGGGTCGCGACACTCGAGAAAGTCACTTAGTCACAGTAACACTAGTTCACAGGTCTTTGATGATTCCTGCACACCACTGATCGTAGCCCACGATTTCTATAAGTTCTCCTGTATATAGTTATCGATCTTTTCTACTCTGCCAAGAATCGAGTCTCCATACACTATTGGTAACTTTAGTCACTTACATATTATTTGGGCCTTCACTCTGTCACTTATCACTGTGCACTTCTATCTTGACTGTTCACGGCACTAGAGTTATTACGGTCACTGTACACCCGTATTTTCCTGGGCATCACCTGCTGAGTGTCCGGGCGTGAGAGAGGGGCCCTATAGGGAGCCCTCCTGCGGGGGGCAACGCACTGCCTGCAGGGGCGTCACTGCCCGGGTCGTAGTCGTCATCGGGGTGCAGGGAGGCCCTCCTGGCTGGGGGCCTCGACCTGAGAGGAGGCCCTCACACTGGAGCCTCATCGGTGGGGTGCAGGGAGGCCCTCTGGTCTGGGGACCTTGACCTGAGAGGTGGCCCTCGGGACTAGGGCCAAACAGCTGCAGGAGGCGGGCCTAGCGCCTCTGGCTCCGAGGAGAGAGAGAGCCTGGGTTGTCTGGGCCTGGGGGCTGGTGGCCAGGCCTGGGAGTCCGGGGGCTGTGGCCACCTACAGGAGAGAGCGCCGTCAGGGGTGAACTGCGGCGCCGCCTCCGTTGGGTGTCTGTCAGGGACAGGGACCTCCCGGGTGTAGGTGGTAGGGCTTGGACTGGGCCATGCCACCACTCCGACAGCACCTCCGGGGAACCGCTCCTGTAGGGAGACAAAGGGCATCCCATGCAGCTGAGAGGAAAGGGGTCGGCCATGTAAGGGACTTCCTGCTTCAGGAGGGCCTTTGGAATCAAGAATGAGGGGCGTACGGAGGCCGCTCCCTCCCCGTCACGTACGGTGGCTGTGAATGCGGTTCCGTGACTCCTAGGGCTCGCAGCTGAAGGGCGTATGGTGGCCACTCCTTCCCCCGCACATACCGAGACAGTGCTGGCGGTGCTGCTCCCGAAGGAGGAAAAGGCAGGAGGGGGGTGCACGGGGGCAGCGCCCTCTCTGGTGCGTGCTGAGGCCATAGCCGAGGGTCTATTTACCCTGGCAAGCACAGTGGCCATAGCCGTGGGCCTGCCTGCCTGCCGAGAAGTAACTGAAGGGCGTACGGTGGCCGCTCCTTCCCTGTCACGTACGGTGGCCATGAATGCGGTGTTACTCCTGTAGGAGGAAAAGGCAGGAGAGGGGTGCACAGAGGCAGCTCCCTCTCCGGTACGTACAGAGGCCGTAGCCAAGGGTCTACTTACCCTGGTACATACAGTGGCCACCGTAGCCGTGGGCCTGCTTGCCTTTCGGGAAGTAACTGAAGGGCGTACAGTGGCCGCTCCTTCCCCGTCACGTACAGTGGCCGTGAATGCGGTGTTACTCCCGTAGTAGGAGGAAATAGTGGATGAGGGGCGTACGGTGGCCGTGATCGCGGTTCCACTACTCCTCTCTCTGCCAGTCAGGGCGCATTCAATAACTAACGCCCCGAGGCCGTCCCCAGAGGTGGCTGTGACTGAAGGGGGTACGTTGGCCGCTCCCTCCCCCTCTTGTACGGTGGCCGTGATGGCAGTGTCACAGGGGGAAAACAACTGAAGGGCGAACAGTGACCGCTCCTTTCCCGGTACATACGGTGACTGTACCGCTGTGTTGCCTGGGACTGACTCTGGATCAGTCCCAACCCGAACCTGGTGAAGGTTGCCCCGCTCACAGGGTCGTTGCCTCTTCCCGCTTACTTGGTGTTGGGACAGTTGTGGGGAAGAGGGACTCAGGACAGGGGTGTCCCGGTGACCCTCTTGTTCTGGGTCAATAGCCCCGCCATGGTGTCCTCTTAGGGTGGCAGTGTGGTAGTGGCTTGGTGGTGGGTTGGGGGGTGGCGGGGTGGGTGGTCCGGCAGCGGCGGGTATATTAGTGTATAATATATTAATTCATAATAATGTGGTTCGTGTATAGTGTGATACGAAATCGGATGCACTTTTGAATGGTGGGTTGCCATGGTACGATAATGACAACCTCAGAGTAGCGCACCGTGACTATAGTCAAACCAGAATATGAAGAGCTCTGGGGTGGAGCGGGGGATTAAGTACAGCGCAGCCATATCTACCAATACAATACCACCCGGTATCCAACGTTTACTATAATATTTTAAATGGGATAACTCCAACAAAAAAATGCTACCGTACTTTTGTTACGTTTAGTCTTTTTGGTTCCATTAAGGCTATTATCGGCTATCATAGTATAAAAATACAAGCTCTAAACAGTCCATGGTGGGTGGTAGGTGAGTGGCTGTGACTGACCCAAACACGCGGGTCATCGGAAACGTGGCAGCGTGGTCTAAACAACGGTGTCACATGTATAGAGTCGTTGTTTATATTCTTATAAAGAAAATAAATTGTTGCTATGAAGTTTTTTTTTTATGTATTATATATGGATTATTTCAAGGTAATATAAAATTGTTAATAACATTCGACAATGTAAAGTTGAAGGTTTAAATGTTTGGCATATGCGCTTTTCTTACCTGCCACACCTCAGAGCTCTTCGTATTCTGGTTTGACTATAGTGAGGAAATAGTGACGGAGTGCAAACAGCATGTGGACAACCAGCTGAAGATTAATGAGGGAATTGTGACAGAGTGCAGACAGCATGTAGATAGCCAGTTGAAGTATGTAGTTGATCATGAGAAAATAAATGGTAAGAAAATTGAGGCTGTAGGGAAATATTGCACTGCTGAGCCTCAGGTTAGTGTACAGGGTGCATATGAAAGGAGTGGACAGTGTATGGTGAATCTTGAAGGATCCCAGGCACATAAAAGTAGCATTACAGGGCTGAATAATCGGAATGTAGGAGATGTAAGTCCTGGACTTAATTATGATGCCCCAGTTTTTAGGCCCCAAACCAGTGAAGTGCATGGCTATAATGGGGATCCAGTTAACAAGAAACCTCAAGAATTTGATGGCAGAGTATCTTGGGAAGCTTACCGTGCACAGTTTGAGCTACTTGCGGATCAGAATGGTTGGGATGTTAAGAATAGGGCTGCAGAAGAACCACCATTGAAGAAATGCAGGAGAACCTTGATGAATAGTGTGCGAGAAGACAGAGGAACAGACAGCAATGAGTGTAGTAGGAATGGGAATTGTAATGCTGGGTGTTTAAGGCTCGACTTCTCGTTCCTAAAACACCTGACGTGTAGCGGGGTCCTCTTTCGAGACCGGGGCTTAGAACAAATAAGAAAGAGGCAGGACACAAAAACTCCAGGCAATAACGTTTACACGTGTATTACTCAGTCAGAAAAGGGACAACAGCAGATATTACAACACAATATTTGGTTAATCACAAACACTTATATCTAGATATTCAGTATCTCACAGGATACTAGGGGAGAAAGCACTTAAAATAACACTCAAGGCGGAGTATGCAGAATTAGTACAGTCCTAGGTCTCTCAGCGCGTGGAAGAGTTAGAGATGAGGCTCACTAGGGGAGGGTGTAAGGCACTGGGGTCTAATTGTGATTATGGTAGTATGAGGCGGAGTTTGTTGATAGCGTGTTCACTTTACTATTTTCTGAGGGCAAAGGACTTTTGGTTAATTATTAATACAAACTCCACGGCTTGGGTGTTTCTTTTACTGTAATATGAAGGGTATTGCACATGGGTCTTATTCACTATCACTCTGATTCTGCATGGGTTATTCACTGTTCTGCCCTGTCGTATATTAGACTATTTTTCCAATTTCACTTTAACACTTGGTATGGTACTACAAATGCACTTTATCGCCTCACCACTGTTATACTACACTAGGGGCACAGTCACTGTCTCATGGGTCACTGGGTGGCGGGGAGACACGCCGGCTACAGCTCTGCTGGGGCAGGGGCACCGCCAGGGGAGGCCATGTCGAGAGGACACGGGATCATGTGCAGGGGCGTCTTCTCTCGTCCGGGACTACAGGTGGCGATGGGGCCCATACTTTCCGGGCTAGGGACAGGAGTGTGGCCCTCAGGACTGGGGCTGAACAACTGCCTGAACCTCTCGTTCAGGTTCCTGCGAGAGGTAGCGGTCCTCCGCTGTCGGGGCATAGAGAGGTCCCACCCAGGCATTCTGGGGAGGGCCTGGGGTTCCCGAGGGCTGTGGCCCCCGGAGCTAGGCGGCGTCAGGGAGGGGTTACGGCACTGGTCTGCATCAGGGTCCGTCAGGTGGGTATTCTCCAGGGCCAGTCGTAGGGAGCAGAGACCGGGGGAGGCTATAGGGCCTCTCCAGTACTCCTCTACGTCCTCCGCATCAGGGGTCAGGAAATTTGTCTCATGCTGGGGCGGCGGGGCTGCTCTCTGCTGCTTCCAGCCGTGGGGCCCGGCTACTGGCTGTGGCTTCCCAAGGGCACGACCACAAGGCGCCGAGGCCCGGCTACTGGCTGTGGCTTCCCAACGGCGCAACCACAAGGCGCCGAGACCTGGCTACTGGCCATGGCCTGAGAGGGTGAATGACTTCCAGCGAACCCAGGGGCACCTCCAGAGCGGCTACCGGCTGTCTGACGAGGGCGGGAGCGGCTGCAGGCCAATTCCTGCAGCAGGAATGAGGAGCGGCTACAGGCCAACTCAGGGGCAATGCCTTCGAAGCGGCTACCGGCCATCTGATGAAGGTGGGAGTGGCTACAAGGCAGACTCCTTCAGGAGGGAGTGTGGAACGACTACAGGCCGTCTCCGGCAGGACACCTGACGAAGGCAGGAGCAACTACAGGCCGTCTCCGGCAGGACACCTGACGAAGGCAGGAGCAACTACAGGCCGTCTCCTTGTTACCCTCAGGTCGGCTACTGGCCAATTCCTTAGAGAGGGGCGGGTGGTTACCAGCCGTCCCAAGACGGAAGACACCTTTGGAGAGGCTACTGGCCGACTACTGAAGAAGGCGGGAGTGGCTACAGGCCAACTCCTTAGGTGCGCTGGTAGAAGCTGGAAGGACAGCTCCACTCCGAGATGGATTGGTGGAAACTCGCCCGGAAGGTAGTGCAGGATTCCTGCTATGGCGACGGTGGGAGGGCTCTGAGTCATAGGGGCGTACGGCCCGGGCTGACCTGTGCCGTTGTCGCGCAGAGTCTCGGTGTGCCGCTGCTGCTCCTCCATGGAGTCCTTCTGGGGGTGTCTGGGAGTTTACGGGGGCACTATGCTGAATCCCTGGTGGAGGTGGTTCGGCGTTCCAAGGGACACTATGTTGTATTTCACCACCGTCTGCTTGGAAAAAGTCACGTCCCCGTGACTGGAGGTGATAGATGTGAGTGTCATGGGTGGTGTAAGCGGGCTGGAGATTTTTGAGGAGGGCTCGCCAGGTAGTGGAGGCGGGGTTTTCATCCTACTCCGCATCACAGGTGAGGAAGAGGGTGGAGGAGCAGAGGAGGCAGTGTGGTCCTCGGACACTGTGGTTTCGACTGAGGGTAGGCGCCCATACAGCCCATCCGATTCTCATTGTCATGGTTGTTGCAGGTGGTGTGGTATGATGTTGAATGCTGGACACTGAGGGTAGGAGTTGGGTTTTGTGCCAGGGTAATGTGGCCTAGGGTCTCTGGGGAGTACAGGTGGCTGCGATTTGAGCTTGGTTAGCGTGACAGTGTGAAGTTGAGGGGAAGCAGGTGGGGTGGGAGGGTGAGTGTATCGAGCAGGTGGGTGTGAGAGACGGCCAGAGCGGTCGGTTGTAGTTTTGAGGGTCGGCATGGGTGGGGAAGTTGGTGGGCGGGGGCGGGAGGTGCATGCTGTTGGGTGTGGGGTTGGTGTGGCAGGGTGTGAGGAGGTGGGAGTGGGTGTGTGTAGATGTGGTGGGTGGGAGGAGGTGGCAGTGGGCGAGGATGGTGGAGGTGATGGTGTGTTGGCATGGGCGGGACTGGAGCTGGGCGTAGGGGAGGGGGTGGTGGGAGAAGGTTGTGAGGGAGGGCAGTGGGAGGTTGGTGGTGCAGGTGACCTGTCAGGTGAGGTGTGGGGTGGGGTAGCAGCCGGGAAGGCGGAGGTGGTAGGAGTGGTGGAGGGGGAGGGGGAGGAGATGTAGTACTCGTAGGTGGGAGGGGGGGGCGGTGCCAGGGCAGGAGGAGGGACGGGGTGTGGGGCTGGGGCAGCGGGGGCAGGAGCGCGGAAGGGACATACGTGGCGGTTTCAGAGAGTGCAAGGGGTGCCGTGGTAATCAACGGTAACTTGATAGGGGTTGGGGACATGGGTGATAGTGATGGGCCCCATGAAGCGAGGTGCAAGCTTGTGAGGGGTGGGGAGTTGAGCAACGACGACGGTGTCGCCGGGTCGGTAGGGGTTGGATGCTGTGTCGGGGCTGAGGTCCAAGTTATTTTGAAGGTGTATCAAACGGCTTTTAAGGTGGTGTAGCGGGTCTGTTGCAGGAGCGGAGGTGGGTGGTTGCAAGTGTTGCCAAAGGGGCAGCAGGAGGGGTGTCTCACTGAAATCCACTCATATGGCAAAACTCCGTCTTCTCTGGGGCGGAGTTGATGCCTTATTGGACAATTTTTATGTGGGCAGGCCAGTCGTCGTCTTTAGTGGCTTCTATGCATGTGCGGAGTTGATTTACAAGGGTACGATGGCTGCGCTCGCACACTCCATTTCCCTGTGGCCAGTAGGAGGAGTGGGAGATGTTATGACCGAAAATTTTGGCAAGTTCCTCCCAGACTTTTCCGGTGAACTCAGGTGCATTGTCCGAGTGGATGGCCTGGGGAATGCCAAAGTAGGGGAAGACGTGTCGAAGGAGGGCATCTGCTACTGCGACAGCGTGATGTTCTTTGGCTGGGCAGGCCACGATGAACTTTGAATAAGTGTCCACGAATGTGAGTACTTGTAACCCGATTTTGGGGGTAGAGGCCCTACCACGTCGATCACTAGGAGCTGCCAGGGTTTGTGGGCGTTGATGTGGCCCAATGGTCCTGCGGTCCGTGTGATGTCCTTTCCGAGCGCACAGGCGTGGCAACTTTGAATAATTTCCTCGGCGAGGGTGGAGGGGTTTGGTGCCCAGTATGTGTTGAACACTTGTAGCAATTTTTTGATACCCAGATGTATGCCGTTATGGGTGTGAAGGTGTCGAGAGTGGTGTCAGGGGCCAGGAGGATATGACTGGAGGGGGTTAGGAGGTGATCGCCCTGCTGGTATAATTTCTTGAACAAGTGGGAAGGAATCCGTGGGGGTTGCTCCTTGCGGTGCCACTGCTGCAGGAGGTCCGTTTCTGGCTGAACGGCGTGGATGGGGAGCCGGGAGAAGGCGTCCGCATTGGTATGGAGCTTTGCCTGGTCTGTAGGAGATTTCATAATTAAACTCTACTAGGGTCTCGCACCATCTGATGAGTTGGGTGTTGTGGGAGTCTGATTGTCTTAACCACTGGAGGGACTGTTGGTCTGTGATGATGGTAACCTGGGTCCCGGAGAGATATGCCCTGAAGTGTTGGAGAGCCCATACTATGCCTAGACATTCTCGTTTAGTGATGGCATAATTTTTCTCTGCCTGATTCAGGGTATGGCTGGCGCAGGCAATGATGTGCTCGCAGCCCTCCTGGACTTACGCCAACACAGCGCCTATGGCGGGGAGGGAGACATCGGCATAGAGGCGGAAGGGGAGGGCATAATCAGGAAAAGCCACGATGGGGGCGGAGATTAGTTTGTCTTTTAATTGCTGGAAAGCAGCTCATCTCTCGTCTGTCCAGAGGAACGGTTCCCCTTTTCGGGTTAGGTCATGGAAAGGTTTGGCGATGTGGGCAAACCCTTTTACGAAACGGCAGAAGTAGGATGTCAAGCCTGGGAAGGCTCAGATGCTATGGACATCCTGTGGTGGGGGTATGTCCACAATGGCGTGGAGCTTGTCGGGGTCAGGGGAGATTCATGCCTGGGAGATAACATGTCCCAGGAATGAGACGGTCCGAGCGGCCAGGACGCACTTAGAGGGCTGGAGTTTGAGGCCTGCCTGACAAATTCTGGTAAAAACTCGGCGGAGGTGCTGCAGGTGGTCGGCCCAGGTTCGGCTGAAGATGATGACATCATCTAAGTACGCCAGGCATATTTCCCACATGAGGCCGCTGAGGACAGATTCCTTCAGCCTGGAGGAGGTGGTGGGGGAGTCACAGAGACCGAAAGGCATGATATTAAACTCGTAATACTTGCCATTACTTGTCGAGAAGGCCGTTTTGCCTCTGTCTTCTTGTCGCACGGGAACTTGCCAATATCCAGAGTGGAGGTCCATGGTGGAGAACCAGGTCGCTCCATACAGGGAATCCAAGGAATCATTGATTCGAGGGAGTGGAGTGGCGTCTTTGATGGTTACGTCGTTAAGGCGGCGGTAGTCGATGCAGAAATGCATTGTGCCATCCTTCTTTTTCACTAGGTCGACAGGGGAGGACCAGGGGCTGGTGGAGGGGGAAATGACGCTTGATTCAATCATTTCATGTACTTGGCGGTCCTCTTCTTCCCGCTGTCTAGGGTTCTTCCATCGGGAGGGTTGTCGAATTGGTGGGCCTGTCGTATGAATCTCATGTGACAGGTACATGGTATAACCTATGTCTGCTGGTCCTGCTGCGAACAAATACTGGAAATCCAGGAGAAGGTGGCATAGGGTGTCTGGTGGGCAGAGAGATGGTCAGGAATGGGTGGTAGGGGGGCGGGGGAGTGAGAGGGGGACGGGGCACAGGGCTCGGCTTCTTCCATCTCTCCGATTATGAGCCCTTTCAGGAGGGTGAGGGGGGAAGGGGCAAGGTTCGCAATGCGGACTGCCGTGCGATGTAGGGGGAGGAAAGTTGGAGACAAAAGGCAGGGCGAGAGGGCTCCCAGCAGCAGGAGGGGGGAGAATAAGACAGAGGGGCTGGAGGGCCGGTTGAGGGGCACCCAGGCCTCATGATGAGGGGGAATGGTAACAGCAGCAGAAATGGAGGCGGGAAAAGAGGGAGGGGGTAGTGGGAGGGGGCACGGGAGGGGAGGGAGGGAGGGGGTTAGTCTTCTGGCCGGGGCCGTGGTGTACAGGTGCAAACGGCCCGGGTGGGATTGGGTGGGGCACGGAACTGGAGCTGTCGGTAGCGGCAATCTATGGTGGCCCCTAACTTCTGTAGCAAGTCCAGTCCCAAGTACCCATCGTAGTTCCGGCAGGAAGAGTCAAAAATTATAAACTGATGCTGGGTTGACACCAGCTGGTGGGTGTCGACCCTTAGGGCCCGTGTCTCCCCATGGATGGGCAGGGGGCCATTCCCCATGTCCACAAGGTGCGTGGCTGTGGGGTGGAGTGGGCCAAAGGTCGATCTGTGGCGGGAGAAGCAGTGGCGGTAAAGGCAGGATCTGGCTACTCCCGTATCGACTAGGAGTCTGGCTTTCACGCCATTCAGTTTCATCTTGTGGTACACTGGGGGGCGGTACTTGGGGGAAATGGTCCCCGGCACCATGGGATGGTGCAGGGGCGGGCCTAAAAATCCAGCTGTCTGGGGCCTCCTTCTTCCTGCTCCTGCTCCTGTTCCCCAGGATCGGTCTCCTCTACAGGTGCCAGTTTGTCCTCTGCAGCCTCGTCCTCTAGAGAGGACACTGCGTGAACCTGGGGTAGTGGGTTTGCGGTGTGCAGCTTTTAACTGGTCCTGAATGTCATGCAGGGGACACCAGGAGCTGCAGGCTGTAAACTCCCAGGGATTCACCAAAATCAGGTTAGGGTTTTCCTTGTGGGCGGGGCACCGGCGCATGGGGTGAGCTCTAAGCGGGCTCGGCGCTGGGGTGAGGCTGGTGTGAGGCATGGGTGGACGTGGCTTAACTGGGGGAGCTGGGGTCTGTGTGGGAAACTTTTTCGCTACATTGATCTGCTGGGGTGTCAGGCAGGCGGTCAGGAGACGTCGTATTAGCTGGATGTCTCTATCCTTGTCTCCAGTCGGGTCATGGATAATGAAGTGTTCTTTTACGACACTGGGGAGCACTCTCAGGAGAATGTTGAAAGTATGCTGTTCCCGGGTTTCTTCATCTGCCTCCAGGTAGGCAGCAGTGACCAGGCGTCTTGCCTGAATTAGGGTATCGTCTAGATTCCTGTCAAACGTAGGACTATCCAGTTGCGACAGCGCCACCACTTTCCCTAGTGATGGGGTGATGGCCTGAATCACAAATTTTGTGAAGTTCTGCAAGGTGAGCTCCAGAATGACTTTCGGTGCTATGTTCGCCTCCGCTTTGCCCAGTAGTGGGAGAGTGACTGCGATTTTTTTGTACATCATTATCAAAACCAGTATCTAGTAAAGGTTTGATGATCGCCAGATATGTGTGTACATCATAGTGGTCGGGGTCAAACTTGGGCAATTGCATGTGTGGTTTAGTTGCCATTTTGCCGGTATTTCCTCACTACCTCTCTTGTACGCCCGGGTCAAGAACCACCGCTGTCCACCAGTGTAATGCTAGGTGTTTAAGGCTTGACTTCTCGTTCCTAAAACACCTGACGTGTAGCGGGGTTATCGGGGTTTAGAATAAATAAGAGAGAGGCAGGACAGAAAAACTCCCGGGAATAACCTTTACACGTGTATTAGTCAGACAAGGGACAACAGCAGATATTACAACACAATAAATGGTTAATCACAAACACTTATATCTAGATATTCAGTATCTCACAGGATACTAGGGGAGAAAGCACTTAAAATAACACTCGAGGCGGAGTATGCAGAATTAGCACAGTCCTAGGTCTCTCAGCGCATGGAGGAGTTAGAGATGAGGCTCACTAGGGGAGGGTGTCAGGCACTGGGGTCTAATTGTGATTATGGTAGTATGAGGCGGAGTTTGTTGATAACATGTTCACTTTACTATTTTCTGAGGGCAGGGGACTTTTGGTTAATTATTAGTACAAACTCCACGGCTTGGGTGTTTTCTCTTACTGTAAAATGAAGGGTATTGCACATAGGTCTTATTCACTGTCACTCTGATTCTGCATGGGTTATTCACTGTTCTGCCCTGTCGTATATTAGACCATTATTATTCCAATTTCACTTAAACACTTGGTCTGTTACTACAAATGCATTTTATCGCCTCACCACTGTTATACTGCACTAGGGGCGCAGTCACTGTCTCATGGGTCACTGGGCGGCAGGTGCGGTGGGGAGACACGCCGGCTACAGCTCTGCCGGGGGCAGGGGCACCACCAGGGGAGGCCGTGTCGAGAGGACACGGTATCAGTTGCAGGGGCGTCTTCTCTCTTCCAGGGCTTCAGGTGGCGAAGGGGCCCCTACTTTCCGGGCTGGGGACAGGAGTGTGGCCCTCAGGACTGGGGCCGAACTATTGCCTGAACCTCTTGTTCAGGTTCCTGCTGGAGGTAGAGGTCCTCTGCCGTCGGGGTGTAGAGTCCCGCCTGGGTATTCTGGGGAGGGCCTGGGGTTCCCGAGGGCTTTCTGCCCCCCGAGCTAGGCAGCGCCATCAGGGAGTGGCTGCGGCACCGGTCTGTGTCAGGGTCCGTCAGGTGGGTCTTCTCCAGGGCCAGTCATAGGGAGCAGAGACCGGGGGAGGTTATAGGGCCTCTCCAGTACTCCTCTACGTCCTCTGCATCAGGGGTCAGGAAACTCGTCTCATGCTGGGGAGGCGGGGCTGCTCTCTGCTGTTTCTGGCCATGGGGCCCGGCTTCTGGCTGTGGCTTCCCAAGGGCACAACCACAAGGCGCCAAGGCCCGGCTACTGGCTGTGGCTTCCCAAGGGCGCGACCACAAGGCGCCGAGGCCGAGCTACTGGCCGTGGCCTGAGAGGGTGAATAACTACCAGCGAACCCAGGGGCACCTTCAGAGTGGCTACTGGCCGTCTGAAGAAGGTGGGAGCAACTACAGGCCGGCTCCTGCAGGAGGGGTGTGGAGCAGCTACAGGCCGACTCGAGGACAACACCTTCGGAGCGGCTACCGGCCATCGACGAGGGCGGAAGCGGCTGCAGGCCAACTTCTTCGGCAGGAACGAGGAGCGGCTACAGGCTGACTCGGGGGCAACACCTTCGGAATGGCTACCAGCCGTCTGACGAAGAGGGAGCGGCTACAGGCCAACTCCTGCAGGAGGGTTGTGGAGCGGCTATAGGCCAACTCAGGGGCAACGCTTTCAGACCGGCTACTGGCCGTCTGACGAAGGTGGGAGCAGATACAGGCAGACTCCTTCAGGAGGGGGTGTGGAGCAACTACAGGCCGTGACACCTTCTGACAAAGGCGGGAGCAACTACAGTCTGTCTCCTTGTTACCCTCAGGTCGGCTACTGGCCGATTCCTTAATGAGGGGCGGGCAGCTACCAGCCATCCCAAGAGGGAAGACACCTTCGGAGAGGCTACTGGCCGACTCCTGAAGAAGGCGGGAGTGGCTACAGGCTAACTCCTTGGGGCGCTGGTAGGAGCTGGAAAGACAGCTCCACCCCGAGATGGATTGGTGGAAACTCGCCTGGAAGGTAGAGCAGGATTCCTGCTATGGCGGTGGCTGGAGGGCTCTGAGTCATAGGGGCGTACGGCCCAGGCTGACTTGTGCTGTTGTTGTGCCAAGTCTCGGTGTGCTACTGCTGCTTCTCCGTGGGGTCCTTGTGGGGGTGTCTGGGAGTTTACAGGGGCACTATGCTGAATGTGGAGAGGATGGAGGGTGAAAGACTAACGAAGAGAGTGTATGTGAGTGAGGTGGAGGGGGGAAGATGGAGGGGGAGGCCGAGGATGAGATGGAGGGATGGGGTGGAGAGGTATATGAGAGAGGGGTGTGTGAGTTGGGAGTGGGGCAGTGAAATGGTGGGGGACGGCGACATGGAGGCGATTTGTTTGTGGGCACCCCGAACGGGATTGAGGCATCTGGCAATAGAGAGATATATAGACTATGCTGAATCCCTGGTGGAGGTGGTTGGGCATTCCAAGGGACACTTTGTTGTATTTCAGGAATCATAGGAAGAAATGCAGCTGTAATGTAGTGAAAGGGCCAGCGTCGGACGGAGAAGACCTGGAGAGGATGCAGATGGAGGATGCAGATTTACAACTGGTGCAAGAGTGGCTGCAGCACAGTACAGTGCTACCATCTTGGGAAGAAGTTTCCAGGTTAAGCCCTGCGACCAAGAGTTACTGGAGTCAGAGGGATCTTCTTTGTCTGAACAATGGCCTACTGGAGCATCAGTGGGAGACGCCCAATGGCCTCAGCAAGTATTGGCAACTGGTAGTTCCGAAGAAGATGATGTCCGAGATCTTGGATGAGTCCCATAACCAGATTACTAGTGGGCACCTGGGAGTGAAGACAATTCTAAGCCGGCTGCGACACATGTTCTACTGGATTGGCATGCATCAGGATATTGAAGAATAATGTCGGACCTGTGATGTGTGCTGTCAAAAAGAGGACCATGACCTTCCAGGAGGAGTGGACTGTGTGGAGGAACAAGGATATCGTCAGAAGCAGCATAGAAGACTTGATAAGTTGAAAGATTATTTTGCGTACAGTTGGAGGTTTTGGTAGGATTAGGGTTTATGTTTGTATATACTGTGTAGTTTTGTCGGGATGACAAAGAACTAGGGAGGGGGTAGTGTTATGAAGGGAGCTTTGCCAGTTAGGTAGTCTCGTACTGTACCTTCGAATACCGTAAGTTCCGGTACGAGTCATCAGTGTTGCCAGTTTGCCTGTTGTTTGTGAGCGTAGTTATTTCGTAAGTTAAACATTCATTTATTTTTATGCTCTTTTTCATTATAATGTTTTATTAAAGTGATTGCTTGTTAAATTATGTAATTTAAGTTCGTATGGTAAATGATTTAGAGTGTTATGTAATGTGAGACAACTCTGCATGTTTTGATGTGTCTGAGTTGGCAACTGTTCCCCCTCGAGAGTATACTCGTAAAATGTAGACGTTTCTCGAATAATCCAAGCTTATATAAGATGGGGTAGAGATTATTACAAGTTTAGTCGGGTTTCAGTTCAGTGTGAGTGAAGTGCAGTCGGTTTTGGTTCAGTCTGAGTGTAGTGCAGTGTCAGTGTCAGTGAAGATTGTATATTTTTGGTACTTGTGAAAACAGTGGCAAACAGTGACGGGTTATTAAAGTTTGTGTCATTGGAACTTGAGAAAATACTGAAGTGTCAAGCATTAAGTGTGATAACTGAAGTGTTGTTAAGCATTAAGTGTAATAACAGTTAGTAAAGTGTGTATGGCTCCAGTGCTTGTGAGAACAGTGAAGTTGGAAAGCATTATTTGGAAAATAAAGACTGTGTACTTTAAGGAGCCAGTGTTTATTTTCGCCTCAGCTGATCTTGTGTACTGCACACCTAAAGGCTGACCATAGAAAGAACAGCTCACTGGGCAACGTCCTTCCTATACTGTGGTACTGCTGTTGGAGCCTGTGGCAGTGTGGGGTGAGGACGTAACAATATTTTGGCGGGCGATTAGCATTCGGCTCCTGCATGCTTTTCTTTCTCATTATGGAGTGCACACCTTAACAATAATAAACATTTCAGTCAATCAACCAGTCATTTGCCCCGGAAGTCATACAGATTATCCCCTCTAATTCTGCCTGAAAATGTGAAAAAAAAAATAATAATAATAATCAATGTTAGGGTTGAAACTAAATAGTTATCGTTTTACTTACTGAAGGAGGTGTGTGGCAAGATCCACCACCTTCTTTTGTTGTGTACCATATAACTTTCACAACAATAAATATTATCAATCAATAAATCAATCACTAATCATTAATTTAAAAGTTTGAATAAAAAAGAGTTGGAGACGGTTTGGTGTTATTATATGTGAGACGGATCGAGTGGCTGCCGGCCGGGGCTGTTGTTGTCTGTGACCATAGACTCCACAGAGAAGAAGGAGAGGGTGGGCAAAGAGTTTTTCTTTGCTTATTTCAGTCATTTCATTAATTATATAAGCCACAATGTTCCGTCTGGGAGCTCCCCGAGTTGACCCGGCAGAGGAAAAACGACGAGCAGACGAGGAGGAACGAAAAGCCAGGATATCTGCCTACAGTAGTGCAGGAATATTCCTCGCCACCATAGGAATGTTAAGAATTGGTAAGACAAGGATTACCGTTCATTTACCAGCTGAATCTGGTGATTATCAAGCGGGAAGGGATCGATGTAGGTCCTGGCCTTAACCCCAAACTGCTGCACTGGGGATCATGACAGCAACGATGATTTTTTTTTTTTTTTTTTTTTTTGTAAATATTGGTTTTCAGCCTATACTGCATTTTTCTACAAAACCTAGTCTTTTCTGATGGTTTTTGATGTGATTCATTTGACTTTAAGCATCATTTCTGTCAGCAATGACCAGATTTTGAGGTAAGACCCCCCCCCCATCCCCCAGCAATAATGGGGGATCTTTGGGGAATCGGGGGTTTTAGGAAGGGGAGAAACAGAAAATGACCATTTCCAAGTGAAATGACGCTGATAATCGAATGAATCATACCAAAATCTACCGGAAAAACCTAGGTTTCGTTGGTAAAATAGGAAGCTCAAACTTAACAACCTAACGGAACCAGACCTAACCTAAAACTTAACCTAACCTAACCCAACCCAACCCAACCTAACCCAAACTGAAAGTACCCTACTATTTAAACCTTACATCTTCTTACCTTACTCGTCAGAGAGGGGCAAAACACCGTGAGACCTAAGAAATTCAATGCTTGAATTGTTGTTTTCAAAGCACCTTTGAAAATTGCAACCGGGAACTGAGGGACACCTGCTGCACTGGACCACCATATATACTCTGATTTTGAAATGAAAAAGGGAGGTAGTGGGGGGAGCAGCGCAAACACTGATTGGCTGTAGGTGATCTGGTGATGGCTGTGATTGGCTCGCTTCTCGCCGGCGTCGCGAGCTCAGTTTGAACTGAATTTCGTCGAGCCAGCAAGTCACCCCGGTTGGAAAGGGTGAGGGTGGGGTGGGGACACATAAATATTATTATATCTTCTTTAAAATCAATTTGCAATGGAAGTGTATAAGGAAAATGTTGATGAAGCGATGAGTGTGCAGAACATAATAAAATTTGACAGGAATGATTATGTGCCGAAAACCAATTTTTTTTTTTTTTTTTTTTTTTATTCAGGTTCAGCCCATGGCCAGGTACATTTTTTCAGTTAATATTTTGCCCCAGGGTACGAGTTTCATGATGAAACTGGTTATTCACAGGTTATTTGCAATGATTCAGATACTGGGCATTTTCAAAATTTTGCCTCTGAAATATGTAGACTTATCATCTAGCTATATTGCACATAGCCAACCAACTGTGCAACAGAGATACCATTACCACCTAGAACTAAGCTTGCTGTCACACTTATCGAATGTTTTACTTTCTGTATTCATTTGCTTTTGCCTATAGGATAGGATACCCTAGCGTAGAACTGATTCAGCTTTAGCCAGATACTGGTAGGTACTGGGGCTTTCAAGGTTAAGTGGTAATCATCTATCTCTCTACAGGTATATACCTTGGCTGCTTCCCCCAAGGAAAGAGAGGTAGCTGAGACAGGACGACACACTCCCCATTTACTCATCCATTCAGACACATTCATTCGGATCTTAGCCCCAAAGGGGAGAAGGGATAGATCCTCACTGCACCACACCGCACACAGGTCAACTGAGCAGTGCTATCAGTGACATCCGCAGCAGGACCCGACAGCAGAGCTGGTTTACCCCTACCACATCATAATAGACCCATCCCCTTACCCGCACCTGACCTGACTCGCTGATCAGACCAAATGTGGGAGAATATCCCCTCAGGGCTGCGTCATCATTTATTCATTCACAATTTCTCTCCATTTATTTCTGTCACGCACAGCCACTCTTCCATGCTCAACAGACATCCTTCTCACATCCAGTGCTCTCTTCACACTGTCCATCCATCCTATTCGTGGTCTCCCTCTCAGCCTTACGCCTCTCACATCAGACACCCAAGAGCAGCACTACATTGAGTGGGTGGATGGTAAGTGCCCCCACCTACCACAATATATATATATATATATACACATATATATACAGTAATCCCTCCACAATCCGACGTAATAGAGCCAAAGGCATGTCCGGAAAGTGGTCCCGTCCGGATAGTGGGCACCAGCCTCCTGGACTTGTACTTATGGACCCTAACTCAGAAAAACACCTATACAACTCCCTCTGGACATGCTTAGTGCTTATTTAAGACCCAAATCACACCAATAAGGGACATAAAAGACTGAAATAAATGCAAAAGAACCAGGGAATGAGGTTTTAGAGATGAGTTTATACAATATTCAACATTCTGGGTACTTGCAAGTCCCTGGCTCCTGGACTGGTATGGTACTTATGGACCCTAACCTAGCCTAACTCAGAAAAACACCTCCCTGCTGCACATGCATAGCACCTAAGAGCCTATTCACACCAAGAAGGATCATTAAAGAGTGAAATGAGGTTTTAGAGGTAAGTATGGAAAATATAGTACAATATGAAACATTCTGGGTACTTACAACAAATCCCTGGCCATCTCAATTAATAACCCACCTCCTCTCAGACTCTGACAGTAAAAAGGAGTACCTGAAGCACCTTCAGTACACTGTCCATGAAGTCTTGCACTGAACTTAGTCATTTGCACTCATAAATCCAGTTTCTTAACACTACACACTCATGTCTAATTTGCGCTCCATTGAATGTCAGTAAAATAGTGTTGCACTCGGCACTTAAGTCTTTGTACTCAGAATTCTAATTTCTTAAATGCGACCTTTTTTTTTTTTTTTTTTTTTTTTTTTTTTTTTACTGCACAACACTGTAAATTCCTGTGCGGTCTAGTGGCGAGTTCTTGCTGTTTATTCACCGTCAGAGTCTGCGAGTAGCTGATGCAGGTGGCCTAGAGGTGCGTCGCTGGGACGTGGTGATGGACTACCCACTGCAGACGACTCTGAAGAGAGGCGCAAACTCACTTCCAGTGGTGACTCCACCGTGGCTGAAGTGCTGGGCTGTGGCTTGTAGGATGAGGGCCTGTCCTGGGGAGGCAATGGTGTGGAGCCAGGGCTGGGCACAGCAGGGGTCATGGGTCTGAAAAAGCTGTCAATGGATGATTGACGCAAGGAACGACGATTTTGGTGATTAACGATGCGCTGCCTGAAAGCCCGCACTTCCTCCACAATTCCCAAGGGCCCCATCTTCCTGTCGCAGTCCGGGTGTTCCAGGTAGTCAAGAACGAACTCTACGTGTTCCCGGAGTGCGTTCAGCTTGGGGATGGCTGGAGTAGTGTTACGCTGAGAGGAGTCCGCATCATCGTCGCCGTCCTCGTTGGAATCTTCAAGTTAAGTACTGACACCTGCAACTGAAAATGCAATCTCGATATCAGACATGGTCTGATACCCAGGATCGCCCTTGTCGTCATCCAACCACTCACGCACTTCATCCACATCAACATCGTCGCCATGCGCACATAGCCTTGCATGGAAGTCATCCACGTCAAAACCTAGGAAATCGTGCTCCGCGTCCGTTCCAAGAAGCACACGAGACCAACCAGCTTCTAGAGTCTTGACAGGGACTTCCTTCCATGCCCTGGCCCAGTTGTAGATTTCAGACGATGTTGTAGCGGCAAAGGTTTTCCAAAGTCTGCTGGCCTCGCGTGTCCCGTCCCTTCCTGCGCTCGTCCTCGTCTTCGAGAACAACCATCACCTCATCCAGGAACTTCCTTCGGTACAGCCTCTTTGTTGCAACGATTGCTCCTTGGTCCATTGGTTGGATGAGAGCAGTCGTATTAAGTGGCATAAACATGCACCTAATGCGCCCATTCTCACCCACAAAGTCCTTGTCGCACGGGTGGACAGGTGCATTATCGAGGAGAAGGAGGGCCTTTACCTGGTCGCGCGGCATTCCTAGTGTGTTTATCTGGTAATGGATGACCTCCTTGACGAAATGGCGGTGGAACCAGTCTTTGAAGATCTGGGCAGTGAACCATGCCTTCAAAGAATGGTACCAAACGACAGGAAGGACATCCATCACCCCACGAAGACACTGAGGCTGCTTTGCGCGATCAGCAATAACGGTACTTAAAACAAGTTATCACTTCCTGGTTTAGGGGTTGCAGGAGGGAAGTTGTGTTACCTAGCAAACACACTATTTTAACACTTTGATGTAAACCTTCCTAGTAGGATGGGTCCCCTGGTGCATTATCAAGCACCAACAGGATTTTAAATAGTATGCCCAACTCCTCACACCTTCTCTTTGCATCAGGAATACAGTGTTTCTTGTACCACTCGTTCAAAATATCACTTGTCATCCGCTGTCTTTGATTTCTCCCAATAAACTCCGGACTCATTCATGTGTTTCCGCTGCTTGAAGCACCTTGGTTTTTTAACTTTACCTACAAGTAATGGTCTGCAGCATTGCAAGACGAAAGTAGAGTGATGTTTACCTTATCTACTTTCCTACCCCTGCCGTTCCTGTGTTCCTTAGAGATATATACAGTCCTTGGCATCCTCTTGTATCACAGCCCTGTCTCATCTATGCTATAAATTTGCTCAGCAGTATAACCCCCATCCCTGATTATTTCCTTTAGGACATCCACGAATGTCTTCGCTGCTCCGGCATCTCCTGACGCTCATTCTCCTGTCACCTTTACTCTTTAATGTCCTTTCTCTTCTTAACCTTGCCAAAACAACTACTTTACTCCTTAAATCTGCCTGGGGTCAGGACATCTTATGGCAAGTTACAGCATACAGGTGGCAGGCTGTCCTCCTTACATTAATGGAGTTGATTGGAACTCCTTCCCTCTCCTTTTGGTTCATGTACATGACCAGGAACCTCTCCATCATTACAAGCATAGGGTCAGACACTTGAATCCTCTGATCCATGGGAGATCCCTCGTAATCCCGCACGGTCTTCATGATGATGTCTTTCTTCCCCAGGATGGTACAAATAGTTGACTCGTTGACTTGATACACCTTGGCGATGGCACAATTACATTCTCCTGTCTCCTTCCGCTTGATGATATCAAGGCGTTGCTCCTGGGCCAGACTCTTTCGACATCTTGTTGGGTCACGGTGCAGCTGCATTGTCGGGCTGGGTCAGGTGACAAAAAAAAAAAAAAAAAAAAAAAAAAAAAAAAAACACACACACACACAGAGCATGTGTGCAGCCAGAGCACGGCGAGAGGGTAGGCTCAGCTGGGGCAGGAATGCTCAGTGGACCATGACAACACCCCTCACAGACATGTGACAAGCATACATCATTGGCTGATGCAACCTGCACTATGACTATCACTGGCCATGTTATGTCTGTTCCCAAGTTCTGACCCTATTTTTTCATGTTGTGACTATTTGAACCGTAATTTGGGACCTCTGGCCGTGTTATCTCTATTATCGCATCGTAGTACGGTTTTCAAAAAAAATGGCCAGCTTCCTCTAGCCAGATTATGTCTATCATTTTCATGTTGTGACCATTTTTTGGCCTCAGATTTTGCCTTTCGCGTTATGCAAATTTCGCTCACTAGGATTGCGTGTTGTGCGAGCATTCACTGTACTGTGTGTGTGTGAGTAATATATATATCCATCCATCCATCATCCAATCCTACATTGCCCCATTAGGAGCGTAGGATCCCGGGGCTAGGTAATTGGTCCTGACATTTAAGATGAGAGTGACCAGCCTCACTCATCCCTGAGTGGCATTACTTGAGCAATCAACCCCAACCACCCCTTGGATATAAACCTTCACCGGGTCAATCCGATTGGAGTGCAGTAATTACCCACTAAACCACCAGGCACCAAAATTTGGTTATATGGTTACCACCCAGCATAGTAAATGGTTTCCTGGTGCACAGGAAACCATTTGGCTTGTCACTCAGTGTAGAGTCACCCACATGCTGAAGGAAGTGGAAAGAATGAAGGAAAGAAAGACAGAAGAGGGAGTGTAAAGTCACCCGTAGGCAGAAGGACAAGGAAAGAATGAAGGAAAGAAAGACAGAAGAGGGAGTGTAAAGTCACCCGTAGGCAGAAGGACAAGGAAAGAATGAAGGAAAGAAAGACAGAAGAGAATGGAAGGAAAGAAGGATGGAGAGGAAAGGGCAGACACATGAGAGCAGCACTACATTAACTGAGTGGATGGTGAGTATATATATATATATATATATATATATATATATATTAGGGAAAGCCCCAGGAATTGATGGAGTTTGTGGTGAAATGATGAAGCACAAGGGAGAGATGGTAGTAGAATGGATATGGAAGATGTGCAGATTGGCCTGAGAGGAAGGTAGGGCCACAGAGGATTGGAAGTCAGTCACTGTACAGTAAGCCCTCATTTATCTGGCACCTTTTTCTCGGCTCTGTTAAAGCAATATCTGGAGCCGAAACGGGAAGCAACCAGTGGTCATATGCAGTTTCCAGCAGCGAGGCATATCTCCTGGCTCAGACATGGGGACCCAATTGGCACGGGGGAAAACCCCACAGCATGCCAGCCAATCAGAATCCATTGTGTGAGTGAATCACCTACCAAGCTTACCCTCGCTTTCTCATTGTCTGCCGTGGATCTGGTATAATGAAGACATATCTGTGTGCTTTGCTTTTGTGACCCATGTGATGGCAAAACCCCAGTGCTGTGACATACTCTGTTGCCTCCCATGCCTTGCTTGTTGCTGTAGTGCTGTGACTAATCTTGTGGCCTGTAAATGTTTCATATTGATTACTGTACTGTATTTTAATTTTTCTACATACGCTTGGTGCCTAACCGCCAGTGCTGTGACTTTGCTTGTGATCCCATGTGCCTCTCAGGTCCCATGTGCATCACTCGTTGTTGTTGTGCAGTGACAAACCTTGTGGCTGCTAAATGATCCATGCCCAAGTACTCTCACTACTCGACCCAGTTCTGCTTTATGGCTGAGTTTGTGGCTTTTGTGGCACTTCCCTGGCTGCTGTCGGTTCTGCTGGCCTTGTACAGTACCCTCGCGTCCAGCACGCGTTAGTCTAGCACGATTCGAGTCCAGCACAGTGAGCTATTAATTAGTATTATTTAATATGATTTAATTACTGCAACACGAGTGTGTTAGCATAACACGCACAGAGCTCCGAGAAGTGGGCCAAATCCGCAGAGTTCACTCTAGCACGATCACCCCCGGTCCAACATGGCCATACTGGACATTCCCATGATGATGATAGCCAATGAAAAACTTCTGATCAAGTAGCTTTCCCCTCCCGCTATCGTGATGTGATCGTGATGCCGCCCAATTAAAAACGCTTCTGGTGTCACGTGATGTTTTGTTTACATTTCTCCCGCCACAGAGCCACTCAGTCGCATAATTGCATTGGAAGGTGCTTTTTTCTTGCTGCATTTTCTGCCCTTGTTACTGCATTTTATTCTGCTCACGATGCCTAGGAAGCCTTCTGAGAACCCTAAGAAGCGTCGGCACCTCCCTCAGGCCACCAAGCTAGAAAGCATCGAGAGGAAGAAGAAAGGGGAGAGGAAAGTTGACATTGCCAAGGCCTACGACATGAATGAAGCCAATGTGATCATAATAAAAAACTAAGACAAGATCCTGGCAGCCGAAAGCTATCACACGGCACTTCATACCAGGTTTGCCGAGGATACGATGGTAAATCGGAACGGTAACATGGTAAAATTGCCGACGATACCACGGGCATTTGGAATTCATCTGGATGGATTCCTACCGAGATATGACGGGCAAAACAGTGTGACCAAAACCCAGGCGACTCGACAGAGAATGTATCGGACTACAGCATTGAACATTTAGCCTGACACTGAATACATATTAATATTTTAGAATAAATATCAATCATTTTGAAACCCTTCTCATCGGCGTGCGTACCAGTTTATAAACAAAGTTGCTTCTCTTTATTCTCTACCGAGTCAGCGACAGCGATCACTCTCCACAGTCACGAGATGAGGCTCTGGCAACAGTGTGAGAAGCATGCACTTTCCCGAGGATTATTCTGAGTGTGATTTCGAAGGATTTATGAGGGAGGTTTGATTTTGAAGGATTGATGAGGGAGGTTGAGGAGGAGCAACAGCCATTACCCGCTAGTGACGCCAGCAGCCATCCTCCGGGGACCCAGTAGGACTAACTACAGCCTTGGATACCACCTTCCATTCCCAGCAAGCCCACCAACATTATCCTAAAAGGTTAGTTATCATTCATAGCACAGTACCATTTATTATAATTACAATAGTACCAATATATGTATAGGTATATGGTAGGTGTTTAGGGTGACTTTTCTGAGGGTTGCTGACATAATTCATTTTTCCCCATAAGCTCTATTGTTAGTCCAACACGTTTTTGGTCCAACACGTGACCCATGCATGACAATACTGTATTACCGTGCTGGACGCGAGGGTACTGTACATGAAACTGGTTGTTGTCTCCATGGCACCTCCACCATCTGCTAAGAGGCATCATATCATTTTCTCCATGGAGAAGAAGATAGAGATAATCAAGAAGATGGATTAAGGTTGGACCGTTGCATAGCTGATCTGGCACTACAACATCCCCCAGACCACGTTGCAGGATCTGTGGAAGAACAAGGAATCCAACAAGAAGTTCTTCCACGATGAATGCATCACAACTTTATGACAGAACAAGTGCCAGATGATGGCCAAGCCACGCTCTTGTGAACTCAACCATTCCTGCCTTAAGTGGATCTGGCAACAGCGTGCCAGTGGCATGATTGTAAGTCCATACCCCTCTCTCCTGCTTCATGCTCTGCTCATTGTCTTCCTGCGTGTATGTACTGCCGCTGCCCCGAGTATTGTATTGCCTTGTGTCTGTACCAAGCTTGTAAAGAAATCATTACATCATGACTTCCAAGTTCCCCCAAAGCCCCAAAGCTCACTGAGTGCTATGAATGCTCCCCATGTCTCCGATCTTCGAGACACTTGCCTTTGGCAAGCGAAGCGGAGGATGAGGCCCAGCTTTGGTCACCCCTGCACCACCATTGTTGTCTGTCATGCCTTGAAGAGAGAACATGAGCCAGCTCAGACAGTGGTGAAGTTATAAGACAGCGGCTGGACCAAGTAAGTGTACTGTACATACTTGTATGCTATTTTCTCTCATTTTGCTTCCAGTGCAGAAGATATTCATTATATAGGTAAGATGTTTGCATTTATGTACCGTATGTATTTGGTGCAGCTAATCTTTATTCTTGTTTACAATTGGCTGTAATTGCATTATACATGTAACTTGGTGATCCTTAGGAACCGAACCCTATTTTTCCCACGTGTTACATGCTTCATTATACAAGTGTTCAGTTCACAAGCAAAGTTGGGGGAACCTTACTGCATGTATTATCAGGACTGCCCTGTAGCTCATTATATCGAGGGTGTGCTGTACCTTCATTTTCCCCCACATCTACTGAAACATGTCAGGAGTTATCTTCCTGCTCAATATGTATTGTAGTGTGTATAGGATATGCACTAATGAAAGGTTTGCTGTATTATTTATCCTTTTTGTTATCATTAAAATCATCATCATCATCATCTATTCCTGTGTTGCCCTGTGAGGAGCATAGGAGCCCAGGGCTAGGCAAGTTGGTCCTGACAATTAAGTGAGAGTGACCAGCCTCACACATCCCTGAGTGGCATTACATGAGCAAAAACCCCACGGATATAAACCCACACGGGCTAAATCTGGTTGGAGCACCTTAATTTCCCACTAAACCACCAGGCGTCAGTGTTTGGTTATATGGTTACCACCCAGCATAGTAAATGGTTTCCTGGTATACAGGAAACCAATTGGCATGTCACTCAGCATCGAGTCACCCATAGACAGAAGGAAGAGGAAAGAAAGATGAAAAGAAAGACAGAAGAGGAAGGAAGGAAAAAAGGAAGGAAGAGAGGAAAGGGCAGTCATCTGAGAGCAGCACTATATCAAGTGAGAAGATGGTGAGTGCCCCACCCACGTGTTTTTTTTTTATACATTTTAAAATACAGTACAAATGTTTTTCTTTTTTTACCCATCAATAAAGTATGATTGGGGAGGTGGGTAAGGGATTTCTGTTATTGCCTGCAGGTTAGTAGAGTTCAGTAATGTATCTCCATTTAATACACTTAAATTACACTCATTCATTAACCTGTTGGTTGGCCAGGCACGCATCCTGATTGTAAATTGAGGGATGTCTGTATCCCAGCCTTTTTGAAGGTGATGTGTTAATTTGTATTAAGCAATTTTTGTAGTGCTGTATGTGATGCATAGTAGAACTCAAATTTTTTTCTTTCTTCTTTTCAGTGCCGTATGTTATGAAACGTTTCATCTTATCACATGGAGCACAGCAGTAGCTGAATGAAAAATAAGTAGCTGTTGAAGCAGAATACATCACAAAAAAGGAGTGTTCTCCAGGCTTAGGTGCGAGATGTATTACTGGTACTAAATTTGTCATGGAAAATATTAAAATGCTTTTTATGTGATAGTTTTATGGTTCATTCCTAAATTACAGTGTAAGGAAAGTTTTTAAAAAAGATATTAAAGTGCAGGTAGTGAGTCATTGTATAAAACCTCTACGTAAAAGTAATATTTTTGTGACACTGATTATTCACTGCTGAACTAATTGTGCTGCTTTGTTACATCTTGTACTGTTTCTCAAAAAAGTATCCTTACTAAAGTGACATGAGTCATTTTGACAACAGACAAGGAAATATGGAATACCCACACTCCGCAAATTGCTCTACTCATTATAGAGTCCTGTGTTCACGTGAGTCAGATACTTTTTTGAGCGATAGTATTTAGTTTACATACACAGTTTGTGCGAATTACAGTTGGTCAAAGGCTGTGATAAGGCATACAAGATATTTTGATGTCATGGTTGAAGCAGTACACAATACTGTATGTGAAAATGTAAGAAACTTGAAACATTTGTGCTGAGCACTAAAACATATGAGCAAGGACAGAACTTAATTGGCATGAAGGCAGTACACTATAAATAAACATGTCTTTTTCAACCAGCTTTGATTTATTTAATTAAAATATGTGGTAGGTGGTGGCGACCATCATCCACTCACTTGATGTAGTGCTGCCTACATCTTCCTTAGCCTGTATCATTCTTTTTCTGTGCCTGTCCTCCTCTCTTCCTATTTCTCCCATCTTTCCTGTCACTTCTTATTGCTTTTCTTTCTTTTACAGGTGGCTTTACATTGAGTGACAAGCCTAATGGTTCCTGTAAGCCAAAAAACCATTTACAACGCAGGGTGGTAACCATATAACCAAACCATACGTGTCAGCAAGTGGGTTGGTGGAGGGTTAGTGCCCTTCCTCGTAAAACAACTAACTCAAAGTCGAATGGCCACCCCTTACGGGATTATGGCGTCTGGCAGTAGATAGTAGATAGAATTAAAAGTGTTGCATTAACACTGTCATACATACACAAGTTATAAGGTAATGAGGTACAGTTATTATATTAAAATATTAATTAAACTGCATAAGTGAAAATAATACGACTCAATGACAGCCTTTGTTAGTTGTGCTGTTGCCATGCAGTGTTTCATTATTTCTTGCACATTGTTATTGAAAACATGCCAACAAGCTATTTTAACCAACCACTACCTGACGTTCAGTAAGAGTTCGCACCATTCAATGAACATAGCTTCAGTCATCTCCATGAATTTTTCATCACACTTGCTTCAAATCTTGCATCAAAGAATACAGTATCAGTACCTCAGTAAATCTAGAAAAATTGGATCAGTTATTATTATTTTTTTATTATGACCAGTTGATTTACAGTATTGAGAAAATTAAGCATTTAACTGAAAAATGTCAGTGATTTATTTGCAGAATAATCATTTCTGCCATCAAACCCACTAGATTTTAAACTGGGAGCCATGATGCATTTTCAGGGGGGCCATGGAGTAATTTGAAGTCGCTGAAGATAAATATTTTCCAGAGGTAATACCTGTGTTTATGAGGAATACCCTTTTCTTTCTTACTGTATTGTGTGGGGCATACCTAGATGCAGCACAGTGTCACTTACCCTAACGAAGAAGCAACTTCTTTGCTATACACATCCTTGTACAGAAGAGCTTGAGAGAGTTTGGCATAGGAATTGGACACTCTTCAGGAATCAGCAGACAGTTTGTGTGGGTGTTTCTTTCAGTCTCTCAGATCTTGCTTTGCAAAACAGAGAAGATAATGATTACCCAGCAGCATAAAGAGCTGCTATTGGGTCATCAGGGCCGATGCATGTAAACATGTTGAAGTCTTCATCATTTCATTTCATTAATAAAGGCTCCAGCATACTTGTGCACAGTGCCCTTGGTCACCTAATGGTAGCTGACCATGATGCTTAATCTCTGGCAGCCTCCCCATTCAGTCCTTTACCCTAGAGGTCACATTCTGTGACCTCAGCCTTGGTCCTTTTTTCTGGTCTGTCTGTTGCAACCCCACCCTCAGTGTTCACACTTTTCACTTTCTGCACCCTGTTGTCATCCCCCATCCTCTTCACATGCTCAAACCATCTCTGTCTACCTCTTATCACAACACCAATACGTTCCAGTCACATCTTAAACCTAGTCCCCCCGGACCTCACATTCACCTCGCATTCAAGGACACAATCCACATCCACCTAATCATTGTCATTTCTATACATCTGAGCCTACGAATAACCTTTTTCTTTACTGCCCAGGTCTCGCTACCATTCAGCCTTATACTCATGGACGCTGCATACAATGACCCCTTCTCTTGGAGGGAGAGCCCCTCAGTTTTAGGAATCAACAGCTCCCTAAACTACTTCCAACCACTCCTTACCCTTGCTAGCGAGTTTGCTGCAGTCACACCTTCAGCACATGTTATGTTCCCCAAATAACAAAACTTCTCGGCACGCACAAGAGACCGCTCGCCTCTCTCCTTCAGCATGCTCTCCTTTGCATACCACAAACTCAATATCAGTATTATTTTGCATCCTGCCTCTTGTACCACTAGTTATACACCCATTCATCACAAACACTGCTCAAAATGGAGTTATTTCCCACATTCTTGCATCAAACTGTACATTGCCATTCAGTTTCTGTTATGACGGTACTTCCAGTTGCCGTGGATAATCCTTACCTATTTCATGGATTTTTGCCGATGTTAACTCTAAAACCCTTCCACCCCAGTTCCATCTCTCAATTTCCTAATGTTTCCTCTGCTACCCTGTCATTTGGAGGAAAGATTTAGGAAATAGAGAGATGGCTTGAGGTAAAAGCATTTGAAAGTAAATGGTAACAAAACAAAATTGATGACATCATGTTTGATGTTTCTTTTGAATATGTGATTATGCCCTAGATTCATTCAGTAATAGCCCCATTAAGAATATCATTGCTTACACATGCAGAAGTTAGCAAGAGAGCAGAGATTGTGTTAGTATGCCGAGGGGGTGAATATCTCCGGAACATATGTTTGCGCATTTTTCTGATTAGATGTAATATACAGCATATTTATATATCTATATCTATCTATCTATCTATATATATATATATATATATATATATACATATATATATATGTATATATATATGTATATATACAGTGGAATCTCAAATTTCGATAGTTTAGAATACGATGAATCAAATTTCGATGCATTTTGGAGTGGTCTGCCTTCCTTACTTTTCTATGCAAATTCGCATATTTCGATGCTCTCAGGGCCAGACTCCAACCAAAACATGCAAAGATAGTATTTTTGATGTGAACCAAAATGCAAGAAGTGAAGGAAATTTATTTTTAAAAAATATGAACCTAACCTAATATCGTATGTGACATGTGCTTTCAGGGCCAAACTGCAACCAAAACAAGCAAAGATAATATTTTTGATGTGAACCAAAATACTAGAAGTGAAGGGAAATTATAAGAAAAAGTATGAGCCTAACCCACTATCATATGTCACATGTCAAGAAGAGAATGAAAATCAACATCATGTATTCATGCAATATATCAAGCATATGATGATATGGTTCCGAGACAATTCACTGTCAAGTCAATTCGCCCGTCAAAACTTGGACGATTTCCCGTCAGGACAATTCGCACCCTGGACGATTCCCCGTCATTCTATAAATATCTATCTATCTATCTATTGCCAGACGCCTCAATCCCGTTTGGGGTGGCCACAAACAAATAGCCTCCACGTCGCCTTGTACCCCGCCATTTCACTGCCCTCCTCCCAATGCACACCCCCCTCTCTCATATACCTCTCCACCCCATCCCTCCATCTCATTCTCGACCTCCCCCTCCCTCTTCCCCCCTCCACCTCACTCACATACACTCTCTTCATCAGTCTTTCACCCTCCATCCTCTCCACATGGCCAAACCACCTCAGTGTGTTCCTCTTAACGCTTCCTATCACATCCACATCCACACCACAACGCTCCTTTATATCCTCATTTCTCAGCCTGTCTCTCCATGTGACTCCACAGGCTCCGCTTAAATAACTCATTTCCACTGCTCTCACTCTTGACTTGTGTCCTTCCGACAAAGTCCAAGCTTCACTTCCATACGTTAGAGTTGGTATCACAATACTGTCATGTAGTAACTTTTTCACTTCCATGCTCACTTCCCTGCTTCTTATCACTGCTTTCAAAGAACCAGCAACCTTTCTTCCCTGCTGTACCCTTTCAAGCACTTCACCCTCCAAACCTCCATCCTTACTCATCACACTACCCAAGTACTTAAACGTACTCACATTTTCCAATTCCTTACCATCCGACCTTGCTGTACATTCACTGACTTCACCTCTCTCAAAGACCATCACTTTACTCTTCCCTACATTCACCTTTAGATTCCATTTCTTACACACTTTTCCAAACTCATCCACCAAGCCTTGCAGCTCCCCTTCATCTTCACTCAACAACACAGTATCATCTACAAACAACAGTACAGGGAGTTTCCAAACACTATCCTCTCTCACCAGGGCCACTCCAACATCCACTACCCTACCTTATACCTCTTTTATTACCCCATTCATGTACAGATTGAACAACCATGGAGACATGACACATCCCTGTTTCAACCCAACCTTCAAAGAGAATAATTCACTTAGTTCACCATCCACACACACTGCAGCCTTATCACCATCATACATACTCTTCACAGCATTCAACAACTTCCCATCTACTCCATATTTTCTTAATACTTTCCACAATTTGTTTATCGACCCTGTCATATGCTTTCTCCAAATCCATGAAAGCCGCATACAACTTCTTTCCCTTCTCTAGAAACTTTTCTGCTAAAGATCTAAGAATGAATATCTGATCTACACAACCTCTTCCCTTCCTAAAGCCTCCCTGTTCTTCTCCAACTAATTCCTCAGTTCTTTCTCTGACTCTGTCAATAAGTATCCTACCATACACTTTTCCTATTATACTAAGAAGACAAATGCCCCTATGATTACCACACACTTCTTTTTCCCCTTTTCCTTTGTACAAGGGAATAATTATACCTGACTTCCAATCCTCCGGGACTCTACCTTCCTCCCAGGCCAGTCTACACATCTTCCACATCCATTCTACTGCTATCTCTCCCCCATGTTTCAGCATTTCACCACACACCCCATCAATTCCTGCGGCTTTCCCCGATTTAACTTTCTTCATTGCTTCCACAGCTTGTATCCTACTGATTTCTTCCTGTCTTCTCACCTCCCTCCTTCTCCCAGCCATTCCCCTGCCACTTATACTCGCATTACTTCCATCCAGTATGTTCAACAGTTCCTTAAAGTGTTCTCTCTATCTGCTCACTTTTTCTCCCTTCTCCACTAGTAATCTACCATTTTTATCTTTCACTCCCCTGCTAACCTCACTTCCACCCTGTCTTACTCTATTTACCTCTTTTCAGAACATTTTCTTACATTCCCTCCACTTTACACTCAAATTCCTTGCAAATTCCTCATCCACTCTCATCTTTCTCTTACTAATCTTTTCACCTCTCTCTTTCTTTCTACATATGACTCTCTCTTCTTCCACGCCCCTATTTCGCATCCATTCATTGTATGCTTTCTTCTTTTGTGTCACAGCCTGTCTCACCCCTTCAGTCCAGCACGCTGTTCCTTGCACCCCCCTCCGTCTTCTCTTCCTCCCACACACCACATCACATGCTGCACATATTTCTTCTGTAAATATCCTGCACACACCTTCCACGTCCCCCATCTGCTCCAATTCATATTTGCCCAATTGTTCCTCCACTTCTCTCTTATACTCTTGCCTTTTTCTCATCCTCTTGTAACCTTTCCTCTCTCCTTGCAACTACTCCTTCCTCTCATCTTTCCATTCTTCTATTTCTTCATGTTACTTGGATCCTAATTCTGGCCACCACCAAGTAGTGGTCAGAAAGTCCACTCCCCCAACCTCTATAAGCTCTTACATCCATTACACATCTTCGTATCCTTTCATCCACACACACATAATCAATCACTGCCTTCCTTTCATTCAGTTCACCACCCACCCTTCTCATCACTCGCCATGTATACCTGTGGATCATTTTATGCCTGAAGAGGGTATTGGCTATCACCAACCGCCTCCGAGCACAAATTTCCACTAACGCACTGCCATTCTCATCTATCTCAGCAGGCACACCCCACTCACCAACTATTCCATTCTCCTTCACATTCCCTGCTTTACCATTCATATCACCAATCAAAAACACTCTCATTCCTTCCAAACTTTTCCATGCACACTTCCACATTTGTCCAGAACTCTTCTCTCACTCTGCTAGCACAATCTTGCGTTGGCGCATACACACGCATAATCACCCACATTTGTATTCCAACTTTCAACCTTACCCACACAATCCTTGACCCAAGTCATCCATACTGTTTTATGCTCTTCCATCTTTTACTCACAACTATACATACTTCTTCCTTTGCCCTCTCATTCTTACCTACTCCTGCACATATACCCCATCCATACTCCCATTCTCTCACACTTTCTCCTCTCCATTTTGTTTCAGTTATTCCACATACATCCACTTTCGCACCCTCAAGCACCTGGACAATCTCTCTCTCTTTCATCTCATCATTCACTCCTCTTACATTCCATGTTGCCATTACCAAGTCCTTTGTCCGGTCCTTGGTCGTCATCGTTTGGTCAGTCCTTGTCTGAGGCTTTTTGTTTGTCTTTAGTTAGTTCTATAAATATACTTATCATTAAATAATCAGTACTGTAATAAATCGAAGATATAACGAGAGAAATTAAAGGAAGAGATTTAATAGTAGAAATACTAAAGCAAAATGAATTACAGGTTGTAGCAAATACTGTACAGTAGGCAGAATACTGAACGAAGAGAAGTACGATAATTATGAATATAAGGAGCAACATAGAAATGAACAATAGAGACTGACAAAAAAAAAAAAATCATGTTTAAGGGCGAGCTCTCAGATGGGAGTAGGCACCACCAACAACAAGTCATGTGCAAGGCGATACTCTGTTGTCGGCGGCCATCTTGCGATTGTCCTGCCAGCTGCCAGCCCGCTACAGTCAAGTGCTGCACTTTCAGCCTGTACCATCCATATGTGGACATGCATTTCATTGCAGTTCAGTTGTATGTATTTTCATTGCAACTTACCTGTTTCAAGATGGGAAGAATAGTTCTTCGGGTAGCAATAGTAATGGACGAGAGCAGCCTGGCACCTCTAAATCTTCGCAGCCAAAGGAGAAATGGCAATACAGGAAAGGGCAGAAATACACCAAGTATACACTTGCTGACAGTATGGCAATACAATGCAGAACTACAGTTACTTAACCACAGTTATAGTTCATAATGTTTACAGGGGGTGTGGGCAAAAAATCATGATTTTAGTTATGGTAGGTTCAAAGGCCCTGGACACAAGCTAATTTTTCCCATAGGAAGTTCAGTTTAACCCGTCACGTCCCGAGGTTTTCCGCACCGACATCACCCAGTCCCGAGCCTTTTTGGATTTTTTTTTTTTTTTTGGCTAAAACTTCCGCTTTGGTTGAGAAACGAAGGAAAATCACCAGGAAAGGGCTTACCGTGGTCTATAAGTGGTCGGAACAGGTGAGGTCCCCCGCGCCAGGTATCGTATTCTGTCATTGACGTGTCAGGCGCTCACGTTTTCTATGGTAGGGAATACTGGGAGAAACAACACACAACACCTCTATATTTATTGAATTTGAACTAATAAACAATAATAGTAGCAATATAATGGATTTCAGACACATATATATGAAAAATAAGCATTGTACCATCGCGCGAGCATAGCGAGTTAGGTCCGAGTCGTAACATGCTATATGCAAAGTTTCTTGTATCAGTCAACATATCATTTTTTCTACTTGTATACTTCTGTTTCAATGACATTTTACCAATTTCTACTGTTTGTAAGTGTTTTCAGATGTTTTCATTCATTATGAGAACATGCAGCATAAGTTTAGCGCACATCAGCTTAGTAAGCGCACTCGCTATGACTCGTATTTCAACATACCCAATTGTTTTATCACTTTCCTATTATTTTTCCCTTTATATAGAACCTTTCCTCCACCACTGTAAATGTTTTCAATTATTTACATTCATTACGAGGGCATTTAGCGATATGCGCGCATATTCACGTAGCAACCACAATCTCAAACACTCGTGTTTCATCATCTACTTTATTTATTCACTCCAGTTATACTTTCCCACTTACATTACACACGTTTACACCCCTATACTGCACTGTACATACTTACTGGCATTATTTATTCAAGTGAGCGTCAGAATATCGCATGAAAATACCCTCGCAATGAATGTTTCGACCAACATAATACTCAAACACTTATATACTAATTCTTCACATATATTGCACACTTTCCCACTTGTTGACTTCTATTTTCATTATTACGGGCCTTATTCATTCAACTGAGCGTTAGGATATCGCATCTCTATACACACGCTATGAATATTTTGACTTAGAATATATTTCAGCACTTACAATAATTTGAACTTATATTATACCCGTTAGCATTTCCAATAATAATAATTACATATTTACGGGCAGTATTTATTGCACTGAGCGACAGAATATCGCATCATAAAACCCTCTCTATGTATGTTCCCACTTACAGCATATTTATACACTTACATACAATTTTTGCACTTATGTTATACCCGTATGCACTTTATACTAATATTTAGAGATCAACATGACTGATAATTTCACTGAGCGTCTGTTTGTCGCATTTACTTCATAGTTTGAGCGTCCTATCGCATTCACACCATATCAGAATTGCATCAACGTGTGATATTCGCTGAAACATGGGTGAATACAGAGACACACGTCACACTCCACGTACTCATAGCGGATGTCCTTCCTCTGTGTGGTGTGTCTCACCCGGGAATTGCTACACACGTGACACCTGCGTTGGGGCCTAGGTCTGTTTGGCTGGGGAGGGATAGGAGTGGGGAAATGGCGGCCGGATATTCTCAGGGGAGTTTGGGCAAAAGGGGCAGTGCGGGTGCGATGTTGGGTCCTTTCAACAGCATAACGTGCAAACATCTCTCTTGTGAGCTCCCTCACAAACCCTTCAAAAGGTTTCCTGAACTCCTGTTGTCATGGCGTGAAGGTGGTGGCAATTCAGAGCAGTGATGTCTGGCATGTGAAAGAACAGTTTCTTATAAAACTTCATCGTGGTCCTGGCACACTCTACCGTCGATATCATGGAGTCTGACTGGTCCACCAGGCGCATGTTTATGTTATAGTCCATGACACACTCAGGTTTCCAAATGTGACGCCTGTTCTCGCTACGGTAATCTACGGAATCAGTACGGTGCATCAAGGGGCGGTGAACCGTTGACAAGAGGCTTACTTCTCTATTGTGGTTCCACACAGTAGCAAGGATGTTGTTGGCTTTGAAGAAGACAACCTCATTCCTGTCAAGTTTCCGCCCTACCTTGACCATGTGACGCTGGTTCACCTTCACGGTTCCACAGACTCCCGTTTCATGTGTGTGAAGATAACGAGCGAGAAGAGGGCTAGTGTACCAGTTGTCCAGGTAGAGGACGTGACCACGATGAAAGTAGTCTTCTATCATTGTCTTTACCACTGCTCCCGACAGTCCAATACTCTGATCTTCTATTATGTCTGTCTGTGCACCGGTGTACAAGACTATGTCTTGCACGTATCCAGTCCTACAGTCGCACATAACAAAGATCTTGAACCCAAAACGGTGCCTTTTGCTGGGTATATACTGCCTAAATGAAATATTACCTCTCCACAACACGAGACTCTCGTCTATGACGAGGTCTCTATAGGGATAAAATGACGAACGAAAGGTTTGCCTCAGGTGATCAAAGACCAACCTAATTCGCCTCATTTTATCTGTGTCGTTCGCATTTGCAGGATCATGAGCATCATAGAAATGGAGGCGACTTAGAATTTGTTGAAACCGATTACGGCTCATCACTTGCCCAAATATTGGGGTAAACATAACAGGGTCCCATGTCCAGTAAGCAGGAACTCTGTTTTTTTTCGTATAATACCCATCAAAAGGACCAGGGCAAAAAATAGGAACATTTCTGAAAGGGAGACAGGGTAATCATATATGATAGAATGCCTACTCCTTGTTCCCAATCTTTCACTCTCAAGGCGCTGGGTGCTTGCAAAAAGGTTGGTTTGGTAAACAATCTGCTCCACGAATGCCTCACTAAAAAACAGGTGGAAAAAATCCAACCTGGTGGAATTACGGTGAATTCCGGGAGCAATGCAGCCAGATCGCCCCTGCTCAGTGAAGGGGTGAATGAGGGGAGAAAAATCACTTCCATCCTCCCAATTCCACGACACAAATCCCTCGTCCCCATCATCCCCATCACCGCCTTCGTCTGGGTGGGGAGGAGATCCTGGTGGGGGAGATGGGGGAGGAGTGCGGAGGGCTTCCCCACTGTCACTCCTCTTCCCTCTGCCTTTACCCTTTCCCTTTCCCTTACCCTTACGGCCTTGAGGAACATTAGGGGGCTGTGGGGATGAAGTAGGGGAATATTGGGGAGCATAAGACGTGCTGGGAAGTGGTTCCTCCCCACCTTCCCCCTCCATGACAACACCACGTGATTTTTCACGCACCCTAGCTCGACCACGTGTTAGGGGATACTGGGGAGCATAAGACGTGCTTGGGAGTGGTTCCTCCCCACCTTCCCCGTCCATCACAACCCCACGTGATACTGAACTCACTCGCACTCGCCCACGTGATACACTCCGCCGCATCACACTACCTAGGGAGAGCAATGACTCACTCACGTCACTCTCACTTTCCCTACTCCTCCCTGCACTTTCTCTTTCACTCCCCACTCCCTCCACGGCACTTCCTAACTCCCCAAACAAAATACTAGGCCCATACCTAGGGGGAGGCGATGGCTCAATCGGTAGAGAGGTGGCCTGCAGTCCCATCGGACCCAGGTTCGAATCCCGGCTGGGGCAGGGAATAGTTTAAGGATTTGAATTTCATTAAATCAGGCTTTACTGATCTACCAGAAGACCCGTCGACATGTAAAAATACCCCCGCTAATACCAATACATCAGTCCTGTACGAGACAGCCCTAGCATGTATTCAATATGGACGGTGGATGTTAGCACCGAAATGGTGACATGTAGAGGTGTATGGTGTGTAGGAGGACTGCTGGGCCTTGATAGCAGGCTGTGAAACCTATGCCCAGAGTCGGACACATTAAAAAAAAAAAAAATACCTGCTCGTCCGACGTGATGTGCGCTCGGGGCCACGATGAGTTATTACCTCACATCCATACCACGTGGCAGCACATCTCACGACTCTGTCCTCGTCCTCGTCATCGTCATCGAAATCTGGTTCCAAATCACGTTGGGGCTGGGCATAGGATGTTGCATGTGGTGTCTTGGCTGGCTGCCCCTCTCTAGCAGCACGGTAAGTCATGTACTGCCGCTTCCTGGGAGACGGGACTTCTTCATCACTGCTGGTGGTTTCTTCCTCCTCTGGCTGCACATAATCTTTATCCACAACCTCGTCGTCCAGTGTGGAATCACTGTCGCCTGTAAAGGCGTCCAGGGTGGCTTGTATTTCGCCCTCTGAGAGACCTCTCTTAGCCATGTCTGAGGAGGACCATTGCTACCAGGTGAGTGGACGAGTGGCGGGTTAGCGAGGGTCACGCGGGGTCACCGAGTGTCCCTGCCTGGTGGCAGGTAGGGGAAGGCCATGCGAGGATATGTACTGCAAATCAAGTGCGAAATTTGAAAATTGTCGAAATTATGCACTTTGCAATTGAGTGACATACCGGTACGTCGCCGTGACTGGCAAATGCAAATCATTGCAACGTACCCATACGTCGACGGGACGGGGCGGGTTAAATTTTGATTTGAATTTCTCGGTGATTTTTAGGTAAATATGCCCATCAAAATTTGAAATTCCATTGTGTGTGTATATATATATATATATATATATATATATATATATATATATGTGTGTGTGTGTGTGTGTGTGTGTACAGTAATCCCTGTACTTTCCAGACACCCACTTTCCAGACATCCCCACTTACCGGACATAATCGTCCCGGGATCCAATATTCCCAAAATGGTCTGAAAACGTTTTCGTTTTTACGTTTTCGTTTTTAAAGGCTCCAACATGCTTGCATGTGTCGGCCTTGGTCACCTAATGGCGGCTCTCCATGCTGCATGATCCATTGCAGCCTCCCTGTTCAGTCCCTTAACCCTAAGGTCACACTTAATGACCTCGTCCCATGTCTTTCTCGGTCTACCCCTCATAACCCCACCCCCAATATTAACACTTCTCACCTTCCTCACCCAACTATCATCCCCCATCCTCTCCACATGTCCAAACCACCTCAATCTACCTCTCCTCATCACAACACCAATACACTCCAGTACCATCCTACCTCTCAACTCTTCCATTGTAAACCCAGCCCCTCCAGGCCTTGGACACAGGGACGCACTGCACATCCACCTAATCATTGTCATTTCTGTACGTCTGAGCCGGCGAATGTCTTCCTCCTTCACTGCCCAGGTCTCACTGCCATACAGCATTACACTCCAAACACACGCTGCATACAAAGACCCCTTAGCACGTAGGGAGAGCCCCCTCAATGTCAGGAGAGGCAAGAGCTCCCTGAACTTCTTCCAACCACTTCTCACCCTAGCCACAGAGCTAGCTCCAGCCCCACCTCCAGCACACAACATGTCTCCTAAATAACAAAACTCTTCCACACACTCAAGAGATTCACCAGCAAGTTCAATTCTTTCACGTCTGACGATCTCCACCTGCTCACCCCGGCACGCCGTACACATAAAATCAGCATTATCTCGCAGTCTACCTCTGATACCACTACATCTCTTATGCGCCCATTTATCACACACACCGCACAAGATGGAATTACTTCCCACGCCCTTGTGGCAAACTGCACATGGCCACTCTCCCTCGTCTTTGACAGTACTGCCACCAACCCTAGATATCATCACTTTTGTTTTATCTGCATTTACCCTTAAACCCTTTTGCCCCATACCATCTCTCCACATCCTAAACCTTTCCTCTGCCTCCCTTTCATTCTCTGCAATCAACACCAAATCATCAGCATACAACAACTCCCACGGGAGTCCGTTTCTAAAGTCACGTGAAAGGGCTTCAAGTACCATGATAAACAACATGGGACTCAAGACTGACCCCTGATGCACACCAACATTCACGGAAAACTCATCACTCAAATCTCCATTCACTCTCACCTGGGTGTGAGCACCCACATACATGGCCATAACCACCCTAACCAGCCACTCCTCCAAGCCAAGCTTTCTCATTGCCCACTTCACCACCTCTCTAGGGACTCTGTCAAAGGCCTTTTCCAAATCAACAAAAACAAAATAAAGATCCCTTCTCCTACCAATATATTTTTCCTGAAGCTGTCGAACAATGAATATGGCATCAGTCGTCCCCCTACCTGGCATAAACCCAAACTGCATCTCATCAATATTCACTCTTTCTCTAATCATACCTTCTAAAACTCTCTCCATTACCTTCATTATCTGATCTAAAAGCTTTATACCTCTATAATTCCCTCTTTCCAGGGCATCACCCTTCCCTTTATACACATTTACAATTACACTCTTCAGCCAATCATCTGGGACAACACACTCATAAATAATCCTATTTATCAGGTCAGTGACTAAACTCACCCCTATATCGCCTGAGGCCTTCAACATTTCGGCAGTCAACCCAGACACACCTGCTGCCTTCCCCACCCTCATCCTGCCTATTGCCTCACTCACAGTAGCAGTATCAATCAAAGGCCAAGGGCCAGACACTGGATCTGCTGGCTCCAAACCTTCCCTGTCCCAGTCAAACTCCTCATTCAACAACCGGTTATAATGCTCTCTCCATGCATCTTTAATATCCTCACTGTTCACCACTACCCTTCCTTCATCATTCTTCACACACTGCTCACCTATGATATCCTGATTATCCCTCTTCACCTGACCTGCCACCCTAAATATATTTTTCCTTTCCCCATGATTTAGGTTATCAAGTAATTGTCTCTGTGACTCAGACTTTTCCCTGTATACCTCTCTCCTAGCCCTACGCTTGGCAGCCAAATATTCCTCTTTGCTACCACCCTTCTTCCATTCCCGGAAAAGCCTTCTTTTCTCCTTAATTGCAGCTTCTACACCCTCATCCCACCACCAAGTTACTTTATGTCTCGGTGGTCCTCTTGTCCAGCCGCATGTTACATCAGTAACTCTCAAGAAATTGTTCTTGAGGGCTCTGTACTGTTCATTAACGCCTCTGTCTACAGCTCCCTGTTCAGCCACCACTCTCCTCAACTCGCTATAGAAGGCATCCCTTACTACTTGGTTTTTCAGCTTCCATATTTTCCTCCTAGGTACATAAGTCCTCTTTTTCATCATTTGTTCTTTAAGCACCATATCACAAATCAATAGTTTGTGCTGCTGCACACACTCCTCACTTCCTATAACTTTAACATCCCTCACTAACCTCCTATCGGCCCTCCTAACCAGAAAATAATCTATCTGACTGCTATTTCCCCCAGACTCATACGTAATTAACCTACTGTCTCTTTTCCTAAAATATGTGTTGCACACAATCATGTCCGTTGCCTCCCCAAACTCGAGTATCCTTTCCCCTTCTGCATTCCTTAGACCATATGCACATCCCCCATGCACTCCTTCATAACCTTGGGCTGCTTCACCTACATGACCATTTAAGTCCCCTCCCAAAATCACTATCTCATCATCCCGCATACCACCCACTACACGTATTAAATCATCCCAAAATCTATCTTTCTCTGATTCATCCAATCCTGCCTGTGGAGCATATGCCGATATAATCACAGCTACCTTTCTTCCCAACAGAATTTTCACAACCAATATCCTATCGCTTACTCTCAAAACATTCATAACATATTCCACCCATTTCTCTGCAACCATCACACCAACACCTCCATATCCGTCTGTCCTCCCCTGCCAAAACAACTTATAGCAACAGTCCTTCCCAACAATCTTTCTGGCTGATCCACCCATGTACCGGACTTCCTGCAAACACGCCACGTCCACCCACCTCCTACTGAATGCCTCAACGACTTCCCCTGCTCTTCCCCTCAAACTTCCCACATTCCATGAACCCACCCTCATCCCCATGGGTGATTTACTGTCCTCAGGCTTGCTTTGAAACCTTTTTTGTTTTGTCATCTTCAGTATTAATAAATGAGGACAGACACAGCACAGGTCCCACTCACCGCACAATCCCAGGTCCAGGCAATGGATCTGAAAAATGCAAAAAATTTGAAAAAAAAAAATCCCACCCATAATTTGAACTTGCTCGCGCGGCGCGGGACAGCTTTGTTGTGGTGCGTCATTCCTCCGACGTCTGCTAGAGCGACCCTGCATCCTCCCCACTTTCCGCCTGTCTCTTGTCATGAGTGAACACTCGTCGTCATGGCTGCCCACGTGCTTGCTTTTGTGGTGGTGCCTTACCTGCTGCAGGCACTCCTTCTGCTCTCATCCCTCTCCTTCGTGTGTGTGATGATGGCCCCGCTGCCTGAGAAGAGGAAGAGAGTGGTATTGATTCTGGAGTAGAAGCAGGAGATATTTGAGAAAGTAGATGCGGGATGGTCTTCGTCACGCATCCTCCGTGAGTTCAACCTGGCCCGATCTCCTTTGTTTGATATTAAGAGATCCCGAGACAAACTCATGCAGTATGTGGCTGACTTCTTGTCGAAAAGCAAACGCAACGTGGAGAGGAAGATGATGTTTACTCCCAAGTTTGCTGAAGTCGACCACTCCACCTTGATTTGGTATTGACAGCAACGTCCTGCTGGTGTGATGGTACATGGTACGGAGCTGAAGGCTGGTGCTGAGAAGTTCGCAAGGCTTCACGACGCCTTAGACTTCAAGGCATCCGGGGGTTGGCTCTTCGTGTTTAAGTTACAGCATGGCCTTACCAACCGTAAATCTCATGGAGAAGCTTTGGGCGCTAATGAGGATGGAGTAGAGGAGTTTCGGCACAAGGTGAAGGGCTTGATCGACAGGGAGGGCCTCACTTTCGGTCAAGTCTACAACGCCGACAAAACTGGTTTATTCTATCGCTCTTTGCCTACAAACACTCTAGCCGAGGAGACGGAGAAGTGTGTACCCGGCCGCAAGCTCTCCAAGGAACGGCTATCTGCTTTGTGTTGTGCCAATGCTAATGGCATGCACTGGCTTAAGCCCATTATTGTTGGCCGTGCAATGCAGCCTCGGTGTCTTCATGGGGTGATGGATGTCCTTCCTGTCGTCTGGTACCATTCCTTGAAGGCATGGTTTACAGCCCACATCTTCAAAGACTGGTTCCACCGCCATTTCGTCAAGGAGGTCATACATTACCAGACGGAGAAACTGGGAATCCCACGCGACTAGGTAAAGGCCCTCCTTCTCGTCGACAATGCACCTGCCGACCCGTGCGACAAGGACTTGGTGGCTGAGAATGGCCGGATTAGGTTCATGTTTCTGCCACCTAATATTACTGCTCTCATCCAGCCAATTGACCAAGGAGTGATCGTGGCAATGAAGCGCCTATACCGACGGAAGTTCCTGGACGAGGTGATGGTTGTTCTCGAGGACGAGTACGAGCGCAGGGAGGGACGGGACACGCAAGGCCAGCGGACTTTGGAAAACCTCCGCCGCTGCAACATCAAGTCTGCCATTCACAACTGGGCCAGTGCATGGAAGGAAATCCCTGTCAAGACTCTAGAAAATGGTTGGTCTCGTCTCCTTCTCAGAACGGATGTGGAGTACGATTTCCAAGGTTTCAATGTGGATGACTTCCATGCACGTCTACATGCACACGGCGACGATGTTGATGTGGACGAAGTGCATGAGTGGTTGGATGACGACGAGGGCGATCCTGGGTATCAGACCTTGTCTGATATCGAGATCGCATCTTCAGTTGCAGGTGTCAGTACCCAGCTTGAAGATTCCGATGAGGACGGCGACAATGATGCGGACTCCTCTCAGCATGACACAACTCCAGCCATCCCCAAGCTGAGCGCACTCCGGGAACACCTAGAGTTCGTTCCGGACTACCTGGAACACCCGGACTGCAACAGGGTGATGGGGCCCTTGGGACTTGTGGAGGAAATGCATGCTTTCAGGCAGCGCATCATAAATCGTCAGAATCGTCGTTCCTTGCGTCAATCAATGATTGACAACTTTTTCAGGCCCATGACACCGTGCTGTGCCCAGCCCTGGCTCCACTCGTTGCCTCCCCAAGACAGGCCCTCATGCTCCGAGCCACACCCCAGCACATCAGCCACGGTGGAGTCGCCGCTCGACGTGAGTTTGCGTCTATCTTCCGAGTCGTCTGCAGTGGGTATGCCATCACCACGACCCAGCGACGCACCCCTAGGTCACTTCCCAGCGATACTCTTAGACTCTGACAGTGATTAAACGACAAGAACTTCTCCACTAGACCACACAGGAATTTAGTGTTGTGCAGTGAAAGAAAAACAGTGCATACAGTATTGTTAAGAAATTAGAAATTTGAGTGAAAAGACAAAATTTTTGGACTAAATTTAACATAAATAAACTTGTGATTTGCTTTGAAATTGGTTTTATGAGTGGAAAGACTTAAAGTGCAGATTGCAACACTTATTAAGTTACAATGGAGCATAAGTAAGACAAGAGTGCACAGTGTGAAGAGAATGGACTTCTGAGTGCGAATGACTAAGTTAAATGCAAGACTTCATGAACAGTGTACTGCAAGTGCTTCAGGAAATCCTTCTTACTGTCAGATGCTGAGAGGAGGTGGTTATTCATCGAGATGGCCATGGGCTTAAGTAGGCAGAATGTTTCATACTGTATTGTAATGTATTTTCCATACTATACTTACTTCAAACACCTCATTTCACTCTTTTATGTCCCTTATTGGTGTGAACATGTAGTGTCTTAGGTGCTATGCATGTGCAGTAGGGAGGTGTTTTTCCGAGTTAGGCTAGGTTAGGGTCCATAACTACCAGTCCAGGAGCCAGGGACTTGTTAGTACCCAGAATGTGTAATATTGTATAAACCTACCTCAAAAACTTCATTTTATGCTTCTTTTGCATTTATTTCAGTCTTTTATGTCCCTTATTGGTGTGATTTGGGTCTTAAATAGGTGCTATGCATGTCCACAGGGAGTTGTATAGGTGTTTTTCTGAGTTAGGGTCCATAAGTACCAGTCCAGGAGGCTGGTGCCCACTTTCCGGACATGCCTTTGGCTCTATTACGTCAGATAGTGGAGGGATTACTATATATATATATATATATATATATATTGTGGTAGGTGGGGGCACTCACCATCCACTCACTCAATGTAGTGCTGCTCTCGGGTGTCTGCCCTGTCCTCTCCTCCATCCCTCTTTCCTTCCATCTTCATCTATCTTTCTTTCCTTCATTCTTTCCTCATCCTTCTGCCTACGGGTGACTTTACACTCCTTCTTCTGTCTTTCATTCCTCCATTCTTTCCTCTTCCTTCTGCCTATGGGTGACTCTGCACTGAGTGACAAGCCAAATGGTTTCTTGTACACCAGGAAACCATTTACTACGGTGCGTGGTAACCATATAACCAAATTTTGGCGCCTGGTGGTTCAGTGGGTAATTATTGTGCTCCAATCAGATTGATTCAGTGAAGGTTTATATCCAAGGGGTGGTGGGGGTTTATTGCTCACGTAATGCCACTCAAGGATGAGTGAGATTGGTCACTCTTATCTTAAATGTCAGGACCAACTGCCTAGCCCCGGGCTCCTACGCTTCTGATGGGGCAACGTAGGATTGGATGATGGATGGATGGATATATATATATAATATATACAGTGGTTTCCGCAGAGTTCGCCTGTAGCATGATCACTCCCGGTTCAACACGGTCATACTGGATGTTCCCGTGATGCTGACAGCCAATCAAAACTTCCAATCTATAACGCTTCTGCTGTCATGTGATGTTTTGTTTAAATTTCTCCCACCAGAGTGCCACACAGTCGCATGATTCGCATTGGATGGTGCTTTTTTCTCACTGCATTTTCTGCCCTTGCTACTGCATTTTACCCTGCTCACGATGCCTAGGAAGCCTTCTGAGAACCCCAAGAAGCTGAGGCACCTCCCTCAGGCCACCAAGCTAGAAATCCTCGAGAGGAAGAAGAAAGGGGAGAGGAATGTGGACATCGCCAATGCCTACAAAGTGAATGAAGCCAGCGTGAGGACCATAATAAAAAACCAAGACAAGATCCTGGCGGCGGTGAAGGCTTACAGAGGCGGGCCACTTGACTCCGGGTGCAGGCCTACTGACCCAGCAATCATCATAATGGAGCAGTACCTCAGTGATAGTGATTTTGAGTGTGATTTCGAAGGACTTATAAGGGAGGTTGAGGAGCAGCAGCAGCCATTATCTGCTGTGACGCCAGCAGCCATCCTCCGGGGATTCTTTTGTTATTTCCCTAACTCTGTCAATAAGTATCCCACCATATTCTTTTCCTGTTACACTAAGAAGACAAATGCCCCTAAGATTACCACACACTACTTTTTCCCCTTTCCTTTTGTACAAGGGAATAATTATACCTGACTTCCAGTCCTCTGGGACTTTACCTTCCTCCCAGGCCCATCTGCACATCTTCCACATCCATTCTAGTCTCCCCCATGCTTCAGCATTTCACCACACACTCCATCAATTCCTAGGGCTTTCCCCATTTTGACTCTCTTCATTGCTTCCACAACTTCCATACTACTACTGATTTCTTCCTCTCTTCTTACATCCCTCCATCTCCCAGCCATTCCCCAGCCACTTATACTCACATTACTTTCATTCTCTATATTCAACAATTCCTTAAAGTGTTCTCTCCATCTGTTCACTTTTTCTTCTTTCTCTACTATTAATCTACCATATTTATCTTTCACCCCCTGACTAACTTCTTTGCCTCCCTGTCTAACTCTTTAAACCTCTTTCCAGAACATTTTCTTACATTCCCTCCACATTATACACTCAAATTCCTTCCAAATTCCTCATTTACTCTCTTCTTTCTCTTAGTAATCTTTTCACCTCTTTCTTCCTTTCTACATATAACTCTCTCTTTCGTCTCTCAACTTCTTCCACGCCCCTATTTCTCGTCCACTCACTAGATGCTTTCTTCTTTTGTGCCACAGCCTGTCGCACCTCTTCATTCCACGATGCTGTTCCTTTCGTCTTTGTTATGCTAGGTGTTTTTAGGGCGGCATCCCGTCCTAGAAACGCTTGGCTTATAGTTGGGTCCTTTTATAGATCTGGGCTAGAACACAAACATAGGAGGAACAGGGCATAAAAACTCAGGGCAACAACCTACACGTATATTCACAGATTCTTAATTACAGGAACGGGCAGACAATCTCACAATATTTATGTTACATCGATCCTTGGGCTGCTGATCAGTTTGAGCGTATCTCGCAGGATACGGGATAGACACAATAGGTATTATTATATCAGGTTGAGTGCGTGGTAAAGTTGGGAATGTGAAGGTGGATGGAATAGTTGGTGAGTGGGATGTGCCTGCTGAGATAGATGGGGATGGGAGTGCATTAGTGGACATTTGTGCTGGGAGGGGGTTGATGATAGCCAATACCCTCTTCAGGCATAAAATGATCCACAGGTATACATGGCGAGTGATGAGAAGGGTGGGTGGTGAACTGAATGAAAGGAAGGCAATGATTGATTATGTGTGTGTGGATGAAAGGATGCGAAGATGTGTAATGGATGCAAGAGTTTATAGAGGTTGGGGGAGTGGACTTTCTGACCACTACTTGGTGGTGGCCAGAATTAAAATTCAAGTAAGATGGAGGTGTAAGATGGTGAGTGTAGCCTATACACTGTATATACACTGTATATGGCTAGTGAGGGAGTGATCGCCCTCTACCTACACAGATCAAAAGCCCTCGGGAGCAGGGGGGTGGTTGCTTTCTCAGGCAGAGGAACTCCTTGAGAGTGAAATGGCTGGGAAGCATGCCGGCACGTGACTGGCTACAGCATAGCTGGGTCTTTCGGGTGTGGGCAATCAGGCAAGTTAGCTGCCTACTGCGACTGCAACACAATGGCGAGGTGTTCAGGAAGTTAGCCAAAGAAACCTTGATGGACTCTGAAAGAACAATAATGGCCCCCAGTCCCGTGCAGCCCTTAAATGGGCAGGGGGTGCTAAGAATCTCACGGTTGCCTCAATTACAATCTAATTCTTTTGTCAATGCAAAAAATACAATTAAAATTGGTAACTGGAATGTGAGAACGCTAAATCATGACGGTAAAATCGATGAGTTAGTGAAGGTTTTTCAAAATTATGGACTTGATATTTGTGCTCTGACAGAAACTAGATTAACTGGAGTCGATAAGTTGGATTTGGAGGATGGTATACGTTTATTGATATCTGGTCGACAGGACGGAATGCATTATCAGGGAGTAGGATTGTTGCTGGGTTGTAAGGCAAATAAGGCTTTATGTGAGTGGGATCCTATAGATGAGCGATTGTTATACGCACGGTTTAAATCAAATCATGGCAACATCAGTCTGTTTGTGTGTTATGCACCTACTAATGATGCACTCGACGAAAGGAAAGACACATTTTATGAAAAGTTGCAAGAAGGAGTAGGAAGGGTACCTAGACATGATGTTTTGATCTGCGTTGGAGACTTTAATGCAGTAATGGGCTGTTCAAATGAGGGATTTGAGGCATGTATGGGTAAGATGGGAGTTGGTAGTAGGATGAGTGAAAACGGAGTGAGGTTTGGAAGCTTCTGTCTAGCAAATGACTTAGTCATCGGGGGCACACTCTTTCAGCATTGCAATATACACAAGACAACTTGGGTGTCGCCGTGTGGAAAATATAAAAATCAGATTGATCACATTGCTATCAGTAGGAGGCATAGAAGTTCTCTGCTAGATGTTCATGTTAAACGGGGAGCGGATATTGGTAGTGACCATCAACTCAGCATTGCAAAAATAAGGTTTAAACTTAAAAATCAGAAGAAGGAAAAATCTGGTGTTGGTAGATACGATATTGTTAAGCTTAGAAGGGAAGGAGAAGAAAAGGAGGAATTCAGATTAGAATGCAGAAATAGGTTTTTGGTGTTGGAAACGTTGGAAGATGGGGAGAGAAGTGTAGATGAGATGTGGGAGGATGTGAACAAAGTTTTGCATGAGACTGCTGAATGTACGATTGGAAGGAGACATAGATTCAGGATAAAGAAATGGATATCAGAGGAAACGTGGGATATGATAAAAAAGAGAGGTGAGACTAAATTGAGGAGTGAGATGCAATGCGTTGATGAACGAGAGATTGAATTAGCAAGAGCTGCGTACTGGAGTTTGAATTCAGAAGTAAGAAGGTTAGCTAGGAGAGATAAAAGAAGATGTGTGGATGAAAAGGTTGCAGAGACTGAAATCTTAATAAACAAAAATGATGGACAGAGTCAAAGAATAGCATATGAATCGATTAGAGAACTGAGTGGTAATGCAGGTAAACGCAAGGAAATACCAGTTAGAGACAGGGAAGGAAATTTATTGACCAAAGATGGAGATATTAAAAATAGATGGAAAGAGCATTTTGAGACAGTTCTTAATAGACCAATACCACCAGAAGAGGATATACCGTCTGCTCAGGAAGATTTAAATATAGAAACAGGAGAGTTGAGGCTTGCAGAAGTGGAGAAAGCAGTAAAACAGTTAAAGAATAATAAGGCACCAGGGAGGATGGTTTATTTCCGGAAATGTTTAAAGTGGAGGGGATAGATTAATAATGATCTTGACCAAGCTATTCAATAAGATATGGGTGACGGGGTTACTACCATCAGTTTGGAAGAATGGTGTAATTGTTAAAGTTCCGAAGAAGGGAGACCTGAGTGAATGTGGTAATTGGAGGGGAATCTCTTTGTCACCGATAGCTTTGAAAGTTTTCAGTAGTGTGTTGTTAAATAGGTTGGAGCCGGTGGTTGAGGGTATTCTGAGGGATGAACAGGCTGGTTTTAGAAAGGGACGTGGTTGCAATGATCAGATCTTTATAGTTAGGCATTTGATGCAGCAAGTTAATGAAATGAGAGTACCGTTAAGTCTTTGTTTTGTTGATTTTGAAAAGGCTTTTGATAGTGTTTCGAGAGAGACTATGGGGAAGATCATGAGACATTATGGAATACCAGAGGAGTTTGTGAGGGTCATTATGAACATGCATGAGGACACATTTTGTAAAGTGATGGTTGATGGTTGTCTGAGTGATTCGTTTGAAGTCAAGTGCGGAGTAATTCAAGGTGGTGTTCTATCGCCTTTACTATTTATATTGGTCATTGATTACATTATGAAACGCGTTGGAACAGAAACCGGTGCAGGTATACTTTGGGGAGAGAACAGGAAACTTTTGGATTTAGATTATGCAGATGATATAGTTTTGATTTGTGATGGGCCAGAAGAGATGCAGAGAGTGTTGGACTGTTTGGTGAGTGAAGGTCGCAAGGTGGGTTTGGTTATTAATTGTGGAAAAACTGAAATAATCAATATGAATATGGAAAATGCACAGGAATGTGTAATTGGAGGTATGGTTGTAAAGCAAGTTGATAGGTTTAAATATTTAGGTACTTATTTAGCCAAGGATGGTTCTTTGAACTTTGAATTCGAGGAAAGGTTAAAGAAGGCTAATCAGGCAATGGGAATGCTTAAAAATATTTGGAATAATAACAATTTCTCTGTGCATACAAAAATCAAACTTTATAAGGTAATGGTTAGGAGTATCTTAATTTATGGACACGAGTCTTGGTACAGCACAGTGACTATGGAAAATAAATTCTTGGTGTTTGAAAATAAAGCACTTAGAAGAATATTAGGAGTTAAGTGGTGGGAAAGGATACCAAATAGTAGAATTAGAGAAATAACGGGAGTGCAGCCGATCGATGAATATGTTAGATTCTCACGATGGAAGTGGCTAGGACATGTGTACAGGAGACAGGGAATAGTACGAGGTACACCAGGGTGGGTGGCACTTGGTAGGAGAGGTAGAGGAAGGCCAAAAGAGACGTGGGTGAGGACAATGAGACGGGAAGCTGGAGATGAGTGTTGGGGAGATCTTGAGGAGTTGGCACAAGATAGGATGTGGTGGTGTGAGTTCATCGAGGCCCTATGCATCCCCGAGGGTGACACAGGAAATGATTGATTGATTGAAGATGGAGGAATAGAAGAAGGGAAAGACGAGAGGAAGGAGTAGTTGCAAGGAGAGTGGAAAGGTTACAAGAGGATGAGGAAAAGGCAGAGTATAAGAGAGAAGTGGAGGAACGATTGGGCAAATAGATGGGAGACGTGGAAGGTGTCTGTAGGATATTTACAGAAGAAATATGTGCAGCATGTGATGTGGTGTGTGGAAGGAAGAGAAGACGGAGGGGGATGCAAGGAACAACGTGGTGGACTGAAGAGGTGAGACAGGCTGTGGCACAAAAGAAGAAAGCATACAATGAATGGATGAGAAATAGGACCGTGGAAGAAGTTGAGAGGCGGAAGAGAGAGAAAGAAAGAGAGAGGTGAAAAGATTAGTAAGAGAGAGTAAGAAGAAAGTGGATGAGGAATTTGGAAGGAATTTGAGTGTAAAGTGGAGGGACTGTAAGAAAATGTTCTGGAAAGAGGTGAAAAGAGTAAGACAGGGTGGAAGTGAAGTTAGCAGGGGAATGAAAGATAAAAATGGTAGATTACTAGTGGAGAAGGGAGAAAAAGTGAGCAGATGGAGAGAACACTTTAAGGAATTGTTGAACATAGAGGATGGAAGTAATGCGAGTATAAGTGGCTGGGGAATGGCTGAGAGAAGGAGGGAGGTGAGAAGACAGGAAGAAATCAGTAGGATAGAAGTTGTGGAAGCAATGAAGAAAGTTAAATCGGGGAAAGCCGCAGGAATTGATGGAGTGTGTGGTGAAATGCTGAAGCATGGGGGAGAGATAGTAGTAGAATGGATGTGGAAGATGTGCAGATTGGCCTGGGAGGAAGGTAGAGTCCCAGAGGATTGGAAGTCAGGTATAATTATTCCCTTGTACAAAGGAAAAGGGGAAAAAGAAGTGTGTGGTAATCATAGGGGCATTTGTCTTCTTAGTTTAATAGGAAAAGTGTATGGTAGGATACTTATTGACAGAGTTAGAGAAAGAACAGAGAAATTAGTTGGAGAAGAACAGGGAGGCTTTAGGAAGGGAAGAGGTTGTGTAGATCAGATATTCATTCTTAGATCTTTAGCGGAAAAGTTTCTAGAGAAGGGAAAGAAGTTGTATGCGGCTTTCATGGATTTGGAGAAAGCATATGACAGGGTTGATAAACAAATTGTGGAAAGTATTAAGAAAATATGGAGTAGATGGGAAGTTGTTGAATGCTGTGAAGAGTATGTATGATGGTGATAAGGCTGCAGTGTGTGTGGATGGTGAACTAAGTGAATTTTTCTCTTTGAAGGTTGGGTTGAAACAGGGATGTGTCATGTCTCCATGTTGTTCAATCTGTACATGGATGGGGTAATAAAAGAGGTACAAGGTAGGGTAGTGGATGTTGGAGTGGCCCTGGTGAGAGAGGATAGTGTTTGGAAACTCCCTGTACTGTTGTTTGCAGATGATACTGTGTTGTTGAGTGAAGACGAAGGGGAGCTGCAAGGCTTGGTGGATGAGTTTGGGAGAGTGTGTAAGAAACGGAATCTAAAGGTGAATGTAGGGATGAGTAAAGTGATGGTCTTTGAAAGAGGTGAAGTCAGTGAATGTACAGCGAGGTTGGATGGTGAGGAATTGGAAAATGTGAGTGTGTTTAAGTACTTGGGTAGTGTGATGAGTAAGGATGGAGGTTTGGAGGGTGAAGTTGCTTGAAAGGGTACAGCAGGGAAGGAAGGTTGCTGGTTCTTTGAAAGCAGTGATAAGAAACAGGGAAGTGAGCATGGAAGTGAAAAAGTTACTACATGACAGTATTGTGATACCAACTCTAACGTATGGAAGTGAAGCTTGGACGTTGTTGGAAGGACACAAGTCAAGAGTGAGAGCAGTGGAAATGAGTTATTTAAGAGGGGCCTGTGGAGTCACATGGAGAGACAGGCTGACGAATGAGGATATAAAGGAGCGTTGTGGTGTGGATGTGGATGTGATAGGAAGCGTTATGAGGAACACACTGAGGTGGTTTGGCCATGTGGAGAGGATGGAGGTTGAAAGACTGACGAAGAGAGTGTATGTGAGTGAGGTGGAGGGGGGAAGAGAGAGGGGGAGGCCGAGGATGAGATGGAGGGATGGGGTGAAGAGGTATATGAGAGAGGGGTGTGTGAGTTGGGAGCAGGGCAGTGAAATGGCGGGGGACAGGGCGACTTGGAGGCGATTTGTTTGTGGCCACCCCAAACGGGATTGAGGCGTCTGGCAATAAATAGATAGATAGATAGAGTGCGTGTCACCGTTATATAGGCTACTCGTTCTAGGAGTCATACCGAGGGTGGATCTGATCACTGTGAGGGGGCAGGTGGTGGGAGAACTAAAGTTCAGGTCAGGTTGGCATAATCACAAGAAAGGGGAGTGGAGGCTAGGTATGTCTTGCCACTATTACACTGGATGGGAGTTTTCACTTTTTCCACTTGGCATTGTACTTCACTGTAAGTCACTTACACACACATTGGGGCACTTATTCTTGGGCAAGGTTGGTGTCATCTCCCGCGGACTGCGGTTGGGCGTGGTGAGGGGCCCCTCATGCTGGGGGCAGTGAACAGGTGACTGGGCCACAGGGCATGGGCCAAACAGTCTCTCCAGGCATTCCCATATGCGCCTGGTGGGGGAGCTGCATTGTTTGGGCCAGGAGCTGAGGAGGCGTCGCCCTGGGGTGCTGGGGATGCCGTCGGGATCCCGGAGGCTGTGGTCCCCTTCCTGGTGCTCCGCCATCAGGGCAGGGCTGCAGCGTCGTCCCAGGGAGGGGTCTATCAGGGACAGGTCTTCCTTGGGCACCGGTTGCAGAAAGAATAGCCCCGGGGATAACACTGGGCCTTGCCACCAGTCCACTAGCAGGGAACTCTCCTTCTGGGGACTGCCACACTCGACTGCTGCAGCAGGAGGGGGAAGGACGTTACGAAGTCACAGGGGGTGAGCAGCTTTGGTAGCTTCCCTCCCTGGTGCGGCTGAAGGCCGTCCCTGAGGTCCCTTGGGCAACAGGAGGAGGGTGGCTGGAGGCTGTCCCTACCGTGTCAGTGTGGCAGGAGGCTGTCACCGGGGCCCGACTTCCTGATGGGACTGCAGACAGGGCGTGGCTGGAGGCCGTCGCTGGTGTCATCCCCTCCGTACCTACTGCAGGTGGAAAGGGGACGTACCCTTCTTTCCCTGTGTCCGGCTTGAGGCCATCACAGGCTCTGCAGGTGGAGTGGGTGGTCCAGGTGGAATGGCTGGAGGCTGTCTCCTGGTATGAGTGGTTGGAGGCCGTCTCTAAGGGGTAGTGGCTGGAGGCCATCTCTGGGGCGCTGTATGGAGTGTAAGGTTCAGCTCCACCCAGATCCTGATGCAGGCCAGGCTGGTGAGAGGGTAATGCACCCAGGATGAAGTGTTCAGGTTGAGCCAGTTCCAGGGAGTAGGGGCGTGCAGCTACCACATAGCTTGGACGTCCCGCTCACTCCAATTAACCCTCCCTTGTCATCTCCTGCGGGTGTTGTACTGCTGCTGGATGGCGTTATTTCACCACCGTCAGCGTGGGAAAAGCAACATCCCCATGCTTGGAGGTAGTAAGTCTTAGTGGTGTTGGTGTCGTGAGCCAGCGTCAGGTGTTGTAGTAGGGTAGTCCAGTGTTTGGTCATTCTGTCTTCATTTCTGGGTGGGGCGCAGGTAAGGAAGAAGGTGGATGATTGGACAGCCGTTTGGAGGAGCTTGAGTAGGTGGTGAGGTGGTGGAGAGCTGGGGGGGGGGGTTTGCGGTGTTGGTGAGGGTGGCAGTGAGGTGTGATGCGGCGTGATCAGGGAAGGCATCGGTGATGATGGGGAGAGGGAGGATGGGAGGAGGAGTGGGTGACATAGCAATTGTAGGAATCAGGAGGGTGGCCGGGGGTGGCGAGGGAAGGTGGGGAGGCGTTAGGGTGGGTGGGGTGAATGGGGGAAGAGATGGGGGTTCGGAAGGGGCGGACATGACGATTTCTGTAGATGTGGCGAGTGTTATTGTAGTCTATAGTCACTTGGTAGGGATTGGGAACGTGGGTGATGGTGTAGGAGCTCATGAAGTGTGGAGCAAGCTTGTGGGGAACTGGTAGCTTTGCCACCATCATGGTGTCACCTGGTTTGTAGGGGCTGGAGGGGGCAGCATCAGGTTGGAAGTCTAGGCCTTGTTGGAGGTGGTGGAGTCGCCTCTTCAGGTGGTGGAGGGGATCGGACAAAGGAGGAGTGGAGGGTGTTTGCAGGTGTCGTCATAGGGGAAGGAGGAGAGGCGCTTCCCCAAACATGCGCTCATGTGGGGAGATGTTGTCTTCCCTGGGGCAGAAGTTCATACCCCATTGGACGATTTTAATGTGGGCCAGCCAGTCTTCATTTTTCGCTTCCTTGACTCGGGCCCATACCTGATTCATAAGGGTACTGTGGCTTCTTTCACAAATTCAATTTCCTTGTGGCCAATACGGGGATGAGTGGAAGATGCAATAGCCGAATAGGTTGGCTAGCTCCTTCTAGATGGGGCTTGTGAATTCGGAGGCGCTGTCTGAGTGCAGAGCCTGAGGGATTGCAAAATAAGGGAAGACATGGCTGACTAAGGCATCAGCTATGGCCACGGCGTGGTGTTCTTTGGCTGGGCACGCGATGAGGAACTTGGAGTAGGTATCGACAAAGGTGATGATATACCGGTACTCCGCCTTAGGTGGCAAGGGCCCTACCACGTCCACAGACAACAGCTGCCAGGGTTTGTGGGCAGTATGCTCCCTGAAGGGCCAGAGGTGCGGGTAATATCCTTGCCCAGCGCACATGCCTGACAGAATTGGGTGATCTGCTTGGCCAGATGGGAGGGGTTGGGGGTCCAATATATAGCGTTGGAAATTTGGAGGAGCCCTTTCGTCCCAAGGTGGATCCCACTGTCAGAGTGGAGGTGTTTCACGATGTCTAGGGTGGTGTCGGGGGCGAGGACGATGTGCCCCGACGGGGTGAATAAATGGTCGTCCTGCTGTTGGAGCTTGGTGAACAAGTGGGGTGGGATCCAGGGTGGCCAGTCTTTGTTGTGCCACCAGGTGAGGAGTTTTGATCCGGGCTGGAGTGCATGGATAGGGAGACAGGAGAGCATGTCAGCATTAGTGTGGAGTTTGCTGGGGCGATAGGAGATCTCATTGTCGAATTCTTCTAAGGTCTCCCTCCATCTGATAAGCTGGGCATTGTGAGTGTCGGACTGGTGGGGCCCAGGGAGCGACTGGTGGTCAGTGATAATCGTGGCGTGGGTCCCGGAAAGATAGGCCTGGAAATGCTCCAAGGCCCAGATGATGCCCAGGCACTCCAGCTTGCTGGCGGCATAGTTCCGATCCGCCTGATTCAGGGTGCGGCTGGCGCAGGCAATGATGTGCTCTCGTCCTTCCTGCACTTGTGCGAGGACGGCGCCAATGGCTATCAGGGAAATATCTGTATATAGTTGGAAGGGTGGGGTGTAGTTGGGGAAGACGACAATTGGAGCAGTGGTGAGCTTGTGCTTCAGTTCCTGAAACACCTCCTGTCGTTCATTGGTCCAAGCAAAGGGTTCCCCCTTCCAGGTCAGGTCATGGAGAGGTTTGGTGATATCGGTGAACCCCTTAACGAACCATCGGTAATACAAAGTAAGGCCTAGGAAGGCCCAGACTTCGTGGATGTCTCGGGGTAGGAAATGTCAGCGATGGCGCGCAATTTGTCTGGGTCGGGTGTTATTCCGTCTCTCGAGATTACATGCCCCATGGAGGAGATGGTCCGGGTGGCCAGGACGCACTTGGAGGGGCGTAGCTTTAGGCCAGCCTGACGGATACATTGGAAGACCCTCCTGAGGAATTGGAGGTGATTGGCCCACGTCTTGCTGAAAATAATGATGCTGTCCAAGTATGCCAGACAAATTTCCCAGGTAAGGCTGCTGAGGATGGACTCCATCAACCAGAAGGTGGTGGGGGCATTGCAGAAGCCAAAGGGTAGGACACTGAATTAACAGTGTTTTCTGTTTCTGGTGGAAAACAGTCTCCTGTCAGTCCTCCGGGTGCACTGGGACTTGCCAATACCCCGATTGGAGGTCCAGTGTGGAGAACCAGGAGGCGCTGTACAGGGAGTCAAGGGAATCGTTGATCCTAGGAAGTGGGGTGGCATCTTTGATGGTCATGTCGTTGAGGCAGCAGTAATCCTCGCAGTATCGCATGGTGCCGTCCTTTTTCTTGACAAGGACAACAGGAGAGGACCAAGGGCTGGTGGAGAGTGAGATCACACTGGCATTGAGCATTTCCTGGACCTGCCGGTGTTCCTCCGCCCACTGTTTCGGATTTTTCCATCGGGATGGTTGGCAGATTGATGGTCCTGTGGTGTGTATCTGATGTGTCAGGTAGGTGGTGAGGCCAATGTTGGAGGGGCCTGACGCAATGAGGTCCTGAAAGTCCTGGAGGAGGTGGTGGAGGGTGTCAGTTTGGTGGGGTGAGAGGTGCTCAGGTAGGGGAGGCAGGGGAGTGGGGGTGGAGGGGGCAGTAGTGGGGCAGGGGCTCTGCTTCTTCCATCTCTCCCACTATGAGCCCCTTTGGTAGTGTGAGCAGGGTCGTGGTGGTACTGGCAATCTTGACTGCCGCAATGTGTGGGGGAAGGATGGTTGGGGGCAGGAGACAGACCGAAAGCATTCTGGGCAGCAGGTCAGGGGAGAAGAGGACTGATGTTCCGGTGGCCCTGTTCAGTGGGAGTCAAGTTTCGTGACGCAGGGGAGTCATTGTGGTGGAGGCAATAATGGCGGGGAAGGTGGGGGAGGGGTGGGGGAGGGCGCAGGGGTGCGGGTGCATACTGATTTTGGAGGATCGGCGGCAGGGGCTGGCGATCTCCTGAACTGAAGTTGCTGCTTGTGGCAATCTGTGGTGGCTCGTAGTTTTTGCAGGAGGTCCAGTCCCAAGTATCCGTCATAGTTATGACAGGTGGAATCAAAGATAATAAACTTATGTTGAGTGGAGGTGCGCTGGTGGGTGTCGGCACGTAGGGCCTGGGTTTCCCCTTGGATGGACAGGGGGCCATCCCCAGCGACTACAAGATGAGTCGATGTAGGGAAAAGCGGGCCGAAAGCCAACTTGTGATGAGAGTAGAAGTGGCTGTATAGGCAGGATCTGGCCGCTCCCGTGTCAACTAGCAGCCTTGCCTTTACCCTGTTCAGTCTCATCTTGTCGTACATTGGGGGGCGGTATTTGTGAGAAGTGACCACCGCCACTGGGGAGGAGGTGCGGGGGTGGGCCTAAAAATCCAACTGCTGGGGAATTTCCTCTTCCTCCGGCTCCGGTTCCCCCACGTTGGTGTTTTCTGCAGGTGAGGTGTTGCCTTCAGGGCACTCATCCTCCAGGGACGACACTTGGTGTCGGCCTGGGGTGCTTAGTTTCCACCTAGCAGCCTTGAGTTGCCCTCGTATGTTGTGGAGTGGGCATCAGTGGCTACATGTGGAAAACTCCCAGGGGTTGATTGAGAAGAGGTTTGGGCTCTCCTTCTGGCTGAGGCGTTTGCACGGGGGGTAAGCCCTTGGTAAGTGGGATGCCGGTGTGGGGCTGATGAACAGTAGGCTGGTGATGGTCGGGGCTTGCCATGAGGTGCCGGTTTGTAAGTCGGGAACTTGCTAACTGCGTTGATTTGTTGGGGGGCGGAACAGGAGGTTAGGACTCATTGTATTAGCTGGATGTTGCTGTCTAGATCCCCCATTGGGTCGTGTATGGTATAGAGATCCTTGACCATGCTGGGGAGGACTCTGAGCAGGGTATTGAATGTATGCAGTTCCCGGGACTCTGCGTCTGCTTCCAGGTAATGCAGTGGTGACGAGCCACCTTGCCTGGATCAATGTGTTGTCCAGATTACTGTCGTATGTTAAACTGTCCAATTGCGACAGTGCCACTGCTTTTCCCAGGGAGGGTGCGATGGCTTGTGTTACTATTTTTGTGAAATTCGTCCATGTTAGTTCGGGGACGACTTTGGGCGCAATGCTGGCTGCTACCTTGCCCAGCAATGGTAGGGTTACAGTTATTTTCCATCATCCTCAAACCCAATATCGAGCAGTGGTTTGATGATGGATAAATATGTATGGATTTCATACTGTTCCTGGTCGAATTTGGGTAACTGAATGTGTGGTTTTGTCACCATTTTGATATTTTCCCTGTTTTGTTCCTCTCTTAATATTAATTCTGTCCGGGTCAAGAACCTCCTCTGTCCACCAGTGTTATGCTAGGTGTTCGTAGGGCGGCTTCCCGTCGTAGACACGCCTGGCTTATAGCTGGGTCCTTTTCTAGACTGGGGCTAGAACACAAACACAAGAGGAACAGGGCATAAAAACTCTGGGCAACAACCTACACGTATATGCATAAATTCTTAATTACAGGAACGGGCAGACAATCTCACAATATTTATGTTACATCATTCCTTGGGCTGCTGATCTATTTAAGCGTATCTTGCAGGATACGGGATAGACACAATAGGTATTATTATATCAGGATGTGTGCGTGTAGTAACAATTCACTGTCTCTATTCCAGTGCTAGATGGCTAGGGATGGGAGTTTAGATCTGAATATTCCATCGTACACAGTTTCTCGCTTTAGTGGCTCCTGGTTCTATGGGAGTTCATTGATTCACCATTATGCATTCGTTGTAGGAGTCGTACCGAATGTGGATCTGATCATTGTGAGGGGGGGGTGGAGAATTAAAGTTCATGTCAGGTTGGCACAATCACAAGAAGGTTAGGTATGTCTTGCCACTATTACACTGGTTGGGAGTTTCACATTTTCCTCTTGGCACTGTACTTCACTGTAAGTCACTTACACACACACTGGGGCACTTATTCTTGGGCAAGGGTGGGTATCGTCTCCCTCCGTGGACTGCGGCTGGGCGTGGTGAGGGGCCCCTCATGCTAGGGGCGGTGAACAGGGGCCTGGCCCACAGGGTTTGGGCCAAATAGCCTCTTCAGGCGTTCCCGTATGCACCTGGTAGGGGAGCAGCGTCATTTGGGCTGGGAGCTGGGGAGGCCTCGCCCCGGGGTGCTGGGGGCGCCATCGAGATCCTGGAGGCTGCGGTCCCCTTCCTGGTGCTTTGCCATTAGGGCAGGGCTGTAGCGTCGTCCCAGGGAGGGGTCCGTCAGGGGCAGGTCTTACTAGGGCACCAGCTGCAGAGAGTATAGCCCCAGGGATAACACAGGGCCTTGCCACCAGTCCACTAGCGGTGAACTCTCCATCTGGGGACTGCCACACTCAACTCTGCTGCAGCTGGAGGGGGAAGGGCATTGTGAAGGGGCTTTGGTAGCTTCCCTCCCTGGCGTGGCTGAAGGCCATCGCTGAGGTCCCTTGGGTAACAGGAGGGGGATGGAGGCCTTCCCTACCCTGTCGGTGTGGCAGGAGGCCATCGCTGGGGTCCAACTTCCTGATGGGACCGCAGATGAGACACAGCTGAAGGCTGTTGCCTGAGTCCCATATAGAGGGTATGCAGGTGTGGAGCAGCTGGAGGCCGTCTCCCATCTGCGGGCGTGGCTGCAGGCTGTCGCCGGTGTCGTGCCCTCCACGCCTATTCCAGTTGCAATGCAGATGTACCCTTCTTTCCCTGTGTGCAGCTGGAGGCCATCTCATCTCCTGCTATGAGCAGCCCTCTCTGGGGTGCTGTATGAAGCATGAGGTTCAGTTCCACCCCGATCCTGATGCAGGCAGGGCTGGTGAGGGGGTAATGCGCCCAGGTTGAGGTGTTCAGGTCGAGTCAGTTCCAGGGAATACGGCCGCGCGGCTACTAGGGACTTGCGCCCATATAGCACGGACATCCTGTTCGCTCCAATTAACCCTCCATTGTCGCCTCCTGGGGGTGTCGTGCTGCTGCTGGATGTCGTTATTTCAGTCTTCTCTTCACCCCACACACCACCTCACATGCTGCACAGATTTCTTCTGTGAATATCTTGCACACACATTCCACGTCCCCCATCTGCTCCAATCCATATTTACCCAATCGCTCCTCCACTTTTCTCTTATATTCTGCCTTTTTCTCATCCTCTTGTAACCTTTCCACCTCCCTTGCATATACTCCATATCACTTGGACCTTGATTCCCACCACCACCAAGTAGTGGTCAGATAGTCCACTCCCCCAACCTCTATATGCTCTTGCATCCATTATACACCTTCGCATCCTTTCATCCACACACACATAATCAATCACTGCCTTCCGTTCATTCAGTTAACCACCCACCCTTCTCATCACTTGCCACGTATACCTATGGATCATTTTGTGCCTGAGGAGGGTATTGGCTATCACCAACCCCCTCCCTTCACAAATCTCCACAAAAGCACTCCCAGTCTCATCTGTCTCAGCAGGTACATCCCACTCACCAACTACTCCATCCACCTTCACAATCCCTACTTTACCATTTATATCGCCAATCAAAAACACGCTCTCATTCCTTTCAACCTTCCACATTTGTCCAGAACTCTTCTCTCTCTCTGTTTGCACGATCTTGTATTGGCACAAATCACTGAGCTCTATAGTATGGAGAGGTTATCTCCGCTGCAAGCGTGTAATTTTGGCTGCCATATTGAAACACCTACGCTCGGTGGCTATAATATAAAAATATGTATTGATTGTGTCTTCTTTTTCGGCCTAGTTCAATGAATTACGAGGTGCTACCCAAAAGTTCCAGTAATTTAAATATTGTAGGAAAATAAGTTACCATACCTCCTAGTTCTCACTGTTCCCTTCGAAGTATTCCCCTTGGGCATGTATACACTGGTCCCAACGTTTTTTCCACGAGTCCATGCATCCCTGGAAGGCTTCAGGCGTAATGGTCTTGAGCACCTCCTGCGACTCAGTCTGGATCTCCTCAATCGAGTCAAATCGACGCCCTTTCAGTTGTAATTTCAGCTTGGGAAACAGGAAAAAGTCGCAAGGGGACTATCAGGTGAACAGGGTGGATTAGGAAAGACTACCGTGTTAGTGGATGCCAGGAACTGCCAGACAACAACTGATGTGTGGGCGGGGGCATTGTCATGATGCAGGACCCAGTCCATGTTCTTCCACTGTTCTGGACGTTTGCAGCAGATGTTCTCCCTCAGATGCTGCAAGACTTCACAGTAAAACTTTCCGCTGACAGCTTGACCAGGTGGGATGAATTCCTTGTGAACAATGATATCAAAGAAAATGATCAACATCGACTTGACATTGACGCACCATTGGTTCACCATTGCAAAACTGCCAAACCACCTACACACCACGTTACAATAGGAAGTGTAGCCCAACAACATGTCCACTCACAGACACGGCCAGGGCCACACTGACGCACAAGAGGTGCTGCTGACTCTTCCTAGTGGCAAAAGGCAAAACTGCAAACGGTTGGCTCCCTCTGTTCGAATTACTGAAACTTTTGGGTAGCACCTCGTATATGGGGTACATTTAACCAGTGAGAATAAGACAACGCCATATGTTCCTGCAGTGCAGAATTTACCCTTTACGGCACTAAGGCAGAGAAAGGTAATGGTAGAAAGGGAAACCTTTTACAACAATGAATATTTAAATTCAATTTAGTGTGGTATTAACGTTGAAATGATAGTGATGTTCAAGCTGTTTTACGTCGAAGTATTGACTTTGAAATGGTGTGGGAAGTCCTTAGACTATCCATGTCATGAAAACGAATGTCCAGATCGATAAAGGCCAGAAGAAACATGGTAATATCCACAAGAGAGAGGACATGGATAGTGTTACGCTACGTGTTCTAGGGTCAACTTCTCGTCCTTAGAACACTAGCTACTGAGCTGGAGTTCTCTTTGGAGACCAGATCTAGAATACACAACAAGAGAAACAGAGCATAAAAACTCAGGTCTACCAACCTTACATGTATATTACCTTAATTACACAGAGAACAGATTAAAATATTAATATTATACACTGGTCAGGTTAAGGGGACACAATAGGACTAGTTGACTCTGGCCCGGGCTCCTGTGGTCTTGGGCTACTTGCAGGTGTCACCCGGGTGTGGGAGGTACCTCGTCACGCATGCCCTCCCGCAGGAGGCATGGGACTACTGTCAAGGGCTGGGTCGTCTGGAGTGGGCTGCTGGTTGGCGTGGAGGGAGGTCCTTCCCTAGAGGGGTCTTGGTGAGGAAGGCAGCCCTCTGGACTGGGGCCGAACAGGGCAACCAGGCGTGCTTGCCTCCGCCTACTCCTGGAGGACTGCCTGCTGGTGGGGCTGGGGAGGTCATGCCCCGGAGCCCTGGGGGTACCCCTGGGTGTCTGAGGGCTGCAGTCTCATCTGGATCGAGTCGCCGTCAGGAGCTGCCCGCGGTGTCCCTTCCCCGTGGAGTCCGACAATGGGGAGCGTTGCCCAGGTGCTGGCTGCAGGGAACTGACTCCCAGGCTCATAATAGGACATCGCTTGAGCTCCTCCAGCTGCAACTCCTCTGGGGAACTGCACCTGTGGGGAGAGAGAGGGGAGTCCTGCTTAGCCTCTGGTTGGGTGGTGAAGCAGGCAAGGGACTTCCTCCATAGGGGTAGTTACAAGGGCAGTGGACGTGGGACATACAGTGGCCGTCCCCTCCTTCCCAGCGCAGACAGTGGCCGTCATTGCGGTTCCACTTGCCCCTGAGACAGGAGGCAAAGGGCGTACTGTGGCCATCCCTTCCTTCCCAGTGTGGATGGTGGCTGTCACTGCAATTCTGCCCTTCTCTGGTGTGTCAGCAGGGAGACGTGTGGTGGCCATTCTCCCCTTCCCGGTGTGGATGGTGGATGTCACCGTGGTGCTGCTCCCAGGAGTGGCTGCAGGCGAAGGGCATATGGTGGCTGTCCCTTCCTTCTCGGTGCAGATGTTGTGGCCATCATCGTGATGCTGCCTGGGACTGTACTAAGACAAGTCCCACCCTAATCCTGGTGAGGATTGGCCCGGCAGTCTGCCAGGGTGGCGTTCCTGCTCGTGGTCGTGTTGAGGGCAAGAGGGGCACAAGGTCGTGGGGGATATAGGCCCGTCTCGCCTGTGCCTTACGCGTGCCGTATGCACCTCCCCATGGTCTCCCCGTGGGGTGGGTGTTGTGACACCCAGGCCGTGGCTCCTCCATGGGGTGGGTGTTGCAACACCCCTACTGGGATCTCACGTTGGGGTGGGCACTTCAGAGAGAAAGACTGGAATTAATGGGCCCCTTTTAATCGCCTCATTCATTCAGGGATACTGGGAAAGAATCTTCTCAATCCACCCCAGGGGGCAGTCATGTTATTAGCAATAGCAACAAGATATATTTTTTACTTGTGAAATGTAAAGCCATCTCTCTTCGATGAATTCCTGTGCCCATTTTTGCACCCATAAACTGCACAGTGGACCATGGCACTATAGTTTCCGGAATCATCAGCTGCTTTCAAAAACCCAGATCAGTACAAAAATACGGGCATCAGGCGTGGTGTAACATGGCTGCCGTTATCAGCCATTAGCCCAACGAAGATTGTGCTACTGTTTCTAATCAATTACACTGCCTCTACCCTGCACCAATGTGAGTATTCAGCTATAAAAAATAGTGACAGTGAATCATGTGAATATAGTGTGCATATCTAGTGTACGAAGAATTGGTGAAATACATGCAGTAGCTTAGAGGAAGGCAGGAAACAGCCATGCAGTCATGACACGTCGTGGGTACACCGTAGTTTTTTTGCATTTTTCTCGAAAACTATGAGGCCTAGGATAATCGTCTGATCTCAAATGAAAGCCAATGAAATTTTGCATAGGATGATAAAACAAAAACATAGCAATGGCGAGAAAGGTTTTTCGCTAGAGCTCCCCAAATAAAAAATCTGTTGTCTGTCGGAAATGGGTTTTACTTTTTTGTTTATTACTCGAACACCATACCTCGTATCAAACTGGGACCTCAGGAATTCGAAAGCTAATAAAATTCTCTTTCCATTGATGGTATACCATGTAAAGATTGATTAGTAAATATTCGACTTATGATGTTGGGAAGTGAGATGAATGTTCCTGAATGTTTATTCACACGGCCTTAACGTACGTAGTTTTTTTTTTTTCTTTTGCTTATCGTGTAGAACAAACATCGACGAATAGGAACATATGGGTTTTGTGGCAAATTGAAATATGTTTGGGTGGTGAAAATAAGCTGAGAGTACACTTTTTTGGAGTGCACAGCAGGCAGGGGGGGAGGGGAGAAAAGCCAATGCGTCATGGCACAGAAAACTTACTAACTTATCTGTGCACGAAAGGGTTAAGATGCTGACTGAGCATATCTCATGGTTAATCAATGAAAGTGTGTTTCTTCCCATTCTCAGTGATACAGAGACCTGTTTATTGAGATGGTCGTGTGTTGCAGGCTTGTGGAATGCTTCCTAGAAGTGTTCTCTTAGAAGTTCCTTTGTAGTGAGGAGTCGATGCTGCAATGCAGTGTATTTAAAGATCTTGTTGATATGGGCAATGCCAATAAGCCACTTAGCATTCCTAGACCCTGGATTTAGAGATCTACAGAAATAAAGCAGCATAACATACGGATTGGAGCAGGGTAGGAAAATAACGACTGGTTTTCTGGCCTTTTAAGTATTCCTAAATGTCGACTCAAGCTATGTCAACTGAGTTGTTTGTGATAAATATACGTTGTCAGAGTTCTTGTTGCATGTGGGTCTGTGTGGTCTGCATTAGCAAAATGGGTTGTGTAGTGTTTGTTAATACGTGTGATCCATCATGTTGATTTGCTTTGTCTTATGCTACGAAACTTCTCGTCTAAGAACACCAGCTACTGAACCGGGGTTCTCTTTCGAGACCGGAACTAGAATACACTGTGAGAGGAACAGGGCATAAAAACTCTGGTCAACCAACCTTACATGTGTATTGTCTCAAATTCACACAGCACTGAATACAATGTAAATATAATATGGGCACAATACACTACACAGGTTCAGTAGTCACTGTCTGGACTGGAGGACTCTGTCAGGGCTGCTGAAGTCTCGGGCTGCCTGTAGGTGTCAGCCAGGTGTGAGAGGGGTCTTGTCAAGTGTGCCTTCCCTTAGAGGGCACGGGACTACTCTCGGGGGCTGCGTCATCTGGAGTGGGTTGCTGGGCGACGTGGAGAGGGGCCCGTTCCTAGTGGGGCCTCAGTGGGGGGTTTGGTCCTTAGGGCTGGGGCTGAATAAAGAGAGCAGGCACTTATCTTGCAGCCACTCTGAGGAGGAGGTTGTCATCCAATGGGGCTGGGGAAGTCACGCCCCAGGGTCCTGGGGGCGCCTCAGGGAGTCCGGGGACTGCGGTCTCTCTCGGGTCGGGTCGCCATCAGGAGTGGTCTATGGCGTCCTCTCCTCTGGAAGTCCAACAGCAGGTGGTCTCTCATGGGCGACAGCTGCACTGCTCGAACCCCCGGGGTCACGATGGGGCCTTGCCAGACCTCCTCCAGGCGTAGCTCTTCCTGGTGGCTGCCTCTATGGGGAGAATGGGGGGGGTGTCCCGTTCAGCCACAGGAGGGGTGGGTCAAGCATGGGATGTCCTCTGGAGAGGAAGTCATAGGGGGCAAGAGACAGGTGGTGTCTGTTCTCTCTCCCTGGCGCAGCTAGTGGCCGTTGCCGAGGTCCTGAGAGCAGCAGGGGTAGGGCAGCTTGTGGCCATCCCTCTCCTGCTGGTGCAACTAATGACCATCACTGGGGCCCAACTTCCTGGCAGGACTGAGGGCGAAATGAGGCTAGCGGTCTTCACCTGTCCACTGGTGTGGCTAGTGGCTGTCACCAGAGTCCTATTGGGCAAGGTGTGGCTAGTGGCTGTCACCTGTCCTCTGGCGCGGCTTGTGGCCATTGCCGGGGCCTTGTTCCCTAAGTGGACTGTGGATTGGGTGTGGCTAGTGGCCGTCACTCGCTCACAGGTGCGGCTAGTGGCCATCATCGAGGGCCTGTGAGGGGAGGGAACGTCAGACAAAGTGCGGCTAGTGGCCATCACCTGCCTGCTGGTGTGGCTTGTGGCCACCACCAAGGTCCAACTCCCAGAGGCAGCTGCAGAAGGAGAGCGGGTGGTGGCCATCTCTCCCTGTTATGCGGGATGTTTTTAGCCCGACTTCTCGTGCTAAAAACGCCCACGACTGAGCAGGGTCCTCTTTCCGGACCGGAAATAAAACACTTACAAAGGAACAGGGCATAAAAACTAGGCAGTACACCTTTAACACATCTATTGGCTTATTTCAATACACTGTTACAATATAAAAACAAAGAGTTACAAGATATGATGGAGACAGGTTTACAGAGTTAGCTCCCCAATATTATGTATCACACACAGCACAGGCAGAGAGTAGAGTTCTGCAATTATACCTCAATGGTGAGTTGTAAGTTCTATATACCCATATTGTGTCCATAGGCTTAATTAGTATTTAATAGTCTCAACCAGATGCACGAGGGGTAGAGAGGGCCAGGGGTCGAGAGAGTAAATATTACTATAACTTGTCAGAGCGTGAGTCGCGACACTCGGGATAGTTACTTAGTCGCGGAAACACTGTTCACAGACTTTTGGCTTTTCCTCGCGCTCGTGCCGTTTCCATATGGCTCTATGTCTGTCCTCACTAGTCTTTTCTGTTCTGCCTGGGTATTTGTCTCACTGTGTGTCATATTATTCTGGCCTCACTCTTTCACTGTCACTGTTCACTCCCGTCTCTGTGGTTTTTCAAGGCACACGAGATGAGTTAAAGTCACTACTTGCCCTTGTTTCCTGGGCTTAACACAGGAGGCGCCCAGGCGTGGGAGGGGGCTCTACTGGGGAGCCCTCCTGCAGGAGACAGTGCACTACCCATAGGAGTGTCACTGCCCGGGCTTTCTTCGTCAGGGGGGTGCAGAGAGGCTCTCCCATTTGGGGGCCTCGACCTAAGAGGCCCTCGTGCTGGAGCCTCGTCAGTGGGGTGCAGGGAGGCCCTCCGACCTGGGGGCCTCGACCTGAAGGGCGGCCCTTGGAACTGGGGCTGAACAGCTGCAGGAGATTGGCCTGTCACCTCTTCTTCCAGGCGGAGAGCCGTGGGGGAGTGGAGCCCAAACGGCCTGGTTCTGGGGCCCACCGGCCCGGTCTGGGAGCCTGGGTGCTGCGGTCACCTGTAGGGAAGGGTGCTGTCAGGGGCAGACTGCGCCACCTCTTCTGTCTGGCATCAATCAGAGACCAGGGCCGACCAGGGGTAGGCGGCAGGGCTGACACAGGGCCGTGCCTCCACTCCGGCAGCACCTCCGAAGAACCACACCTGCAGGGAGTAAGAGAGGGTCGTCCCATGCAGCCGAGAGGTGGAAGGCCAGCTGCGCAAGGGACCTCCTTCCCCGGGAGGACCTCAGGAATCAGGGATGAAGGACGTACAGTGGCCGCTCCTTCCCCCACACATACAGTGGCCATTGTGGTGGTTCCGTAATCCCCAGGGTCCACAGCTGAAGGGCATACAGTGGCCGCTCCTTCCCCCACACGTACAGTGGCCGTTGTGGTGGTGCTGCTCCCGAAGGAGGAAGAGGCAGATGAGGGGTGCACAGTGGCTGCTCCCTCCCCGGCATGTACAGTGGCTGTTACCGCGGGTCTGCCTGCCCCACAGGAAGTAACTGAAGGACGTACAGTGGCCGCTCCTTCCTTGGCACATACAGTGGCCGTTACCATGGTGTTACTCCCGTAGGAGGAAGAGGTAGTGGATGAGGGGCATACAGTGATCGTACCCTCCCCAACACATACAGTGGCCGTTATCACGGTTCCACTCCTGCTTTCTTTGCCAGCCAGAGTGTGCTCAATAGCTAACACTCCGGTGGTGTTACTCGTGTAGGAGGAGGTAGTGGATGAGGGGCATACAGTGGCCGTACCCTCCCCGACACGTACAGTGGCCGTTATCGCGGTTCCACTCCTCCTTTCTTTGCCAGTCGGAGTGCGCTCAATAGCTAACACTCCGAGGCCGTCTCCAAAAGTGGCTGTAGCTGAAGGGCATGCAGTGGCCGTACCTTCCCCCACACGTACAGCGTACAGTGGCCATTGTGGCGGCACTACAGGGAGAAAGCAACTGAGGGGCGTACAGTAGCCGTACCTTCCCCGGCACATACAGTGGCCATACCGTGGTGTTGCTTGGGACTGAATCTGGCTCAGTCCCACCCCGAACCTGGTGAAGGCTGCCCCGCCCGCAGGGTCATGTCTTTTGCCGGCGTAGCTTCTGTCAGACCGGTTGAGTGACAGAGGGACTTAGGACAGGGGAGACCCGGTGCCCTTCTCGCTCCGGGTCAGTCTCCCAATGCCCTGGCCTGCCGTGGTGTCCTCCTAGGGTGGTGGTCAGGCGGTGGCTCAGTGGTAGGGTGGGGGGTGGTGCTCTTGGGGTGGTGGTGAGGTGGTGGCTCGGTGGTAGAGTGGGGGGTGGCGGGGTGGTCGGGCCGGTGGCGGCGGAGATGTATATTTCACTCCCTTAGTGTAGCTAGTGGAAGGCCCTGGTTTCTGAAGAGGAGGGGATGCAGCTATAGAGCAGCTACTGGCTGTCTCTTGCCTGGTGCAGCTAGTGGCTGTCACTCAGGTTCTGTCTGGGACTGAGATATCAGCCCCACCCCAAACCTGGTGTAATAACTGAAATGAAACTGAACAAATTAATCACAGTCCTGGCCGAGATTCGATCTCAAGTCCCTCACGTCATACATGCACGCGTTACCACTGAGCCAAAGAGAGGATCCCCACATTGCCTCTAAGCAACGTGGGCTTTTATACACCCCATTACATCCCTATTTTCTCCCCGTGGTGATTAATTTGGTCAGTTTCGAACACACAAGGTAGCGTAAGCATCGGAGGCCACAATGGGGAGGCTGCAGACCACACCGAAACAGCCCATCCCTGGGACGTAAGGACAGGGATGCTGTCAGCTAACCAAGGCCCAACATCGAATTGCCAACCAAGCCCCGCCTCACATCCCACACCGCTGCCAACCAATGTAATAACCGAAATGAAACTTCATTTAATCACTGTCCTGGCCGACATTCGAGATCGGTCCCCCGCGCATCATATGCGCGCACATTACCACTGATCCAAAGAGAGGATTGCCCCTAAGCAACTCGGGCTCTTATACAACCCATTACACTGGCAAGGGCTGGTCCGGCTGGAGAGTAGTGCACCAGCACTGTGTAGTTCTCGTCTGGTCCGTTGAGGGGAAGAGGGGCGCAAGGTATTAAGGGACATAGGCCCAGTCTGCCTGGGCCTCACGCGCGCCCTAAGTGCCTCTCCGTTTCTACCCCTGGGGTTTGTGTCGCGACATCCCTCTCGTGGTGTTTCGTCGTGGTGGGCATTTCATTTTGAGTGGCTTATACTTCATGAAGATTATTGAGTGCAAAGACACTTGCACACTTGACAGAGCAGTTGTCTTCCCAGTGTGACCGCACACATGTTGAAATCCGAATTAATAGACATCGAAAGCCAAAATGATTTTCGATGACCTGTAAAAACTTAAAATAGTATTTAACACCCAGTAAAAGATATTCTGATACTTTATGTGGAGAGTAATTTTCTAATTTGTTTTACGATAAGCCTTCCAATACCCTATATGTAGATGTAAACAAAGATCTTCTATCCTGTATAGTTTGACATCTCTGAATACTTGCCAACTCAGCTGGGTTTGTTTTGATACATACACCAGGACAAATACAGTGTAAAACGCAAATGTAAGATAACGAAAATGGATACGGATAAACATTTTGATGATGCAGTGTCAGAGTGAAGAAATCTCAAAATAACAGAATATGCTTTAGTACTAAGTCTGGCGTCTTTTTGGATCATCCCTATTAAGTACGTGTCGGATGAAGAACTTAGTCTATTCCGAAACTGACTTACCCATTTTTCCATTGTAAATATGTATGCTTCATGACAGCAGATTAAGTGAAGCTGTGCAGATAAGAGTCACAGTGTTGCATTTCACTGAAGCAATTTGTGTGTTCCCTGCTGTGTGCTAGTTAACTCGCCTTAAGGCAATGCAGATTTCTCAGTATTCCCAAGTTAAATCTGAAACGGTGATTTGACTGACGCCAGTTTAGTAAATCATCAGATAAAGGTAAGTGTTTTCAGTTTAGGGTGGGGAGGGTGATAGTATTTGTAAGCAGTGGGTGTGATCTATCTATCTATAGACCGACACCCTAATCCCACAAAGGGTGGCCGCAGACAAAACGCCTCCTTGTCCGAGGCGTTTTATTCGCTTGTTTAGTTACTTCTTTTCACGGGGTGGGGCACTAACCCACCACCAACCCTTTTAGTCCCCTCGTACGACAAGCCGGGATACCTCCCTACCCCCAGGGACCTAGTGGGTGTGATGATTGTTATAATGGCCTACAAACCAATATTTTTGTTTCAGCTCATAATCAGTCTGAATATGTTAGGGGTAATCTGTGGTTAGATTTTTAGGTAAATTTTTACAAGTGGACAATACACCCCCAGGTAGTGCAATATATTTTTCTGGTAGTTTTTGATGCGATTCGAATGTTTTTGACCTTCATTTTTGTCGGAAATGCCTCATTTCCCCTCTTTTCCAATCATGAACTTTGATTGGACAAGTTTGTGAAATCAAGCTTTTTTTGAAAAAATGAAGTAAAAAACAACTTAAATCGCATCAAAAACCACCAGAAAAATATACTGCACCACCGGGTAACATAACGGAACAGACGAAACCTAACCAACCAGATGTAATGTAACCTCACCAAACGCACTAAACCTAACCAAATGCAACCCAACATACCTAACCTATCCTAGGGGAATACGTTACGTAAACTCACCCAACATACTAAACCTAACCAAATCAACCCCAATATACCTAACCTATCCTAGGGGAATTCGTAATGTAACCTCACCAAACACAGTAAACCTAACCAAACCTATCCTAGGGGAATAGGTAATGTAACCTCACCAAACATACTGAACCTAACCAAACCTACCCCAGTATACCTAACCTATCCTAAGGGAGTGCTTACCCTTGCGATATGATTGTCCAGGACGAGGGTCGTCTGGCAATAACGTCGTGGTTCCATAACCTTTGAATCTAGTGGTTTATGAACAATATAATTTGCCAAGCCAGAAGGTGTGTGTTGTCCAGAAAAGTTCCTTTGTAGTCAGAAACACAAAAATAGTACTGTACCCATTTCTTGGGGTTTGCGTACTTTTTGTACCGACCACAGTACCGCTGATGTCTGTCTTTTCTAAATTTACACGGTTCCTGACAGTCAGGGCAATAAACTTTAGAAGGTAAAACACCGTGTCTTTTAAAAAACTCAATAGCCTCTTCAGGTTCTGAGTGGAAACGCTTAATCACCCGTAAATAATCAGTATCACAGGACACACAGCACATCTTTCTTCTTCAGAGGCCATAGCGAGAAGGATTTGAATTTTCCATCCAGATTGAATCAAAGAGCGCGATTCAAATTTATTGGTCGAATTCCATCATGTGACCTAAAGTAGGCCTATGAGTGGGTGATACAGACCTACGAGACGCATGTGCAGTCAAAGGGAAGAGAAACACATATACGAACGCATGCATTTTCTACCCGGAGTGGCCGAGTGAAGATCCAAGGTAGGGTTTTTTTAGGAATTGTAAATTAAATTCATGATCTCTGAAAATATCAATTTCCGAATGGGGTAATGGGGTTCAATGTGATCCTTAGGGACTATGTTATATGTTAATGGTGCTAAAATACCAAAACTGCATATTGTCCACTTGTAAAATAATACTGATTTTTAACATATAGCCAGTTGACAGCCAGGGCAAGGGTCATGTGATTTACTCCAGCCAACCACAGACTAGTTGCCGCCCAGCAACTCATTTGCTCCATGCCCTGTGTAAATTATAGGCACTTCCCATGGTAGTAGTCTAGCAGGTGCTGCACATCAAGTGCATCAGTTCTGATAACTTATGGAAATAGGTTTTGCCAATACAAACAACATTAATTTTATTTAATGCAAAACCATCAAAAATTAATATTTAAGAAGTTATGTGATGGTGTGGGATTGCTGTGGTTGTCACAAAAATTTTTGAGTCCAGCTTCACCAAATCTTTAGGTGGGAAAAAAGATCATGAGGAGCATCAATCTAAGGAATAAAGTGTTGAAAAGTCCAGTGTCAAAATGGATGACATTGCAGTGACTGTTGAGCAGCAGCAGCAGAACCAGAGACTAACAATATATAAGGAGAAGGAACAACAAGTGAACCAAGTATAAAGCAAGAACAACTGCGATGAGTGTAATAACCAAGTTAAATCCAGCAACAAAGCACTTATGTATGTAATCTGTGAAGACTGGTACCTCATAAAATGTGTGAATGTCCCAGATCAGGTTTATGACAATTTACTTAAGGAAGAGAGTGGTACACTCTTCAGCTTTAATTGTCCCAGCTGTAAAAAAGGGTGTGTAAAACTTAGCAGCCGAATGAAGAAGATTGAACAGAAGCAGACAGAAATGGAAAGAAAGTTGATTGCTATGAACTTGAGAACTGGTAGCATTGAAAGAAAATGCTACAAGGCAAATAAAGAAATGCAGGAAGTATGCAGCCAGTTGAGTACACTCGAAGTTTAATTTATTGATGAACAGTCTAAGGCAGTGATTCTCAAACTATGGGGTGGGTCGCGAGAGGAATTTTGACGGGTCGCAGACATAGAACAGGCCTAGTGCTTTCCATGTATTTCATTTGCTTAATTGAAATTGTAATTATCCTTATCACACTATTAGCATTTGCATAATAATTACAATAGGCTATATAGCTACCAGTTACTCTCTCTCTCTCTCTCTTATTTTTTTACCCTGTGGGTCACAATGTCTTTAAATATTCCAAATAGGGTCACCCACTAAATAGTTTGAGAACTGCTGGTCTAAGGTAAAAGAAGACAAGAAGAGAAGTGAAACAAATCTTTGGAACTTAGAACTAAGATTTACTCAGATTATGAAGGAATTAAAAGGGATAGGGCTTTCCTGACTGGGCACGACACAGACAACAAATTAGCCACTCGTGAGGTGAAGTTCCATGAAATAGAGAAAAAACAGAAAGACAGTTAGCCTAGACTTAACCAAACCCTTAAACTGCACTAGTGGACCACCACTTGACACATAAAGATGTGCAGCTAAAGGAGGAACTAGATGAGTGTGGAGAGATTGAACAAAAAAAGATGAACTTAATTTTACACATTGTACCGGTACCTGAAGAGAGCTTAGTGGATACAGAGAAAACCAGTGTAATTAATTTGTTCAGAGAAATTTCACTTAAACATTAAAATTGTCAGTGCACACAGGATAGGTAGTGCAAGTAATGGGGGCACCACAATTCTCAAATGTACCATGCCATCTATTGGTGAAAATAGACAAATTCTTGCCAGAGCCAAGGAATTAAGAACTAGTGAACACAGTATCTACCGTACATCAAGATATACATCAGGCCTGACTGGACAAATGTCAGCTGGCATTCAATAAAAATTGCAAGACCTCATCAAGGACATGCGGAAGAAACGCCATAAATGTGTGTGTGTATATATATATATATATATGTGTATGTCTATTATATATATATATATATATATATATATATATATATATATATATATATATATATATATATACAGTATGTATATATATATATATATATATATATATATATATATATATAGTATATATATATATATATATATATATATATATATATATATATATATATATATATATACAGTAATCACTCCAATATCCGACGTAATAGAGCCATAGGTAGGTCCGGTTATTGGTTTTGTCCGGATATTTTGCCTTAGCTTATGGACTTGTACTTATGGACCCTAACTCAGAGAAACACCTATACAACTCCCTCTGGACATGCATAGCACCTATTTAAGACCCAAATTACTCCAATAGGGCACATAAATGACTGAAATAAATGCAAAAGAAACATAAAATGAGGGTTTAGAAGTATGTTCATACATTAATAAACATTCTGGTACTTTGGACCCTAACCTAGCCTAACTCAGAAAAACACATTCCTACTGCACATGCACAGCTACTAACACCCTATTCACACCAATAAAGGACATTAAAGCGTGAAATGAGGTAAGTATAGTATGGAAATAAGTACAGTATGAAACATTCTGGCTACTTACAGCAAGTCCCTGGCCACCTCGATGAATAACTGCCTCCTCTCAGACTCTGACAGTAAGAACGATTTCCTGAAGCACTTGCAGTACACTGTTCCTAAAGTCTTGCACCGAACTTAGTCAATAACACGCAGAAGTCCGTTCTCTTCACAATGTGCACTTTTTTCTAAATAATGCTCCATTGTAACTTACTAAGTGTTGCACTTTAAATTTTCCCATTCTTATAATTTTCCAAAGCCAAAACAAACAAGTCTATTTACGTTAAATTTTGTTTCTATAGAGTCTTTTTCTCTCACAACTTTAAATCCTTAACACAACACACTGTTTTTTTCACCTCACAACACTCAAAATTCCCGTGTGGTCTAGTGGAGAAGTTCTTGCTGTTTATTCAGTCAGAGTCCGAGAGTATCACTGGCAGGCGACCTAGGGGTGCATCGCTGGGTCGTGGTGATGGCGTACCCACTGCAGACGACTCTGAAGACAGCCGTAAACTCACGTCGAGCTGTGACTCCACCATGGCTGATGTGCTGGGCTGTGGCTCGGAGCATGAGGGCCTGTCTTGGGGAGGCAATGGAGTGGAGCCAGGGCTGGGCACAGCGGGGGTCACGGGCCTGGAAAAACTGTCAGTGGTTGATTGATGCAATGACCGACGATTCTGACGATTGATGATGCGCTGCCTGAAAGCACACACTTCCTCCACGAGTCCCAAGGGCCCCATCTCCCTGTCGCAGTCCGGGTGTTCCAGGTAGTCTAGGACGAACTCTAGATGTTCCCGGAGTGCGCTCAGCTTGGGGATGGCTGGAGTAGTGTCCTGCTGAGAGGAGTCCGCATCATCATCGCCTTCAGCGTCGGAATCTTCAAGTTCGGTACTGACACCTGCAACCGAAGACGCAATCTCGATATCAGACAACGTCTGATACCCAGGATCGCCCTCGTCGTCATCCAACCACTCGCGAACATCGTCCACATCTACATCGTCGCCGTGCGTACGTAGCCGTGCATGGAAGTCATCCACATCAAAGCCTAGAAAATCGTACTCCACATCCGTTCCGAGAAGCAGATGAGACCAACCATTTTCCAGAGTCTTTACAGGGACTTCCTTCCATGCACTAGCCCAGTTGTACAGCGCAGACTTGATGTTGTAGCGGCGAAGGTTTCCCAAAATCCGCTTGCCTCGTGTGTCCCGTCCCTCCCTGTGCTCGTTCTCGTCCTCGAGAACAACCATCACCTCGTCGAGGAACTTCCGACAGTATAGGCGCATTGTTGCCACGATCACTCCTTGGTCCATTGGTTGGATGAGAGCAGTCATATTAGGTGGCAGAAACATGCACCTAATATGGCCATTTTCAGCAACCAAGTCCTTGTTGCACGGGTGGGCAGGTGCATTGTCGAGAAGAAGGAGGGCCTTTACTTGGTCGCGCGGGATTCCCAGTGTCTTCGTCTGGTAATGGATGACCTCCTTGACGAAGTGACAGTGAAACCAGTCTTTGAAGATCACAGCTGTGAACCATGCCTTCAAAGAATGGTACCAGACGACAGGAAGGACATCCATCACCCCACGAAGGCACCGAGGCTGCTTTACTCGGCCAACAACAACGGGCTTAAGCTGGTGCATGCCGTTAGCACTGGCACAACACAAAGCAGATATCCGTTCCTTGGAAAGCTTGCGGCCAGGTACACGCTTCTCCGTCTCCTCGGCTAGAGTGTTCGTTGGCAGCGAGCGATAGAATAGGCCAGTTTCGTCAGCGTTGTAGACTTGACTGAGAGTTAGGCCTTCCCTGTCGATCAAGCCCTTCACCTTGTGCCGAAACTTGTCAACTCCATCCTCGTTAGCGTCCAATGCTTCGCCACGTGCTTTACGGTTGGTAAGGCCATGCCGTAACTTGAACGCGAAGAGCCAACCCTCGGATGCCTTGAAGTCTAGGGCGTCGTGAAGCCTTGTGAACTTCTCAGCAGCAGCCTTCAGCTCCGTTCCACGTACCATCACACCAGCAGCACATTGTCGATACTAAATCAACGTGGATCGGTCGATTTCTGGAAACTTGGGGGTAAACATAACCTTCCTTTCCACGTTGCATTTGCTTCTCAACGAGAAGTCAGCTGTGTACTGCATGAGTTTGTCTTGGGACCTCTTGATATCAAACAAAGTAGACCGGGCCAGATTAAACTCGCGGAGAATGCGGGAAGAAGACCACCCCACATCTACTTTCTCCAATATCTCCCGTTTCTTCTCCAGAGTCAACACCACTCTCTTCCTTTTCTCAGGTGGCGGGGCCATCATCACACACACTAAGAGGAGTCCCAAGAGCAGCAGAAGGCCCTGCAGCAGGTAGGGCACCACCATAAAAGCGATCACGTGGGCAGCCATTACGACGAGCGTGCACTCGCGGTGAGAGACAGGCGGAAAGTGGGGAGGATGCAGGGGTGCTTTATCGGACGTCGGAGGAATGATGCGCCAAAGCAATGCTCTCCTGCGGCACGCGTAGTAAGCTCAAATTACGGATGGGAAAAAATCGTTTTTTTAATTTTTATTTTTTTGGGTTTTCGGACCATTTTGGGAATGTTGGATCCCAGGACGATAAGGTTCGGTTAGTGGGGATGTTCGGTTATTGGGCATCCGGATATTAGAGTGATTACTGTATATATATATATATATATATATATATATATATATATATATATATACAGTAAACCCCCGCTATAATGCGGTTCAGATATTGCCGGTTCACTTTATCGCGGAATTTTCATTGGAACCTAACTATTTTTACATTGCGGGAAACCCCGCCTCATCGCGGTTTCCACAAAGCCTACTACGGCTATTTTTAGGGTACAGTACATATTTTACATCTATTTTCAGTACTGTATTCTGAAATGGATATGTTTATGGTATTTTACATCTTTATTTATTCTAAAATATTAATAGCTGTATTAAAATAATGATTAAAAATCGGCTAATATATTTGATAAAATACAAGCGAAATCGTGGCGTGGGGTGAGGAAATACCCAGACTCATTGGTAGGTGGCACACAATTGGCTGGAGCCTTACCAGTAGCCAATCCAAACACGCTTTACATTTTTACTTGCCGCTGATTGGCTGCTGCCGATGCGCCCTCCTCAAAGAGAGGAGCGGGACCGCACCGCACCACCACACCGCACCTCCCAGTTTACATGACAAGCACAGGCGTAGGTGGAGACACTTCAGCTGTCTGATGCACAAACTCTCACTGCCTTCCATATGCTACATTCTGCCTTCTTTATTGTCCAAACAGTTGACTCAATCACCCCAAACATACGGTTCTGAGCCAGTTCACAGGCATAGGCGGAGACACTCCATCACAGTCTGGTGCAGTAGCCCTCACTGACTCCCGTTTAGTCCCGTATGCTACGTTCTGTCTTCTTTATTGTAAGAACAGTTGACTCACGCCAAACACACGGTTCAGAGACAATTCACCATCAAAACATGGATGAGTCCCTGTCATTGTATAAATATACTTATTATTGATTAATTAATACTTTAATAACTAATTTTCAGCAGGATTTTATAACTCATATAAGTAAAAAACTAGTGTACTGTACTTGCTAAATATACTGGTATGTAAATAAATGACGGGGAATCGTCCTGACGGGGAATTGTCGCCGACATTCCTCCCTTAAGTTTGTCCAACACTTTAACTTTCTCTGTCAGCAACATCACTTTACTAGTCCGTTTTGGTGTGTTACCACATGCATCACTAGCACTATGCTTAGGCCCTATGTTGACAGACAAGGCAAGCAATCACTGGAAGGCAGAAAAATAAGCCACAAATAATGATTTGCGAGTCACGCATGGTTCGACCATCGGATTCAAACTAACTGTGTGGTGCGTGGTAGACCGACCTCCCGCACTTACGTTTCGCTCACCACCCGCAGAAATGTCGTCATAGGCGCCCTCTCGAGCTGCACAACTAATATACACCTTGTACTGAACTTCATGATCATCATCATCTTCAATTTGGCTCATTCATTATCAGTGAGTGCCTGTATTGGTTTTTCTTATTAGTAGACAATAAATAGCCATTTTAGGGGTAGCGTCGATACATCGCGGATTTTTGCTTATCGCGGGTGCCTTTGGAACATAACCCCGCGATAAAGTGAGGGTTTACTGTATATATATATATATATATATATAGGCCTATATATATACAATACATACAAGTGCAATACTGTATATGCACCAACTTCTCAGAGCTCAGATGAAGAAATTGATGCATTCTATGATGACATCTCCCAGATTTTGGAAGAGGAAAAGACCACCTATACTATACTCATAGGAGACTGCAATGCAAAAGTTGGGAAGTCGAAAAATGGAGAAGCATGTATGGGAAAATTTGGAGTGAGAGAAAGGAACGAAAGAGGAGAAATGTTGGTAAACTTGTAGAAATGTTTAACATGAGAATAATGAACACATTCTTCACAAAAGAACAAGGAGAAAGTGGACCTGGAGAAGCCCAAATGGAGAAACAAAGAATGAAATCGACTTCATCATAGCAAATAAGAATAACACGATCACAAATGTCACAGTTATCAACAAAATAAATATCGGAAGTGACCATAGAATGGTGAGTTGCACAGCAAGATTCAATTTCAAAAGTGAAAGAAAGAAGATGATTAAAGATAAAAAGATATGCCCAGTAAAAGTCAACGAAAACAAAGCAGTCCTTCAGTTGGAAATAAGGAACAGATTTCAGGCTTTCAGTAATGCTGAATGTGACACTGATGAGCTGAATGACAGACTAACAAAAGTGCTAAAAGAATCAGCAGAGGTAGTAGGAAAACCTAATATGACCAAAGCCAAGAAGTATTCAGAAAAAACATTCGAGCTTATGAAAAAAAGAAAGGAAATGTAAGTAAAAACAAAAAAAGATGAAATAGAACAAGCGAAATTAAATAAGCTTATCAACAAAAGACAAAAAGAAGAAAAATGAAAGAGAAACATGGATCAAATCAAAGAAACCATTAAGAAAAGGAAAAAGTCTGAAGCAGGTCCGAAGTAAAATGGCATTTGGAAAGCAACAAATTACATCACTAGAAGATAAAAATGGTGAAGCCATTAAATGCAGAGATAAGATGTTGAAGACTTTTACAAAGAACTGTATGCATCAAAGACAGTAGTACCAATAGCTAACTTTTCAGTTGACACGAAGTGAAATACCTGAGGTAACACCAGACGAAGTAAATAATTCTCTCAAAAATATGAAAAGAGGGAAAGCTCTGGGAGAAGATGGAATAGTAGCAGATTTACTGTTGGATGCAGGAGTAGAAGTACTAAACAGGCTTGCTCACTTATTTACTCAGTGTATAAAAAGGAAGAAAATTCTCAAAACATGGTGTAATGCAATAGTTATTTTACGGTACTTTACAAAAAAGGTGACTCGAAAGACCTTAGTAACTATCAACCCATTAGCTTGCTATCAGTCATTTACAAACTCTTCACTAAAGTCCTTACAAACAGAATAACAACAAATTTGGAGGAAAACCAAGCTCGTGAACAGGCTGGATTCCGAAGCGGGTGCATGACTACTGATCATCTACACACAGTGAATAAGGTAATTGAGAAAACTACAGAATATAATAAACCACAGTGCTTAGGTTTTGTTGATTACGAAAAGGCTTTTGACTCAGTGGAGCATATAGCCATTATAAATTCATTGCGAGAACAAGGAGTGAATGAGAACATTGTAAAACTGCTCGAAAACAAAATATAAAGAGGGAACTGCTACAGTTAAATTTCATAAGGACTCAGAAAAAATTAAATTGAGAAGGGCGTGCATCAGGTAGATACAATTTCACCAAAGTTATTTACAGCATGCCTAGAAAGTATTTTCAGAAAGCTAGACTGGGAAAACAAAGGAGTGAGCATAGATGGAGAAAAGCTAAACCATTTAATATTTGCAGATGACATTGTCCTAATCTCAGAAACAGCAGAGACATTGCAAGAAATGTTAAATGACCTGAACAGAGAAAGTCTCAAAGTAGGGCTAAAGATGAACCAGAGTAAAACTAAAGTAATGTTTAATCCTCAAACACCAAAGAGCGTCATCAGAATAAGTGGAGAAATTCTTTAAGAAGTCTATCTATCTATCTATCTATCTATCTATTGCCAGACGCCTGAATCCCGTTTGGGGTGGCCACAAACAAATCGCCTCCAAGTCGCCCTGTCCCCCGCCATTTCACTCCCCTGCTCCCAACTCACACCCCCCTCTCTCATATACCTCTCCACCCCATCTCTCGAGGAGTACAGTTACCTGGGACAAATATTAAAATTAACAAAAGATAATGATAGCGAAATAAAAAGACGCATTACAATTGGATGGAAAGCTTTCGGTAAACATAGGGACATTAATGAAAAGTAGCTTGCCAGTTTGTATGAAACGAAAAGTATATAATAAATGTATAATTCCAGCTACGACATATGGTTGTGAGACTTGGAAACGACAAAATCAATGGAAAATTAATTCGTTCTCAGAGAGCAATGGAAAGAATGTTGGGAATATCATTAAGAGACAGGAAAAGATCAACTTGGGTGAGAGAGCAGACTAAAGTTAAAGATATTATAGAAGTTATAAAAGAACAGAAATGGAGGTGGGCAGGCCATATAGCAAGAATAAAAGATAATCAGTGGAGCAAGAGGTTGAATGACTGGACACCAAGAGATTGTAAGCCTAACAGAAAAAGGCCAGACAGGAGGTGGAGGGATGAGATAGGGAAATTTGCAGGGAAAATGTGGCAAAGATTCGCTCAGTCAAGAAATTCATGGAGAAGGTTGGGGGAGGCCTTTGTTCAGCAGTGGAATTGTAATGGCTAATGATGATGATGATGATGATGATGATATAATTATATGTCTGTGGCACTTTGGGGCTGTGGATTTGGAGGCCCTCAGGCAGTACTTCTTTGATTTTCCCTGGAATGATTATTGCTTCCACGGCCTGGAGCCATCTGGGTGTGCCTTGCGCATTACGGAGGTTATTCTCTTGAGCATGGAAGCATACATTCCTTTCTCATATCCTCTGACTAATGCAAGAAAGCCTTGGTTTAATCAAGCTTGTTCTAATGGTGTCCGCAACAAGGAGAGGGCGTATAAAAGGTACCGGACCCAACCCACCCCTGAATCACATCTTTTATACGTTTCTGCCCAGAATCGTGCTAAGTCTGTTCTTCGCTGTGCTAAAAATAATTTCATCCGTATTAAACGCTCTCAACTCTCCAACTCGAATTCTTCCTGCTCCTTCTGGCACCTTGCCAAAAACCTTTCTAACAACTTTACCTCATCATCCCTCCCTCCTCTTTTCTACTCTGATGGCTCTGTAGCTATTTCTTCTACTGATAAAGCAGACCTCTTCGCTCAGACTTTCTCCTGCAATTCCATCTTAGACGATTCCGGTGCTGTTCCTCCATCACTTCCCCCCTCTGACTTCCTCATGGCTGACATTAAAATTTCATCTGCTGATGTATTTTCTGCCATCACTGGCCTCAATACTAACAAGGCATATGGGCCTGATGAAGTTCCTCCTGTTGTTCTCAAGAACTGTGCTTCTGTGCTTACACCCTGCCTAGGCAAACTCTTTCGCCTTTGTCTATCAACTTATACCTTTCCTTCTTGCTGGAAGTTTGCTCTGATTCAGCCAGTCCCAAAGAAGGGTGACGATTCCCAACCCTCTAACTATCGTCCAATTGCTTTAACATCCTGTATCTCAAAAGTTTTCGAGTCAGTTCTCAATAGAAAAATTTTAAAGCATCTTTCCTATCACAACCTTCTTTCTGATCGTCAGTATGGGTTCCGTCATGGACGCTCCACTGGCGATCTTCTCACCTACCTTTCAGACTTCTGGTCATCCTCCTTTCGGGACTTTGGCGAAAGCTTTGCCATTGCACTTGACATCTCAAAGGCTTTTGATCGAGTCTGGCATAAATCTTTAATTTCCAAACTGCCCTCTTACAGTTTCTATCCTTCTATCTGTGCCTTCATCTCTAGCTTCCTTTCTGGTCGTTCTATAGCCGCTGTTGTAGACGGCCATCGTTCTTCTCCTAGATCTATCAACAGTGGTGTTCCTCAGGGCTCTGTCCTATCACCAACTCTCTTCCTTTTATTCATCAATGACCTTCTTAGCTGTACATCTAACCCTATCCACTCCTATGCTGATGCCTCCACCCTTCACCTATCCATTCAGTTTCCGCAACGTCCATCTCAGAAGTTACTTCAACAAACAAGGGATGAGACTATGGCATACCTAATGTCTGACTTGGCTCGTATCTCTGACTGGGGTAAAAATAATCTTGTTGTTTTTAATGCATCAAAGACTCAGTTTTTACACCCATCAACCCGACAAAATATTCCGCAGATATACCCACTAATTTTTAATTATACTGTATTCAGCTTAATCCTGCATCATCCTTGAACATGCTTGGGGTTTCATTTGCTCGGTACTTATCTTGGAAAGATCATATTACATCTCTTGTAAAATCTGCTTCCAAGAGATTAGGTGTGCTAAGCTGACTCCGTTCCTTCTTTACCCCTGCACAATTGTTGACTCTATACAGGGGTTTTATCTGCCCCTGTGTGGAGTACAACTCTCATGTGTGGGGAGGCTCCCCACATACAGCTTTTCTCAATAGGATTGAGTCAAAGGCATTTCGTCTCATTAACTCTCCTCCTCTTACTGACTCCCTTCAACCTCTGTCTCTTTGTCGCACTGTTGCATCTTTATCTCTTTTCTATTGCTACTTCAATGGTCACTGCTCCTCTGAACTATTTGCATGCATTCCTCCTCCTCTACGACGGGCGCGTAGCACCCGTCTAGCTGCAAACTGTCATCCCTTTTCTGTCCAACTATCTAATGCAAGAGTTAACCGTTACTCCCAGTTATTTATGCAACAGGTCAACTCTGGAACTGTCTCCCTCTGTCTGTATTTCCTGCTTCCTATGATCTGCAGTCTTTCAAATGCAGTGTGTCCAGGCATCTCGAAATGATCGAATCTTGAATTTGGCTCTCTTATATTTTGTTTTTCTCTTGGAAGGAAAAATAATTGCACGCTCGCGGCCTTTGGTTCCTTCTTCCTCGCATAAAGAAAAACATATATATCTATCTATCTATCTGTCTATCTATGTATATATAGTAGGCTTACACAGTACGCGTCATCACAGAGCGCGATTCGCACTATGCGTGAGTGACCAAAAATCACAACCAAAAACATTGAATGTGCGAGTTTACCTCACAGAACGCGAGGTAGAGGCAAGGAGTGGCTCAAAAATGCCATTTTCTATTAGTATGCGACCACCCCACACACAACGCGTCATGTTGATGCGCAGAAATTCCCGGGCATTCTACTGCGCAGCTTGGGGTACAAGGCAGCGGACGCGCCATAACAGTCCTGGCTCATGCACAGTGCGGATCCGCTCTCTACAGCTTACCTGTCGTGTACAACGTGTGGCTTTTTTTTTTGCTGCTCCATCTTGGCCTGTACTTCGCCGCACCATGGCTCCAACCCCAAGAGTTCAGAAACTTCTGACGCATGTCATAAAAAGACTTTGTAGTTCCTTTGTGGTTACTTGTAGTTGAGTTACTGTATATATATATTAGACCTGTGGACGAGCGGTTATTATACTGGAGTAGCTTTGTAAGTAGGTAATCTTCTTTCCCATTTGTCATGTAGTGACAGGAGAGGTAAAGAATAGTATGGGACTATTTTTATTTGTCTTGGAAATATTAACAAATCTCTCACACAGAGCGAAGTATAAAGTAAGAGTCCCGCTAGCTATCTCCTGTCTCGCTCTCTCAGTCTCTCTCTCAAGTTGCTAAGCCCTTTCTCCTTCTGACCTGCCTGTTGTAAGGCTAGCTTCTTTCTGCCCTCTCTTTCCTAAATTCTGGTGAAACAGGAGACGTATCACGTGTGTTCCTTGTGGATGGAAAGTTTAAGAAGCCTGTGTTTGAGTATGTGTGTATGTGTGTGTATGGTCACTAGGGCTTTGTTCACTGGTGGATTGCTGACAACTAACTGCATCATCTCCTTACTGGCCACTGTCGTCAGCTTTCCTCAGTGTAATTTGCAAGCTCATTTCCCATTCCCAGGCTTGCATAGAGCTGTCTATCTATCTATTCATCTATCTATTATGATTTGTAATTATAATATGGATTCCTGATATCTGCTCGGTCACGCGAAAATGGCGTACCATCAACAGTTAATAGTCCTAACATATTAATACATATTATATACACATTATAATGAACTTATAAGCTAATTAAGTGAAATACATAATATTGTAAAAGTAACATAATTGTATGAATATTGTACAGTATACATATAATATTCATAGTAAATAGTGATTATTCAGCAATATTACATTTTAAGTTGTATACATATTTGAATAAATGCATTAAAGTAAATTATTGAACTGTAATACAGTATGTACTTGGGTTATTGTAGTGAATTCCATACATGCAAGAAAAAAAAATAGTTTAAAATTAAGATTATGGTAAGAGTTATTAATATTTCATTTAAAGATAATGGTACTGGTCTGCCATACATGGGTCATTCTTCTTTGTATTATTTATATATATATATATATATATATATATATATATATATATATATATATATATATATATAATTAATACTATATACAAAGTATATACACTTCATACAGGGGGGTTAACTTTGATGTTAACTCTCCCCCCCACTAAATAATGACTCCAAATTAGCAATTTTTGCATGCATTCTGTGCGTTGCGGACAGCAGTACTGCAACTACAATGCAGACGATTATAAAGACAGTAGGTGCTGGGCTATACACATAATATGGGTTGAACATACTCAAACTCAAATCTTCCCAGGGCTTCATTGTTTCATTGATCAGCCGCATAGTTTCAAACTTAGGTGAAGTCAGCTTAATACTTGTGCTCATGTTTAAGTTCATATCAGGCAGTGGGTGGAAATGTTTGTGTGTATGATTGAGAATGGCGTAGTGATTGATGGTGGATAAAGTAGACATGGCTGGTGTAAATACCGCACAGTAGTCTGGTGCTATGTATAATCCTGATGCTGATGTATGAGATGGTGGTATATCTGGACAGACTATGTAAACTGATGTGTTATGAGGGAAATAAAAAAACTGTGAGTATCCAGTGCGTTGATGGTGTACAAGTTTATCTGGAGCAAAAGTGAAGTTGCAATGATGATGAATATTGTCATTTCTGATGAGAGCCATTTCACAAGGGACTGTATCAGTAGGCTGAAACGTGAAAATATATGCAGGACAAAGATGAACAGCATGTAAGGATGTGCGGCACTTTCGTTCAATCGTTGATTCACTTGCGAAAGTGACACTGTCCCGTCTCTTGGAGACCATGATGAGTTCAGTGTCTGTGTTGATGTTGATGATGACCAAAGTGTTGTTATTTTTATAGGGGAAGGGGTGTATTTGGTATACTGTGAACAGGTCTTCAGTGATGAATGGTACATGAACTACCACTGATGTTGGTGTTAGTGTTGCTTCTAAATACGGGTAATATTGCATAAATTCCCTACTGCGGAACAGCGGCTTCAATTTATGTTTATGTATGCCTTGACTAACTATCTGACGTAGCTCATGAACTGGGAGTAAGTCAATTGTGATCTTGCCATCACCAGCATTCGAAATTCCTTGCATAAGTGCCCTGAAATGATCTCTAGTGTTCTCTAATTGTAGTAGAATCGTGTCAATATGTTCTGTGATGATGGAGAAGTGTTGGAAAAGTGTAACGTTTCCCTCCAATTCATTTATTTTATCTACACTCTCGAGAGCTATGTTTTCTGCTTGTTTCAGATTTTTCACAATTGTCTTCATTGCTGAGTTCTGTCCTGTGATGAATTTATCTTGGTATGTTAGTACCCTTTGGGGCTAAGATGCGAATGAATGTGTTTGAATGGATGAGTAAATGGAGAGTGAGTCGTCCTGTCTCGGCTACCTCCCTTTCCTTGGGGGAAGCAGCCTAGGTATATAGATAGATAAATAGATGTTAGTACCTGAGCTATCTTATTAAATTTGTTGTTTATTTCTTTAAGGTCATCCTCTGTAGCCAATCCAAAGATGTTCCCAAGAACTGCGCCACCCAGGTCGAACAAACCGCGCTTTTGGCGAGTACGTTTGATGTTGTTCCTGTCGCTCAGTACCTCCGTTCCATAAGATGGGAGATCTTGGATCATGACGAGCATAGTTGACTTCGCCTGTTCTAGTTTTCATTTCACTAACTTTACCATTTCATTCACTTCCTTGGTGTTATGTGCTTGTGAAACATAATTTCCCATCATGAAGTCCAGAGATCGCATCGGCGTCGCAAGTCTGTCTAGATAAGTAGGTAATTCATACAAGTAATCTAGACTTATTTCAGTACTCATGATGTCCTTAACGATTGTAGTCGTGGCCGTTGGAGCTATGAGGCATCCTTGTCGTACTATATGTTTGAGGTCTAAGTGCGCATATCCTCATGCTATGTAGAGGAGAATCCATAGAATAAGTCCCTTCATCGTAACCTACCGAAAAAAAAAAAATCTATTAATTTCCTATAATGCTGTGGTCGATGATAGTGATGATATGTGTTACGGTTGATTGTTATTTCATTTATAGAAGGAGTTTAAATCGATATCTGATTCTCGTAAATGATGTACTGTAGATTTGATTGGAACAGTTGCACCTATGTTCGATTGTTTGGTATATGACCTTAATTTCTTTTGGTAATCATTGTTGTGTTCTTGCTTGGTTTCTTGAGGTACGTTCGCCTGTTCGGTTGTATCCGAGGCTGAATAATTATGTGATAATGCCCTTGAAACTCGTTTTAAATGGTCAATATGAACTTGTTTCTCCTCGCCACTTGAAAGTGACTTAATTAAAACTTTGTTTGCTTTTATGTTAATTACTCTGTATGGGCCCTCAAATTTTGGGGATAATTTATTGTCTCTCGTATGAATGACACCGTAAACAATGTCTCCTAAGCTGATAGGTGAATCTTTTGCCTTCTTGTTAAATGCCTCCGTCATTTCTTCCTTGGACATCGTTAATTGTTTTTTGACTCTTTTATGAATGTCCTGGAATTCACGTAAACGGAGTTTAGAGTAATCATCGTAATTGTATATAGGCATGCTGTCACCTTCTAGGAGCTCATATGGTAATTTTTTATCTGTGCCATATATAATGAAATGTGGTGTGTCACCGATGGATTTATTTATAGACCTATTAATTGAGGCTTCTACTCTGGGAATCCAATCATCCCAGCTTGCATAATTTTCACTGAGAATGTGTCATAGCACATCTAATACCTTTTTATTTTCTCTCTCTACCAACCCATTCGATGCTGGGTGATAGGCCAAAACGTTAACCTTTTTGATGTTGTATTGTTTACATATTTCTTGTAAGATCTCAGAATTAAATTCTCCTCCATTATCACTTATTAATACCTTTGGGGTAGTAAAGCGACATATTACATTATCTGTTATTGCCTTTGCTACTGTCTCTGCTGTCTTATCTTTAATTGGAGCTAAAATGACATAACGGGAAAAATGATCCGTTGCTACGAATAAGTATAGGTTATTATTGTATGATAATGGCATCTTGAGTAAATCAACAGCGACAACTTCCCGTGGTTGATGTGGTACAGGGTAATTACCCATCGGTGCAGGTGTGATTGGGTATCCTTTGTGTTTCGCACATGATTCGCATCTGTCTATATGATTGTTTATATCTTTTCGTAATGAAGGCCAGTAATATAATAGCTGGGCTTGGTTGGATGTCTTATCCTTTCCAGGATGTCCTGCATGTGGGCTGTCGTGTATCAATCGTAATACTTGGGGTATCATGTCATTAGGTACTACCAACTGGTTAGTATTTCTTTGGCGTTTTGGTTGTTTAGAGTTAATTTTGTATAATGTATTATTGACCATTGTGAATTGTTCAAGTGGGACATCTTGCTCTCCTCCCAGAAAGGAGTTTTTCTTTAAACAAACCCACCAGTGGTTTATGGTCGGTGAATAAGTGGATTTCGTAACCATATACCAAATCTCGAAACTTTTGTATTGCAAAAACCACTGCAAGTGCTTCTTAAGTCTGTAGTGCAATAATTTTTCTCCGCACCTCTTGTTTGTCTGCTGGCAAATGCAATTGGTTGATTCTTTCCTCTTTTATCTTCCTGCATCAGTACAGCCCCTAATCCTTTAACTGATGCATCTGTACAAATAAGAAATGATTTTGTGTAATCCAGATATGCTAAACAAGGTGCATTTGTTAGTTTAATTTTTAGATTGTTAAATGCCCTTTTTTGTTCTTCCCATTGGAATACAGCATCTTTTTTGAGTAGTTGGAATAGAGGAAAGGCTATATGAGAGAACTGTGGTACGAATGACCTATAGTACCCAGCCAGACCTAAAAATTGTCTAACTTCGTCAGTCGTAGTGGGTTCAGGAAAATCTCTCACTGCCTGTATTTTGTCATCAGTGGTGTGAATACCATCAGAACTTAATTTGTGGCCTAAGAAATTTATTTCCTTAAAGCAAAATTTGCATTTAGAAAGTTTAATTTTTAATCCAGAATCACTAAGCTTTTGTAAGAGTAAGTCTAATTTCTTGAGATGATCCTTAATATTCTTCGTTGCGATTATAATATCATCAAGATCAACAAATATTCCTTGTCCTAAAATTCTGGACAATACGTAATTCATAAGATGCTGGAATGTGCCTGGGGCTGTCCTCAGTCCCATTGGCATTCTTGTATATTGATAATGGCCTCTGTTTGTTGAAAAGGCAGTGTATTTATGTGACTCCTTAGATACCGGAATCTGATAGTAGCCGTTTAGGAGATCGATGGTCAAGAATATATTATTCTCAGGACCAATATTCTGTAGAACATCGCTTAGCAATGGCATGGGAAATCTGTCTGGGATTGTGTGATTATTTAGTTTACGGCAATCTACTACCGCACGCATTTCTCCATTTCGTTTGGGCACGAAGAATAATGGTGCATTCCATGGGGAGACTGAAGGCTCAATGATTCAAAGTTTTAACATTTCATCGACATACTGATTTGCAAGTGTACGTTGGGAGTGTGGTATGCGGTAAGCTGGTACGAAAATTGGTGGTGTTTCTGGGTACACATTAATCATGTGATTAATCAAGTTAGTACAACCTAATTGTTCTCCGGGCAATGCTACGGTGTCCCTGTGTGTTTCCAGCAGGGTTAACAAATCATTTTCTTCATCAAATTCACCTGAGTGAATTAAATTCTCTTTTATTCTTTCTCTATCCGTAGATTTTATCTCACTTGTTACTCCAGCTATAACTATTTCCTTCACAGGGGTGGGACATTTTTCAATATTAACTATGCAAGTTCCCTTTTTCAACTGAACTTCCCCATTCATGTGATTAATTATGAATATCTGAGTTTGCCCTTCGTCGTTCGTATGACATAATGCGTTTTCTACTGACAATCCCTTTACTTTACATAATTCTTCTAAGACAAGAACAGTACTATTCCGTAATTTGCTCTTTGTGGTAACCTTCATGTATGAATTCGGTGGTATAACTAAATCATTAGTGAGATGGGCTGGAAAAATTGATAAATCAGTACTGTTATCTGGGTCACTAATTCTGGAGGACGGGGTTGGTGGTGGGAGTGGATCTATACACTCATCTGTTTGTGTATGTTTGTTTAAGCCTTTAATATTACCAATTCTTTTTGGCTCTCTTCTACCAATCGGTGAGGGCTCTTAAGTTATTTCCTCTATGAATTCATTATCAAAGTCTATTCCATTCATTTGTGGGAGTATGGTTATGTTCTCAGCTCTCATGGATCTTAAGCCCAGTAACATATGAGCTTTAATTGCTAAGTTTTCAACGATATGGAAAAATGCAGAGAATGGTCTTGTAGTTTCTGTGAAACTGAGATTTAATCTTATCATACCCTTCACTGTAATCTCTTGTCCATCTACTGTGTATAAATCTAAATCAGCTTCATCCAGAAAAGTTGCTTTCTTTTTATTTTTAAGAATTCTGTTTAGTTCTTCATGTATTATTAAGTTCACTGGAGAGCCTGTATCTAAAAATAAGGAAACGTTTTGATCCTCGCATACAGCTGGTATCAAGATACACTCATTTCCCAACATGCCTCCTATATGAAGTTTAGCCTTGTTCTTCTTTACGTTTGTTCGTCTTTTGTCATGACTTGGTCTTCCCCCGATTTGAACATAGACACAATTTTTTCTACTGTTTTGCAATCACTGGTCCAGTGCCCTTGGTATCTGTGATGCCTACAGTAAGGACCAAATCCTTGTGTCTTTTGTTTGTCCTCTTTTGCCTTGATAAAGCATTCATACCTTGTGTGTCCTGGTTTTGCACAATAATGACATAGAATGGACCTATCCCTTGACTGTGACCTACGAGGTGATTTCCCACAAGAAGTGTTGTTTATGGCGCGAGATCTGCTCGGGCTACGTGAAAACTTATGAAACTGCCTGTAGGAAGGCGTCTGGGAACAAGGCCTTGGCACGTTTGCTTGTTTGGCCTGCCTGATTTCTGGTCGCGATCGATTTTGTTCTCTGTTTGGGGTCGGTGTAGATGTTTTCACAGCTGATACTGTCTCAGGTACCCTGATTCTACCAGAATGTGCATGTGTGTCGACCATACCTGCTTTACTGCACTGCATCTCTACCTCGTTCATTAAGTCTAGCAAGAACATTCCTGGGGTGTACGCGATCGTCTTGGCGATCTTAAGGGTCCTATCAGGTAATTTACACAAGGCAGCTACATAACCAATGATGTCGACGACGAGGTCTGGGGACATCTTTCCATCATCTGTTATCCAATTAGAATTTTTTAATGTAGCTAATAATGTTCTCTTGATTGTGGAGACATCAGCAGTTATTTCACTGAGCACATGGTTTGTAGTGTGCTCCCTTACAAGATCTACAATTTTATGTAATTCTGGAATTATATCTGGCAAGAAGTTCATACCTCCAGAAAATTTCTTCAAAAATTCAGTTTTAAATTCATCATATGTCCTAGCACGATGAAGCTTGTTGGAGCGAAGCAAGTTGCTCGCTGGACATCTTTCCTGGCTTATGCAAGATGAAAAAATAGCAATTTTCTCTTGTTCATCTAGTATGTGGCACTTGATGAACATTTGTTCGCACTGACTGACTAATGAAATGACATCAATGCGATCTTTGTCTGTGCCAGAGAATTTTGGGGCAGTTTTATCCTCGTGATACACAAACACGTGAGGTGTGGTTGTTAGATCAGCGGTATTTGTTTCTTGATTCATTTTTACTGTTTGCTCTTTTAATTCAACTTGGACGTGTTTATCGTTGTGTGAGGGAATGGCGGAATATGTACGACCGGACCGGTGAACCCTGTTAAGTATATTGGCATACGTGTGCAAGGCAGCGGCAAAGTCCACACTCTCTACGTCAGAGGGGGTTTCCCACTCATCATCTGAAACTGCCGTATTTGTTTCTTTATCTTTGGTGTGTGGTGAGGTTTGTACAAGGGGTGGGCTTCCTTGAGGCTCTCTTAATTGTGAGTCTGTTGTTGTGGCAATTTGTGTGTCATCTGGTGTGTTGCCTTGGGGCTCTCTTAATTGTGAGTCTGTTGTTGTGGCAAATTGTGTGTCATCTGGTATTAACGTGGGTGGTGGCGAAAATATTCCTGTCATTAAGATATGGTGTTATGAAATACGCCTCTTGTTTATTTATGTCCTAGCAAAGTAGATGAGTTAATAAGTTGAATATAGCTAATTTTAGCACTGAGAAGAAATGAGTAAGTATAATTTTACCCACTTGATACAGATCGTAGAGGTGTGTCGATACAAAAGTCGATCTCGGAAGAAAAATACAGGTTTGATTGAAGATCTCTTGATAATTCTAGTGGTGTGTTGATGGACGATATTACTCATGAAATTCCATGGCCTGGTGCTTGTGGTGGTTAACAGCTGTCCCAGGCAAACCTCAGCATAGAACGTCGAATTTCCAACTTAACTGTGAAAATAAATGAGTATGAGTAGGAGCTATGTGAATAATGAGTAATGAGTAGTGGGTGAGAAGCTGGTATCAGTCACACGTTGCTTGGCATGGAAGACTCGCGTTGTGATGTCATCTCAGCACATGGTGACGTCGGCTTCCCACACTGGTAGCTGTGGTGAGTGAATGAGTAGCGATGAGTAACTTGAGTGAAGATGGGTGAGTAAGATGAGTTGTGAAGATGGACTTGGTGTTTGCTTCGTCGTCTTGACCTCTGCGTCAGCGATGGAGGTAGGCGGGAGAGAATGGTGGGGGTTTGTGTTCTTGTTGCTTTGGTCTTTCCTCTTCTTTACTTGCTTTGTTTTATATTCTTCTTGCTGCTGCTTGAAGTTACGTGAAGATTATAGAGTTGTTTTGTAGACTTGTAGGCTATTTGCATTGTAGGCTGTATTTTGTAGGAATTCACTGTAGAACTGAAGCTAATCTTGTAGAGTCTCGCCAGCTTTTGTAGAAATTTGCTTTTGATTCGGAGACGATGTCTGTAGATTCACTGCCACCAAATGTCATAAAAAGACTTTGTAGTTCCTTTGTGGTTACTTGTAGTTGAGTTATATATATATTAGACTTGTGGACGAGCGGTTATTATACTGGAGTAGCTTTGTAAGTAGGTAATCTTCTTTCCCATTTGTCATGTAGTGACAGGAGAGGTAAAGAATAGTATGGGACTATTTTTATTTGTCTTGGAAATATTAACAAGTCTCTCACACTGAGCGAAGTATAAAGTAAGAGTCCCGCTAGCTATCTCCTGTCTCGCTCTCTCAGTCTCTCTCTCAAGTTGCTAAGCCCTTTCTCCTTCTGACCTGCCTGTTGTAAGGCTAGCTTCTTTCTGCCCTCTCTTTCCTAAATTCTGGTGAAACAGGAGACGTATCACGTGTGTTCCTTGTGGATGGAAAGTTTAAGAAGCCTGTGTTTGAGTATGTGTGTGTAAGGTCACTAGGGCTTTGTTCACTGGTGGATTGCTGACAACTAACTGCATCATCTCCTTACTGGCTACTGTCGTCAGCTTTCCTCAGTGTAATTTGCAAGCTCATTTCCCATTCCCAGGCTCGCATAGAGCTGTCTATCTATCTATTCATCTATCTATCTATTATGATTTGTAATTATAATATGGAGTCCTGATACGCACGCCACCAAGTTAGAGATCATCAAGATGAAGGAGGAGGGTCAAGTAACACAGCCATCGGAAAGCCCTGGGACTGGCTGAATCAACAGTGAGAACAATGTGGAAGAACCGTGATGCCATGAGGGCTGTAGTGAAGACATATGGTGCCTCTGACCTAGATGGCAGTTCGTGGTTGGGAAATCGTGCGATGATACTAATGGAACGGTATCTTGCCAAATTCAAAATGAGGAAGGAGAAGGAAGGTGTTCCACTGAATGGAAGATTCAGAACCAAGCCCATCTCTTTTACAAGGCAGCATCTCGCAAGTTAAATGTGGACAAACCTTTCAAGGCATCGGTTGGAAGGCTGGACCGTTTTCTCAAGCGCAAGGAACTCCGTCACATCAAAGTGTCTGGTGAACATGCCTCTGCCGACGAGCTGGCTTCAAGAGACTATCCTGCGATATTTAGAATGCTCTTTGAAGAGGGACAGTACACCAAGGACCAGATCTACACCATCAATGAAACGTCGTTATACTACAAGGTCATCCCCAAATCAACTTACATCACTAAAAGACAGAAACAAGCCCCTGGTCGCAAGCTCCAGGTAATGTTCTCTGTAAACCTATCTGGGAGTCACAAGATGAGGCCAGTTGTTATACACACAGCTTCACACCCAAGGTGCTACAAAAACCTCACGAACATTGACGCAAATGGCATGTACTGGTACAAGTCTGCAAATGGTTGGATGATTGGGAACGTTATGGCAGGCTGGTTAACGAGGCGCTGCGTCCCCAATGCCAGGGGCAAGTGTCAGGAACTGAGCTTTCCATTTAAGATGCTCATTGTGCTTGACAATGCACCAAGTCACCCTCCATACCTAGAAGATCTGCACAAGGATTGTCGTGTTGTGTTTCTGCCGCCCCTGACGACATCACTAGTGCAGCCACTGGATCAAGAACTGATCGCCACTGTTAAGCACTTCTACCATAAGCAAGTGTACGACTACCTACGCAGGAAGACCAACACACAAGATGAGCTTCATGCCCTACAAGAAGATCATGACGAAGACCTCGATGAGGCACCTGCTCCCGTTCCATCTCTGCCAGCAGCTGTATCCCGACCCGCCACAGGTGACATGCTTGTTGAGGCATTTTGGCATCATTTTACAGTGAAGGATGCAGTTGAATTTCTCCTGCAAGCCTGGCACCAGATTACACCTGCAATGGTGAATCATGCGTGGTGAATGCTCGTACCTCACTTATGCACGACCCAGGTGACAGCCATTCAACCACTGGCTGAGGCTGAGGCAGCAACACTGACAGCAGCACAAGCTGTACCAGGTTTCGAGGACGTTACATTGGCGGACATACGAGAAGTGCACGCTGCTAATGAGGAACAGCCTCCCAAGGAAGTTTTGCAACGAATAGACGAGGCTGACGCAGAGCCCGATGCCAGGCAGAGTCAAACTGAGCAGCCTAGTGTGATGGAAGGCAGGACTGAGCTATGTATGACAAGAATAAGCAAGATCCTTGCTGCCGTGGATAAGCTCAAGGAAGAGGTGAAGGAACAGGAAGTGAGCAGCCTAAGAACGAAGAAAGTTCTGGTTGGTATCAACAAACTCTTCCGTTCCTACACAGACAGGCACAGGCAAGAAATAAACAGAAGAAGACAGACGCTCATAACAAGTTACACACACCGGGCTCAAGTTAGTGAAATTGAGGAACCAGCTACATCGTCTGCTCCTGTTCCTGTTGAGGATGAAGAGGATGCAATGTCAGGAGTGTCAGCATTGGACTTCGAGGGGTTTATGGCCGAAGTGAGTGACTTTGAGGCTCCTGGGGAAGGTGCTCAAGAGGAGTCTGTGGAGGGAAGTGTTGGTGCAGCAGGAGGTGCAGCGGTGGGTACGGCGCTGTAAGTGTTGCCGCACCTCAGAACCCCTGTTATTTAAGTCCATGAGGCCTGTTGTCTACTGTTGTTAAGGTGACTGCCCATATTTTTGTTGTTGTAGCTATATCTGTAGTTCAATGTCTGAAAAATATGACCTTTATTATGTCTCTAAGAGCCAAAAAATGTCCAGGTATGAGGGCATACCGCCCATATGTAATTTTTCCCATAAGATTATGTATTCACAGTGCGCGAGGTCGTGGACCGCCCAGTCTCTCGCGCACTGTGCGAGCCTACTGTATATACAGTGGAAGCTTGATTATACAGGCTCGGATTATCCAGCTTTCTGTATATCCGGGCCGTGACCGAACGGTTCAGTGGTACAGTTATTCATAGAATTATCCGTACAATAGCTCCAGTTTAAACAGGAAGCATCCAGTTGCTAGGGAGCGAGGCATGGGTAAACCAGAGAGAGTTTGCTCGCTTCCCCAACCCTGCCCCCACCCTGCCCCCACCCACACCTCGTGCTCACAACTCCATCACAAGAGTGGTAGGGTGGAGTTTGGTGAAGCTACTGATACACCAGACCTAACTTAATGTTGCTTAACTACTTAATAATTTAACCTAATTTAACCTAACCTGACCTAACCTGGGCTGCAGGTGGGAAATTGGGAAACTAAATCCACTTTTGTGTATGATGAGTTCCCTCCATTATGCCCGAAACAATTGTAGGTAAGGCTTAAAAAATGTGATAATACAGTAAAAGAAAATCTTTCAGCTCGTGAAGGTAATTTACTACCCTCAAAACAGAAAAACACAGAAAACAAACTGGAGGAATATTAAGTGAATTGGTGAAGTCTTTAGGCTGTATACTTAGATGAAAAATAATGGGTTTCCCAATTTTAGGGAATGCAGTGGAACTAGAATGTCTGCTAATCAGAAAAAAAAAAAAATTACTCATCTTGTATTCTCGTAAGGTAGCATTCAGTTCTGCATTCTTCGTTAGATATCGCGCTTCCCAACACATTTCGGACCGACAGAACATAGTTATTTCTTCCTCTTACATTTACTGTTCATTCTTTTATTCGTTCTTAAGTGTACAGTAAGTGTGAAAGAGAGTATTAATACAAACAATAATGCATTCCATTAACCCCATCATAGCTGCCAGCCTCGAACAATGCTTTACTGTAACGATGTCAGGGATGTAGGGTTAAGGAACGTTATGATATTAAGAGAGGAAATCTTTCAGCGAAAGGTAATTTACCACCCTCAAAATAGGCAGAAAAATACAGAAAACAAACTAGAGGAATATGAACTGTATTGGTAAGGTTATTAGGCTGTATGCTTGGATGAAAATTTATGAGTTTCACAATTATAGGGGACAAAATGGAACAAAAATGTTTACTAATAAGAAAAAATACTTTCATCTCACGTGTTCTTGTAAGGTGGCATTCAGTCCTACATTCCTCGTTCGATGTCGCTTCCCAACACATTTCGGACCGACAGAGCATACAGTTATTTCAGCTCCTTACAGTTGAGTGTACATTTATTGCACATTCTTTTGTTCGTTCGTGTATGTGTGAAAGAGAGAGTATTGATACAAACAATAATGTATTCCATTAACCCCTTCATGGCTGCCAGCCTTGAACAATGCTTTACTGTACCAGTGTCAGTGACGTTGAGTTAGGGAGAGCCATAAAAACTGCGAACAATTATGGGAAGGGAGTGAAGGTCACTGGTATGTTTACACGACCCTACTCTACCATCTCAAACAGCCAGGCAGTCCATTCAAACCAGATGTTTTCGCCGATATGTTTAATTGCTAAAGTAACATGCACCCTAATTTTATGTTTAAATGCTAATGTAACATGCCCACTAATTTTATTAATTCTTTCATGAATCATAGCAAATCACAAGATTGGTTTAGGGAGGAGGGGAAAAAGCCAGGTGTACCAGATGAGTCTTTTCACATCTCAAAGAAACTGACTTTATAACTTTGAAAAAATGGTTCCAAGGTCTGCCACGGGAGCACACAAATTTCTGAACTCACGAACATTGAGAGGGGTCAGTATAAGCACCTTACCAAATCAGTTCATCCTGATAGTCTGTTATATTTTTCTGATTAATTCTGGATTGGAAAATAAGCATTTCTTGTTAAATCTGTTTCCCAACTGTTTTTAGCTGTTCTGGTGTGACGACTCTTTGTTTGATTCGTTAACGTAATGGCAGAAGACACTGTTCTAATCTAAGTGTTTAAACCTGGCCTAACCTAGCTTAACTGCACCTAATAATTTAACGGAACCTAATCTTCAGTTGGGGAGTTGGGAAATGAAGTCCACATTTGAGTATAATGAGTTTCGTCCATTGTGCTGGAAACAATCGTGGGTGCAGCTTTAAATTGTGATGATAATAACAGGAAGGAAATCTTTCAGTAAGAAAACGTAATTTACCAAACTGAATATAGTCAGAAAAATACTGAAACAAGCTGGAGGAATATACATTGAACTGGAGAGGTCTTTCTGGTACTTAAAGTGTTCATTTACCAGTAAATAAATCAGTCTAACAGTACAGTACTTGTGTTTTGTTTCCGCCGGATTATTCGTGCTTTCGGACTAATCGGGCACCCCTTAATACCATATAGCCCGGATAATCGGGCTATCTCTGTATATGTATGCGTATATATATATATATATATATATATATATATATATATATATATATATACAAGTAATCCCTCCACTATCCGATGTAACAGAGCCAAAGGCATGTCCGGAAAGTGGTCCCGTCTGGAAAGTGAGCGCCTTGCTCCTGGACTGGTACTTAAGGACCCTAACCCAGCCTAACTTTGAAAGCCACCTAAGTAACTCTCTACTGGACATGCATAGCACCTATTTAAACCTATTAAAGACTTTATTCACACCAATAATGGACATAAAGCATGAAATAAATGAAAAGGAACCAAAGAATGAGGAACTAGAAGTGACTTTACCTCAGCCAGTTTACTTACAGCACGTATGTGGCTGCCTTCTCTAAGGCTTTGGCAGTGGTGAAAATGCTTGTGAAGTACATACAGTAATCCAGTGTTGTGCTGCACTTACAGTAATTCTTTGCACAGTGAGTTATAATTGTTTGTCACTGCACAGTGTTAATTGCACCACGCCATTTTCAACCGCTAGTTTGCATTCCACAGTTAATCCTTCGCACTCTAAATTCTAATTTCTTAACACTGCACAACACTGTAAATTCTTGTGTGGTCTAGTGGTGAGATATTGCAGTTTATTCACTGTTTATTAAAAAAAAATGAGTACGTGCGCCATCCATTGCGATAAGCATCTACTCGTGATTGCAGTTAAGGAATAACTGGTGTTGAGGGTGGTGCAGAGTTGCCAGCTCAGAGCTTGGCCACATTACCACACTCCTCAATTTTCATTACCAAATATAACTTTTCATTACTAAATTCGTGAAGCTAGCATTTGTTCTTCACTAATTATATATACAAGTGGAAATAAATGTAATCACTCTCCTTACAATTAACATGTTGACCAACGGCCATGCCACGTTGAGTACACCGCTTCCCGTCCGATCAGCGAAGTTAAGCAACGTTGGGTCTGGTTAGTACTTGGATGGGTGACCTCCTGGGAACACCGGATGCTGTTGGCATCCCTACGTGTCAAGTGGGGTTGGTGGAGGATTAGTGCCCCTCCCTGTAAAACAATTAACTCTAAGCCATCGGCCACCCCGTTTGGGATACATGGCGTATGGCAATGAATGAATGAAAAAATGATGAATTATTTTCACGCTATGTAGGCTAGGAGATTAATCAGAGACAGCAGACAATCCACCATCTCCATTCTGTGTATCCTCATACATGTGAAAAATCCGTTTGGTAATGCATTATTCTGATTCATTACCAAACGAATTATTCATTACCAAATTGGTCCACATTTGGTAATGAAAAATACCAAATGGCAACCCTGACAGGGGAGGGGGAAGGGGGGATGAAGGAAGGGGTGAAGGGGCCTTGGTGTAAACAGCTGTTCGGCACCGCACAGCAGTTTCACATTACGGGTGGGAAAAAATTCAGATTTGGGGGGGATTTTTTTCTTTTTTTGGCCATTTTTGGGGTCCGAAGGTCCAGGCCCACAACGTTAGGTAAGTGGGGTGTCTGGAAAGTGGGCGTCCGAATAGTATAGGGATTACTGTACATATATATATATATATATATATATATATATACAGTATATATATATATATATATATATATATATATATATATATGTATATATATATATATATATTCGGAGGAGGCCGTAGCACGGGCCGAGCAGGGTAGTACTCCCGAGGGGAATGGGAATGCTGGTGATAGGGAGAGCTGGAGCTCCTGTTTCACTAGCTATCTAGCCATCCCCGTTTGCTGACCTTTTCAGTGTGACAGTAACATGGAGAGTAGACCAGCATACTCTCCCAAACATTTCCTGTAACTATCTATGCACTACACCACAGGCACTTTACATTTCACATAATGTATCCCACTACGTTACAGGGGTTGGCACCAGCAAGGGCATGCGGCCAGAAAACTTGCCCCCGCTACCTAGTGGCGGACTTCTGGGGGGAGGTGTGACGGGGGTTCCACCAGCATAGATCGTGGGTCCAGGTCGAGATGGGGCTCGGGCCTGTGTTAGAGGGTACAGGGCATTGCGGTTCCCAGGCTGCCGCTTCCGCCCAATAGAGAGGGGCCCGAACCTGGGAGTAGCTCCCCAGGAGGCTGCCCTATCAGTGGGTGTATAATGGCGGGATAGTTGCAGTGCCGAGACGCACTTGGAGGGTGTCCCTGCAGCTGTCCTGGCAGGGTGCCCCAAGGCCACTACCACAGCCACTGGTAAGCTGGTGGGCTAGGGGTCCCAGATCCATTGCCTGGACCTGGGACTGTACAGTGAGTGGGACCTGTGCTGTGTCTGTCCCCCTTTATTAATACTGAAGATGACAAAACAAAATAAGTTTCAAAGCAAGCCTGAGGACAGTAAATCACCCATGGGGATGAGGGTGGGTTCATGGAATGTGTGAAGTTTGAGGGGAAGAGCAGGGGAAGTCGTTGAGGCATTCAGTAGGAGGTGGATGGATGTGGCGTGTTTGCAGGAAGTCCGGTACAGGGGTGAATCAGCCTGAAAGATTGTTGGGAAGGACTGTTGCTATAAGTTGTTTTGGCAGGGGGGGACAGACGGATATGGAGGTGTTGGTGTGATGGTTGCGGAGAAATGGGTGGAATATGTTATGAATGTTTTGAGAGTAAGCGATAGGATATTGGTAGTGAAAATTCTGTTGGGAAGAAAGATAGCTGCGATTATATCGGCATGTGCTCGACAGGCAGGATTGGATGAATCAGAGAAAGATAGATTTTGGGATGATTTAATACATGTAGTGGGTGGTATGCGGGATGATGAGATAGTGATTTTGGGAGGGGACTTAAATGGTCATGTAGGTGAAGCAGCACAAGGTTATGAAGGAGTGCATGGGGGATGTGCGTATGGTCTAAGGAATGCAGAAAGGGAAAGGATACTCGAGTTTGGGGAGGCAGCGGACATAATTGTGTGCAACACATATTTTAGGAAAAGAGACAGTAGGTTAATTACGTATGAGTCTGGGGGAAATAGCAGTCAGATAGATTATTTTCTGGTTAGGAGGGCCGATAGGAGGTTAGCGAGGGATGTTAAAGTTCTAGGAAGTGAGGAGTGTGTGCAGGAGCACAAACTATTGCTTTGCGATATGGTGCTTAAAGAACAAGTGATGAAAAAGAGGACTTATGTACCTAGGAGGAAAATATGGAAGCTGAAAAACCAAGTAGTAAGGGATGCCTTCTATAGCGAGTTGAGGAGAGTGGTGTCTGAACAGGGAGCTGTAAACAGAGGCGTTAATGAACAGTACAGAGCCCTCAAGAACAATTTCTTGAGAGTTACTGATGTAACATGCGGCTGGACAAGAGGACCACCAAGACATAAAGTAACTTGGTGGTGGGATGAGGGTGTAGAAGCTGCAATTAAGGAGAAAAGAAGGCTTTTCCGGGAATGGAAGAAGGGTGGTAGCAAAGAGGAATATTTGGCTGCCAAGCGTAGGGCTTGAAGAGAGGTATACAGGGCAAAGTCTGAGTCACAGAGACAATTACTTGATAACCTAAATCATGGGGAAAGGAAAAATATATTTAGGGTGGCAGGTCAGGTGAAGAGGGATAATCGGGATATCATAGGTGAGCAGTGTGTGAAGAATGATGAAGGAAGGGTAGTGGTGAACAGTGAGGATATTAAAGCTGCATGGAGAGAGCATTATAACCGGTTGTTGAATGAGGAGTTTGACTGGGACAGGGAAGGTTTGGAGCCAGCAGATCCAGTGTCTGGCCCTTGACCTTTGATTGATACTGCTACTGTGAGTGAGGCAATAGGCAGGATGAGGGTGGGGAAGGCAGCAGGTGTGTCTGGGTTGACTGCCGAAATGTTGAAGGCCTCAGGCGATATGGGGGTGAGTTTAGTCACTGACCTGATAAATAGGATTATTTATGAATGTGTTGTCCCAGATGATTGGCTGAAGAGTGTAATTGTAAATGTGTATAAAGGGAAGGGTGATGCCCTGGAAAGAGGAAATTATAGAGGTATAAAGCTTTTAGATCAGATAATGAAGGTAATGGAGAGAGTTTTAGAAGGTATGATTAGAGAAAGAGTGAATATTGATGAGATGCAGTTTGGGTTCATGCCAGGTAGGGGGACCACTGATGCCATATTCATTGTTCGACAGCTTCAGGAAAAATATATTAGTAGGAGAAGGGATCTTTATTTTGTTTTTGTTGATTTGGAAAAGGCCTTTGACAGAGTCCCTAGAGGGGTGGTGAAGTGGGCAATGAGAAAGCTTGGCTTGGAGGAGTGGCTGGTTAGGGTGGTTATGGCCATGTATGTGGGTGCTCACACCCAGGTGAGAGTGAATGGAGATTTGAGTGATGAGTTTTCCGTGAATGTTGGTGTGCATCAGGGGTCAGTCTTGAGTCCCATGTTGTTTATCATGGTACTTGAAGCCCTTTCACGTGACTTTCGAAACGGACTCCCGTGGGAGTTGTTGTATGCTGATGATTTGGTGTTGATTGCAGAGAATGAAAGGGAGGTGGAGGAAAGGTTTAGGAAGTGGAGAGATGGTATGGGGCACAAGGGTTTAAGGGTAAATGCGGATAAAACAAAAGTGATGATATCTAGGGTTCGTGGCGGTACTGTCAAAGACGAGGGAGAGTGGCCATGTGCAGTTTGCCACAAGGGCGTGGGAAGTAATTCCATCTTGTGCGGTGTGTGTGATAAATGGGTGCATAAGAGATGTAGTGGTATCAGAGGTAGACTGCGAGATAATGCTGATTTTGTGTGTGCGACGTGCCGGGGTGAGCAGGTGGAGATTGTCAGACGTGAAAGGATTGAACTTGCTGGTGAATCTCTTGAGTGTGTGGAAGAGTTTTGTTATTTGGGAGACATGTGTGCTGGAGGTGGGGCTGGAGCTAGCTCTGTGGCTAGGGTGAGAAGTGGTTGGAAGAAGTTCAGGGAGCTCTTGCCTCTCCTGACATTGAGAGGGCTCTCCCTACATGCTAAGGGGTCTTTGTATACAGCATGTGTTAGGAGTGTGATGCTGTATGGCAGTGAGAACTGGGCAGTGAAGGAGGAAGATATTCGCCGGCTCAGACGTACAGAAATGACAATGATTAGGTGGATGTGCAGTGCGTCCCTGCGTCCAAGACCTGGAGGGGCTGGGTTTACAATGGAAGAGTTGAGAGGTAGGATGGGACTGGAGTGTATTGGTGTTGTGATGAGGAGAGGTAGATTGAGGTGGTTTGGACATGTGGAGAGAATGGGGGATGATAATTGGGTGAGGAAGGTGAGAAGTGTTAATATTGGGGGTGGGGTTATGAGGGGTAGACGGAGAAAGACATGGGACGAGGTCATTAAGTGTGACCTTAGGGTTAAGGGACTGAACAGGGAGGCTGTAATGGATCGTGCTGCGTGGAGAGCCGCCATTAGGTGACCAAGGCTGACACATGCAAGCATGTTGGAGCCTTTAAAAATGAAACGATATATATATATATATATATATATATATATATATATATATATCGTGGCTCAGTGGGTTAGAGCGCTCCGTTCTGACCGAAGGGTTGGAGGATCGAATCCACCCAAGGGTCATTGGTAGACATCAGGAAGGGCATCCGGTCATAAAATGCTACACACTCCAAACCAAAGTCCTCTACCCAGGGGCAACGCCTTAGCCCTTATCCAAAAAAAAGGGGTACCTGGCGTAAAACTCACTTTTATATATATATACTGTGTGTATATATATATATATATACATATATATATATATATATATATATATATAAGTAATCCCTCTAATATCCGAATGCCCAATATCCGAACATCCCCACTAACCGGACATAATCGTCCTGGGATCCAACATTCCCAAAACGGGCCAAAAACCGCAAAAAATTTGAAAAAAATCTGACTTTTTTCCCTCCCGTAATTTGAAATTGCCGCGTGGCGCTGAACAGCTGTTACACCATGGTCCCTTCACCCCTTCCTTCATCCCCCTCCCCCCTCCCCTGTCAGGGTTGCCATTTGGTATTTTTCATTACCAAGTGTGGGCCAATTTGTTAATGAAACATTCGTTTGGTAATGAATCAGAATAATCCATTACCAAATGGATTTTTCACATGTATGAGGATACACAGGATGGAGATGGTGGATTGTTTGCTCTCTCTGATTAATCTGCTACCCTACATAGCGTGAAAACAATCAACATGGTGTTAATTATAAGGAGAGTGATTACATGTATTTCCACTTGCATATATAATTAGTGAAGAATAAATGCTAGCTTTACGAATTTGGTAATGAAAAGTTAAATTTGGTAATGAAAGTTGAGGAGATTGGTAATGTGGCCATTGCGATCTGGCAACTCTGTTACCCCGCCATCATCAACAGTTACAGCCAAATTCCGATCGAAAGCAGATGCTCATAGTAGTGCAAGCCACAGGTGCTTGTTTTTTGTGAATAAACTACAATACCTCGCCACTAGAACACACGGGAATTTACAGTGTTGTGCAATGTTAAGAAATTAGAATTTAGAGTGCAGAGGATTAACTGTGGACTGCAAACTGGCGGTTCAAACCAGTCCAGGAAGCAGGGACCTATAAGTACCGAGAATGTTTAATATTGTATAAACTCACCTCTAAAACCCCATTTTATGGTTCTTTTGCATTTATTTCAGTCTTTTATGTCCCTTATTGGTGTGATTTGGGTCTTAAATAGGTGCAATGCATGTCCAGAGGGAGTTGTATAGGTGTTTTTCTGAGTTAGGGTCCATAAGTACAAGTCCAGGAGGCTGGGGCCCAATATCCGGACAGGATCACTATCCGGACATGCCTTTGGCTCTATTACGTCGGATATTGGAGGGATTACTGCATATATATATATATATATATATATATATATATATATATATATATCTTCAGCAGCAGCTGTTTGAGTATCCACTGCAGGACCGGCCTATCCCGACCGAAGTGGGGACGATACAGCCAATGTTTCTCTACCAAGTGGCTTAGGCTGTCTAGTAGAGATTGTATGTAGGGTGAGAAGTGCTTGTAAGTGTAATTGTTGTGTTGTAGTGGCTTTGGATGTGTGTGTAGTCTGTGAACCAAGTGTAATCGGCCCAGCAAGCTGACTGGGTGCAAGCATACTTTATAGTAAGCGACACTGGTTCAACCACAGAACCCCTTGTGTCCGCCAATGCAGTACGTGGCCGGGTGAACACTCCCAAAGTTTATTACCCTGGCGGGGCGTGAACCTTGGTTCACCCGTGTACGAAAGGCACACTCTACCACTGTACCACAGAGGCTTCATATGTATGTACTGTATATATTGACTGAGCCAATCTTTGCCATGCTTGAGGGTGCGAAAGTTGATGATTGCGGAATAACTGAAACTAAATGGAGAGGAGAAAGTGCGAGAGAATGGGAGTATGGAAGGGGTATATGTGCAGGAGTAGATGAGAATGAGAGGGCAAAAGAAGGAGTATGTATAGGTGTGAGTAAAAGATGGAAGAAGAGCATAAGAGAGTATGGATCACTTGGGTCAATGATTGTGCGGGTAAGATTGAAAGTTGGAATACAAATGTGGGCGATTGTGTGTGTGTATGCACCAATGCAAGATCATGCGTGCAGAATGAGAGAAGAGTTCTGGACAAATGTGGAAGTGTGTATGGAAAAGTCTGGAAGGAATGAGAGAGTGTTTTTGATTGGTGATATGAATGGTAAAGTAGGGAATGTGAAGGTGGATGGAATAGTTGGTGAGTGGGGTGTGCCTGCTGAGATAGATGAGAATGGGAGTGCGTTAGTGGACATTTGTGCTGGGAGGGGGTTGATGATAGCCAATACCCTCTTCAGGCACAAAATGATTCACAGGTATACATGACAAGTGATGAGGAGGGTGGGTGGTGAACTGAATGATGGGAAGGCAATGATTAATTATGTGTGTGTGGATGAAAGGATGCGAAGATGTGTAATGGATGCAAGAGCTTATAGAGGTTGGGGGAGTGGACTTTCTGACCACTACTTGGTGGTGGCTAGAATCAAGATCCAAATAAGATGGAGAAATGGTAGAAGGGAAGGATGGGAAGAAGGAGTATTTGCAAGGAGAGTGGAAAGGTTACAAGAGGATGAGAAAAAGGCAGAATATAAGAAAGAAGTGGAGGAACGATGGGCAAATATGAATTGGAGCAGATGGGGGACGTGGAAGGTGTGTGCAGGATATTCACGGAAGAAATATGTGCAGCATGTGATGTGGTGTGTGGGATGAAGAGAAGACGGAGGGGGGTGCAAAGAACAGCGTGGTGGAATGAAGAGGTGAGGCAGTTGTGGCACAAAAGAAGAAAGCATACAATGAATGGATGAGAAACAGGGGAGTGGAAGAAGTTGAGAGGCAGAAGAGAGAGTTATATGTAGAAATAAAGAGAGATGTGAAAAGATTAGTAAGAGAGAGTAAGAAGAGAGTGGATGAGGAATTTGAAAGGAATTTGAGTGTGAAGTGGAGGGACTGTAAGAAAATGTTCTAGAAAGAGGTGAAGAGAGTAAGACAGGGTGGAAGTGAAGTTAGCAGGGGAGTGAAAGATAAAAATGGTAGATTACTACTGGAGAAGGGAGAAAAAGTAAGCAGATGGAGAAAACACTTTATGGAATTGTTGAACATAGAGGATGGCGAGTATAAGTGGCTGGGAGAAGAAGAAAGGTGAGAAGACAGGAAGAAATCAGTAAGATAGAAGTTGTGAAAGCAATGAAGAAAGTTAAATTGGGGATAGCCCCAGGAATTGATGGAGTGTGTGGTGAAGTGCTGAAGCAAGGGGGAGAGATAGTAGTAGAATGGTGTGGAAGATGTGCAGATTGGCCTGGGAGGAAGTTAAAGTCCCGATGGATTGGAAGTCAGGTATAATTATTCCCTTGTACAAAGGAAAAAAGGAAAAAGAAGTGTATGGTAATCATAGGGGCATTTGTCTTCTTAGTATAATAGGAAAAGTGTATGGTAGGATACTTATTGACAGAGTTAGAGAAAGAACAGTGGAGTTAGTTGGAGAAGAACAGGGAGGCTTTAGGTAGGGAAGAGATTGTGTAGATCAGATATTCATTCTTAGATCTTTAGTGGAAAAGTTTCTTGAGAAGGGAAAGAAGTTGTATGCGGCTTTCATGGATTTGGAGAAAGCATATGACAGGGTCGATAAACAAGGATTCTGGAAAGTATTAAGAATATATGGAGTAGATGGGAAGTTGTTGAATGCTGTGAAGAGTATGTATGATGGTGCTAAGGCTGCAGTGTGTGGATGGTGAACTAAGTGAATTTTTCTCTTTGAAGGTTGGGTTGAAACAGGGATGTGTCATGTCTCCATGGTTGTTCAATCTGTACATGGATGGGGTAATAAAAGAGGTACAAGGTAGGGTAGTGGATGTTGGAGTGGCCCTGGTGAGAGAGGGTAGTGTTTGGAAACTCCCTGTACTGTTGTTTGCAGATGATACTGTGTTGTTGAGTGAAGACGAAGGGGAGCTGAAAGGCTTAGTGGATGAGTTTGGGAGAGTGTGTAAGAAAAGGAATCTAAAGGTGAATGTAGGGAAGAATAAAGTGATGGTCTTTGAGAGAGGTGAAGTTAGTGAATATACAGCGATGTTGGATGGTGAGGAATTGGAAAATGTGAGTACGTTTAAGTACTTGGGCAGTGTGATGAGTCAGGATGGAGGTATGGAGGGTGAAGTGCTTGAAAGGGTACAGCAAGGAAGAAAGGTTGCTGGTTCCTCTAAAGCAGTGATAAGAAACAGGGAAGTGAGCATGGAAGTGAAAAAGTTACTACATGACAGTATTGTGATACCAACTCTAACGTATGGAAGTGAAGCTTGGACGTTGCTGGAAGGACACAAGCCAAGAGTGTGAGCAGTGGAAATGAGTTATTTAAGAGGAGCCTGTGGAGTCACATGGAGAGACAGGCTGACAAATGAGGATATAAAGGAGCATTGTGGTGTTGATGTGGATGTGATAGGAAGCATTAGGAGGAATACACTGAGGTGGTTTGGCCATGTGGAGAGGATGGAGGGTGAAAGACTGACAAAGAGAGTGTATATGAGAGGTGGAGGGGGGGAGTGGGACGCCAAGGATGAGATGGAGGGATGGGGTGGAGAGGTATATGAGAGAGGGGTGTGTGAGTTGGGAGCAGAGCAGTGAAATGGCAGGGGATGCGATTTGTTTGTGGCCACTCTGAACGGGATTGAGGTGTCTGGGAATAGATAGATAGATAGTAAATAAATGACGGGGAATCACCCTGATGGTGAATTGTCGCCGACATTCCTTCCCTAAGTTTGTCCAACACTTTAACTTTCTCTATCAGCGATATCACTTTACGAGCCCACTTTCGTGTGTTACCACATGCATCACTAGCGCCACGCATAGGCCCCATATTGATAAACAAGGTAAGCAGTCATTGGAAGGCAGAAAAATAAGCCACAAATAACGATTCGCCAGTCACGCATGGTTTGACCATCAGTTTCAAACTGACTTTGTGGTGCATGGTAGACCTCCCCCCGCCCCACACACACACATGTATGTGCACTGGCAGCGGTTAGGCATTTTTGTATTTTATTTATTTCTCTCATGTATTAAAATTATTTTTTTGAATACTATAATGTTATGTTTTAATTATTGTACGAAAAATTTGTGGATAACCGAAATCGCATGAAAAAAGTTTGCGTAAGTTAAGGGATTACTGTGGATTTGTGTGCCCAGTGGTAAGGTCAGTGCCAGTGTAAGCCCCAGTGCTATGGTTGGTGCAGGTATGGGTCCCAGTGCTAAGGTTGGTGCAGGAATGGACTGGATTCCCCTCCCCCTAACCTGTTCCTGTTTGACTCAGAGGCTGTCCACTAGTGCCTGTAATCACAGGCTGTCCCCCAGCCTTGGGGGGGGACGACTTGGAGACCACTTGGACCAACATAGGAAGGAATGAAGGTGGGTTGTTATTTATGGTTCAGTCTTGGTTAGGTGACTTTGGGAAGTTGAGTTGACGTACATCCCCCTTTGTAATGGGTTTCAATGTAGTGTACCGATTTACGATAAAATTGGTATACGGTAAGGTATGACCTGACATAACCCCATCATAAAATGAGTTATATATATATGTATGTGTGAATATAGTATAGATTTTGTTTTTCTCGGAATAGTTAACTAAAAATAGCAGACAAGTTTAAGTAGTTCAGCATATTTTAAAGGCTTACTCTATTAGTTTAACCAAGTAGGTAGAATTCCAGTGCACTGCACCTTTATAATTATAGATGATGTATGGACTATGGAAGTGGTACTTGAAATGTTATATGATACTTGAGTCTTGAGGTACCAAGAGATTTGTGAAATATTTAAAATTATATTGCTTTACTTTATGAGGAGTTTGACTGGGACAGGAAAGGTTTGAAGCCAGCAGATCCAGTGTTTGGCCCTTGGCCTTTGATTGATGCTGTTACTGTGAGTGAGGCAATAGGCAAGATGAAGGTGGGGAAGGCAGCAGGTATGTCTGGGGTGACTGCCAAAATGTTGAAGGCCTCAGGAGATATAGGGGTGAGGTTAGTCACTGACCTGATAAATATGATTATTTATGAGTGTGTTGTCCCAGATGATTGGCTGAAGAGTGTAATTGTAAATATGTATAAAGGGAAGGGTGATGCCCTGGAAAGAGGAAATAATAGAGGTACCGTATAAAGCTTTTAGATCAGATAATGAAGGTAATGGAGAGAGTTTTAGAAGGTATGATTAGAGAAAGAGTGAATATTGATGAGATGCGGTTTGGGTTTTTGCCAGGTAGGGGGACCATTGATGCCATGTTCATTGTTTGACAGCTTCAGGAAAAATATATTGGTAGGAGAAGGGATCTATATTTTGTTTTTGTTGATTTGGAAAAGGCCTTTGACAGAGTCCCTAGAGAGGTGGTGAAGTAGGCAGGGAGAAAGCTTGGCTTGGAGGAGTGGCTGGTTAGGGTGGTTATGGCTATGTATGTGGGTGCCTGCTCACACCCAGATAAGAGTGAATGGAGATTTGAGTGATGAGTTTTCCGTGAACGTTGGTGTGCATCAGGGGTCAGTTTTGAGTCTCATGTTGTTTATCATGGTACTTGAAGCCCTCTCACATGACTAGAAACGGACTCCTGTGGGAGATGTTGTATGCTGATGATTTGGTGTTGACTGCAGAGAACGAAAGGGAGGTGGAGGAAAGGTTTAGGAAGTGGAGAGATGGTATGAGGCACTAGGGCTTAAGGGTAAATGCAGATAAAACAAAAGTGATGATATCTAGGGTTGGTGGCGGTACTGTCAAAGACGAGGGAGAGTGCCCATGTGCAGTTTGCCACAAGGGTGTGGGAAGTAATTCCATCTTGTGTGGTGTTTGTGATAAATGGGTGCATATGAGATGTAGTGGTATCAGAGGTAGACTGCGAGATAATGTTGATTTTATGTGTTAGGTGTGTCGGGGAGAGCAGGTGGAGATTGTCATATGTGAAAGGATTGAACTTGCTGGTAAATCTTGTGAGTGTGTGGAAAAGTTTTGTTATTTGGGAGACATGTTGTGTGCTGGAGGTGGAGCTGGAGCTAGCTCTGTGGCTAGGGTGAGAAGTGGTTGGAAGAAGTTCGGGGAGCTCTTGCCTCTCCTGACATTGAGAGGGCTCTCCCTATGTGCTAAGGGGTCTTTGTATGCAGCATGTGTTAGGAATGTAATGCTGTATTGTAGTGAGACCTGGGCAGTAAAGGTGTAGAATATTCGCCGGCTCAGACGTGCAGAAATGACAATGATTAGGTGGATGTGTAGTGCGTCCCTGTGTACAAGGTCCGGGGGGGCTGGGTTTACGATGGAAGAGTTGAGAGGTAGGATGGGACTGGAGTGTATTGGTGTTGTGATGAGGAGAGATAGATTGAGATGGTTTGGACATGTGGATGGGATGGAGGATGATAATTGGGTGAGAAAGGTGAGAAGTGTTATTATTGGGGGTGGGGTTATGAGGGGTAGACCGAGAAAGACATGGGACGAGGTCATTATGTGTAACCTCAGGGTTAAGGGACTGAACAGGGAGGCTGTAATGGATCGTGCAGTATGGAGAGCCGCCATGAGGTGACCAAGGCCGATACAAGCAAGCATGTTGGAGCCCTTAACCCCTTAACCGCGGGGCGTCACTTTTGTGACGCTTGGGAGCAAGAGATCATACCGCGGGGCGTCGCTTTTGTGATTCTGTGTTATTTTGAATTCACCCGGGCTTCCAAGTGGGGGCTTGTATCATCTATCAGTACTGCCAATGTCCAACACTAGTCAGCACTCCTAATCTCATCTGTACTCCCATCCATTGTTGACAATTTAGCCATTTCTCCCCTTTCTTGACTCCTCTCCCTACCCCCCCTCCATTACCCTGTCCTCTCGTCTGCCCGGCCGTGCTCCGTTAAGTAAATCTTCTCTGGAATTTTTCACTGATTTTGTTATGAGTCCATATTATATTTACAAATCATAATAGATAGATAGATAAATTGACAGATAGACAGCTCTGTGCGAGCCTGGGAATGGGAAATGATCTTGCAAGTTAAACTGAGGAAAAGCTGACGACAGATTAGGAAGTAGCAATGTCAGGAGATGATGCAGTTAGTTTGTCAGCGAAACAGCAGGAGAACAAAGCCTTGTGACCATACACACACATACACACATACTCACACACAGGCTTCTAGAACTTTCCAACCATAGTGAACACACGTGACACGACCCCTGTTTCACCAGAATTTAGGAAAGAGAGCTCGGAAGGAGAGAGGCCATAGAATCGGCAGGTAGGAGGGAGGAAGGCTTAGCAACTTGGAAGAGAGAGAGAGAGCGAGACAGGGAGGCAGCTACCGGGACTCTACTTATACTCACTCGTGTGTGAGAGACTTTGTTAATATTTCCAAAGCAAATAAAAGTAGTCCCATACTCTTCTATACCTCTCCTGTCATTGCATGACAAATGGGAACCAAGATTATCTACTTACAAACAAGTCAAGTATAACAACCGCTCATCCACAAGTCTAATATATATAACTTCTCTACAAGTAACTACAAAGTCCTTTTATGACATTTGGTGGCAGCGAACGTATACGAACCTCGTCTACGAATCAACAGTGAATTCCTACAAAATATTAAGATTAAAAACAAAAAAATACCTCTCAGAACCAACGAACTACAACAATCTACAATCAACTACGAGTAACAACTCTACGAGTCGTCTGTATAATCTTCTACACGCACCCACAAGTAGCGGCAGTCTTCATCCTACAACGACTAAATCACAAGAAAAAAGGACCGAGAATACATCAAGAAAGAAAAAACAAAACAAACAAACGAAGAGTGAGATACAACTCACAACTCACAACAACCAAACCTCACCCTCCTCTCTCTGCTACATCCACCCAGCCTCCACCGCTGGCGCAGGGGTGAAGAGGTCAAGACACGCAGCAAAACACCAGAGCCACATTTATAACGCGACTTACTCACCTTTCTTCACCCAGCTTAAGCATCGCTACTCAGGATTCACCACAGCTACCAGTGTAGGAAGCCGATGTCACCATGTTCTGAGATGACATCACAACGCTAGTTTGCCACACCAAGCAACGTGTGACTGACACCAGGCACTTCTCACCCACTACTCATTACTCATTATTCACATAGCTCCTACTCATACTCATTTATTTCCACAGTATTGAGTTGGAAATTTGACGTTCTATGCTGAGGTTTGCCTGGGACAGCTGTTAACCACCACAAGCACCAGGCCATGGAATTTCCTGAGTAATATCATCCATCAACACAGCACTAGAATTATCAAGAGATCTTCAATCAACCCTGCATTTTTCTTCCGAGATCGACTTTTGTATCGACACACCTCTACGATCTGTATCAAGTGGGTAAAATTATACTTACTCATTTCTTCTCAGTGCTAAAATTAGCTGTGTTCAACTTATTTACTCATCTATTTTGCTGGGACATAAATAAACAAGAGGCGTATTTCATAACACCATATCTTAATGACAGGAATATTTTCGCCACCACCCACGTTAATACCAGATGACACACAATTTGCCACAACAACAGACTCACAATTAAGAGAGCCCCAAGGCAACACACCAGATGACACACAAATTGCCACAACAACAGACTCACAATTAAGAGAGCCTCAAGGCAGCCCACCCCTTGTACAAACCTCACCACACACTAAAGATAAAGAAACAAATACGGCAGTTTCAGATGATGAGTGGGAAACCCCCTCTGACATAGAGAGTGTGGACTTTGTCGCTGACTTGCACACGTATGCCAATATACTTAACAGGGTTCACCGGTCCGGTCGTACATATTCCGCCATTCCCTCACACAACGATAAACACGTCCAAGTTGAATTAAAAGAGCAAACAGTAAAAATGAATCAAGAAACAAATACCGCTGATCTAACAACCACACCTCACGTGTTTGTGTATCACGAGGATAAAACTGCCCCAAAATTCTCTGGCACAGACAAAGATCGCATTGATGTCATTTCATTAGTCAGTCAGTGCGAACAAATGTTCATCAAGCACCACATACTAGATGAACAAGAGAAAATTGCTATTTTTTCATCTTGCATAAGCCAGGAAAGATGTCCAGCAAGCAATTTATTGCGCTCAGATAAGCTCCATAAAGCTAGGACATATGATGAATTTAAAACTGAATTTTTGAAGAAATTTTCTGGAGGTATGAACTTCTTGCCAGGTATAATTCCAGAATTACATAAAATTGTAGATCTTGTAAGGGAGCACACTACAAACCATGTGCTCAGTGAAATAACTGCTGATGTCTCCACAATCAAGAGAACATTATTAGCTACATTAAAAAATTCTAATTGGATAACAGATGATGGAAAGATGTCCCCAGACCTCGTCGTGGACATCATTGGTTATGTAGCTGCCTTGTGTAAATTACCTGATAGGACCCTTAAGATCGCCAAGACAATCGCGTACACCCCAGGAATGTGCTTGCTAGACTTAATAAACGAGGTAGAGATGCAGTGCAGTAAAGCAGGTATGGTCGACACACATGCACATTCTGGTAGAATGAGGGTACCTGAGACAGTATCAGCTGTGAAAACATCTACACCGACCCCAAACAGAGAACAAAATCGATCGCGACCAGAAATCAGGCAGGCCAAACAAGCAAACGTGCTAAGGCCTCGTTCCCAGACGCCTTCCTACAGGCAGTTTCATAAGTTTTCGCGTAGCCCGAGCAGATCTCGCGCCATAAACAACACTTCTTATGGGAAATCACCTCGTAGGTCACAGTCAAGGGATAGGTCCATTCTATGTCATTATTGTGCAAAACCAGGACACACAAAGTATGAATGCTTTATCAAGGCAAAAGAGGACAAACAAAAGACACAAGGATTTGGTCCTTACTGTAGGCATCATAGATACCAAGGGCACTGGACCAGTGACTGCAAAACAGTAGAAAAAATTGTGTCTATGTTCAAATCGGGGGAAGACCAAGTCATGACAAAAAACGAACAAACGTAAAGAAAAATCAGTCTAAAATTCACATAGGAGGCATGTTGGGAAATGAGTGTATCTTGATACCAGCTGTATGTGAGGATCAAAACGTTTCCTTATTTTTAGATACAGGCTCTCCAGTGAACTTAATAACACATGAAGAAATAAATAGAATTCTTAAAAATAAAAAGAAAGTAACTTTTCTGGATGAAGCTGATTTAGATTTATACACAGTAGATGGACAAGAGATTACAGTGAAGGGTATGATAAGATTAAATCTCAGTTTCACAGAAACTACAAGACCATTCTCTGCATTTTTCCATATCGTTGAAAACTTAGCAATTAAAGCTCATATGTTACTGGGCTTAAGATCCATGAGAGCTGAGAACATAACCATACTCCCACAAATGAATGGAATAGACTTTGACAATGAATTCATAGAGGAAATACCTTCAGAGCCCTCACCGATTGGTAGAAGAGAGCCAAAAAGAATTGGTAATATTAAAGGCTTAAACAAACATACACAAACAGATGAGTGTATAGATCCACTCCCACCACCAACCCCGTCCTCCAGAATTTGTGACCCAGATAACAGTACTGATTTATCAATTTTTCCAGCCCATCTCACTAATGATTTAGTTATACCACCTAATTCCTACATGAAAGTTACCATAAAGAGCAAATTACGGAATAGTACTGTTCTTGTCTTAGAAGAATTATGTAAAGTAAAGGGATTGTCAAGGGATTGCCAGTAGAAAACGCATTATGTCATACGAACGACGAAGGGCAAACTCAGATATTCATAATTAATCACATGAATGGGGAAGTTCAGTTGAAAAAGGGGACTTGCATAGTTAATATTGAAAAATGTCCTGCCCCTGTGAAGGAAATAGTTATAGCTGGAGTGACAAATGAGATAAAATCTACGGATAGAGAAAGAATAAAAGAGAATTTAATTCACTCAGGTGAATTTGATGAAGAAAATGATTTGTTAACCCTGCTGGAAACACACAGGGACACCGTAGCATTGCCCGGAGAACAATTAGGGTGTACTAACTTGATTAATCACATGATTAATGTGCACCCAGAAACACCACCAATTTTCGTACCAGCTTACCGCATACCACACTCCCAACGTACACTTGCAAATCAGTATGTCGATGAAATGTTAAAACTTGGAATCATTGAGCCTTCAGCCTCCCCATGGAATGCACCATTATTCTTCGTGCCCAAACAAAATGGAGAAATGCGTGCGGTAGTAAATTACCGTAAACTAAATAATCACACAATCCCAGACAGATTTCCCATGCCATTGCTAAGCGACGTTCTACAGAATATTGGTCCTGAGAATAATATATTCTCGACCATCGATCTCCTAAACGACTATTATCAGATTCCGGTTTTGGAGGAGTCACGTATATACACTGCCTTTTCAACAAACAGAGGCCATTATCAATATACAAGAATGCCAATGGGACTGAGGACAGCCCCAGGCACATTCCAGCGTCTCATGAATTACGTATTGTCCGGAATTTTAGGACAAGGAATATTTGTTTATCTTGACGATATTATAATCGCAACGAAGAATATTAAGGATCATCTCAGGAAATTAGATTTACAAAAGCTTAGTGATGCTGGTTTAAAAATTAAACTCTCTAAATGCAAATTTTGCTTTAAGGAAATAAATTTCTTAGGCCACAAATTAAGTTCTGATGGTATTCACACCACTGACGACAAAGTACAGGCAGTGAGAGATTTTCCTGAACCCACTATGACTGACGAAGTTAGACAATTTTTAGGTCTGGCTGGGTACTATAGGTCATTCATACCACAGTTCTCTCATATAGCCTTTCCTCTATTCCATTCATTCATTCATTGCCAGATGCCATGTATCCCAAACGGGGTGGCCAAAGGCTTAGAGTTAATTGTTTTACAGGGAGGGGCACTAATCCTCCACCAACCCCACTTGACACATAGGGAGAACGTTATGCCAACAGCATCTGGTGTTCCCAGGCGGTCACCCATCCAAGTACTAACCAGACCGAACGTTGCTTAACTTCGCTGATCGAACGGGAAGCGGTGTACTCAACGTGGTATGGCCGTCCAACTACTCAAAAAAGATGCTATATTCCAATGGGAAGAAGAACAAAAAAGGGCATTTAACAATCTACAAATTAAACTAACAAATGCACCTTGTTTAGCATATCCAGATTACACAAAATCATTTCGTTTTTGTACAGACGCATCAGTTAAAGGATTAGGGGCTGTACTGATGCAGGAAGATAAAAGAGGAAAAAATCAACCAATTGCATTTGCCAGCAGACAAACAAGAGGTGCAGTGAAAAATTATTGCACTACAGACTTAGAGGCACTTGCAGTGGTTTTTGCATTACAAAAGTTTCGAGATTTGGTATATGGTTACAAAATCCACTTATTCACCGGCCATAAACCACTGGTGGGTATGTTTAAAGAAAAACTCCTTTCTGGGAGGAGAGCAAGATGGAAATGTACAGTTGAAAACTACAATGTACAAATTCATTATATACAAGGTAAAATGAACATAGTAGCTGACGCATTATCTAGGAACCCGAACACAGTTCAGGTCGCGGCGTTAGATCTCAAAGGAAATATCCCAAACCACGATGATATCGCAAAGGCACAATGACTTGACCCAATATGGTCTAAAGTTATATACAAGTTAGAAAGTGGAGATGACATACAGTTACCCAAACTGCATGTCTCACTCTAACAATTCACAATGGTCAATAATACATTATACAAGATTAACTCTAAACAACCAAAACGCCAAAGAAATACTAACCAGTTGGTAGTACCTAATGACATGATACCCCAAGTATTACGAATGATACACGATAGCCCACATGCAGGACATCCTGGAGGGGATAAGACATTCAACCAAGCCCAGCTGTTATATTACTGGCCTTCATTACGAAAAGATATAAACAATCATATAGACAGATGCGAATCATGTGCGAAACACAAAGGATACCCAATCACACCTGCACCGATGGGTAATTACCCTGTACCACATCAACAATGGGATGTTGTCGCTGTTGATTTACTCAAGATGCCATTATCATACAATAATAACCTATACTTATTCGTAGCAACGGATCATTTTTCCCGTTATGTCATTTTAGCTCCAATTAAAGATAAGACAGCAGAGACAGTAGCAAAGGCAATAACAGATAATGTAATATGTCGCTTTACTACCCCAAAGGTACTACTAATAAGTGATAATGGAGGAGAATTTAATTCTGAGATCTTGCAAGAAATATGTAAACAATACAACATCAAAAAGGTTAACGTTTTGGCCTATCACCCAGCATCGAATGGGTTGGTAGAGAGACAAGATAAAAAAGTATTAGATGTGCTATGACACATTCTCAGTGAAAATTATGCAAGCTGAGATGATTGGATTCCCAGAGTAGAAGCCTCAATTAATGGATCTATAAATAAATCCATAGGTGACACACCACATTTCATTATATATGGAACAGATAAAAAACTACCATATGAGCTCCTAGAAGGTGACAGCATGCCCATATACAATTACGATGATTACTCTAAACTCTGTTTACGTGAATTCCAGGACATTCATAAAAGAGTCAAAAAACAATTAACGATGTCCAAGGAAGAAATGACGGAGGCATTTAACAAGAAGGCAAGAGATTCGCCTATCAGCTTAGGAGACATTGTTTACGGTATCATTCATACGAGAGACAATAAATTATCCCCAAAATTTGAGGGCCCATACAGAGTAATTAACATAAAAGCAAACAAAGTTTTAATTAAGTCACTGTCAAGTGGCGAAGAGAAACAAGTTCATATTGACCATTTAAAACGAGTTTCAAGGGAATTATCCAATAATTATTCAGCCTCGGATACAACCGAACAGGCGAACGTACCACAAGAAACCAAGCAAGAAAACAACAATGATTACAAAAAGAAATTAAGGTCATATACCAAACAATCGAACATAGGTGCAACTGTTCCAATCAAATCTACAGTACATCAGTTACGAGAATTAAATATCGATTTAAACTCCATCTGTAAATGAAATAACAATCAACCGTAACGCACATCGTCACTATCATCGACCACAGCATGACCATATTAGGAAATTAATAGATTTTTTTTTCGGTAGGTTACGATGAAGGAACTTATGCTATGGATTCTCCTCTACATAGCAAGAGGATATGTGCACTTAGACCCCTAACACATAGTACGACAAGGATGCCTCATAGCTCCAACGGCCATGACTACAATCGTTAAGGACGTCATGAGTACTGAAATAAGTCTAGGTTACTTGTATGAATTACCTACTTATCTAGACAGCCTTGCGACGCTGATGCGAACTCTGGACTTCATGATAGGAAATTATGTTTCACAAGCACATAATACAAAGGAAGTGAATGAAATGGTAAAGTTAGCGAAATGGAAACTAGAACAGGCAAAGTCAACTATGCTCATCATGATCCAAGATCTCCCATCTTATGGAACGGAGGTACTGAGCGACAGGAACAACATCAGACGTACTCGCCAAAAGCGAGGTTTGTTCGACCTGGGTGGCCCAGTTCTTGGGAACATCTTTGGATTGGCTACAGAGGATGACCTTAAAGAAATAAACAACTAATTTAATAAGATAGCTCAGATACTAACATACCAAGATAAATTCATCACAGGACAGAACTCAGCAATGAAGACTATCTATCTATCTATCTATAGCCCGACGCCCTAATCCCGCAAAGGGTGGCTGCAGACAAAACGCCTCCAAGTCGCTCAGTCACCCACCATTTGACTACCCTCCCCCCAACTCACCCCCCCCTCCCTCATATTCCTCTCAACTCCATCCCTCCACCTCATCCTCGGTCTACCTCTCCCTCTCCCTCCCTCCACCTCACCTACATACACCCTCTTAGTCAGTCTTTCATTCTACATTCTCTTCATATGTCCAAACCACCTCAGTGTATTTCTCCTAATCTTCTCAACCACATCCACATCCACCCCACAGCATTCCTTCACTTCTTCATTCGTCAACCTGTCCGTCCATGTCACTCCACATGCTCCTCTCAAGTAACTCATTTCCACTGCTCTCACTCTTGACTTGTTCCCCTCTTGCAAGGTCCATGCCTCGCTTCCGTACGTCAGGGTAGGGATCACAATACTATCATGCAGTGACTTCTTAACTTCCATACTCACCTCCCTATTTCTCATCACTGCTTTCAGTGTACCAACAACCTTCCTTCCCTGCTGTACCCTTTCACGCACTTCATCCCCCAAAGTTCCATCCTTACTCATCACACTACCCAAGTACTTGAATCCACTCACATTCTCCATATCCTCACCATCCAACCTCACTGCACACTCTGTGACTTCATTCCTCTCAAACACCATAACTTTACTTTTGTTTACATTAACTTTCAGATTTCTCCTCCTACACACTGTCCCAAATTCATTCACCAAACCTTGCAACTCCCATTCATCTTCACTCAACAGTACTGTATCATCAGCTAACAGCAACACCAGGAGCTTCCAAATCTCACCCTCATTCATTAGAGCCACCCCAACATCCAGTGCCCTACTCTTCACCTCCTTTACAACCCCATCCATGTATATATTAAACAGCCATGGAGACATCACACAACCCTGTTTCAGTCCCACATTGAGATCAAAGAACTCACTCAGCTCACCATCCACTTGCACCGTAACCCTAGCTCCCACGTACATACTCTTCACAGCACTCAACAATTTTCCCTCCACTCCATATATTCTTAATACCTTCCACATACCTTGCCTATCTATTCTGTCATAAGCTTTCTCCAAGTCCATGAAGGCAGCATACACTTTCCTTCCCTTCTCTAGATATTTCTCCATTAAACATCTTAGAACAAATATCTGATCTACACACCCTTTTCCCTTCCTAAATCCCCCTTGTTCTTCTCCAACTAGCTCCTCTGTCATATGCCTAACCCTATCAATGAGTATTCTACCATATATTTTACCAGTCATACTAAGAAGGCAAATACCCCTATGGTTACCACATACTTCTCTCTCTCCTTTTCCTTTGTATAAAGGAACAATTATACCTGATTTCCAGTCCTCTGGAACCCTTCCCTCTTCCCAAGCCAATCTACACAACTTCCATATCCGCTCCACAACAATCTCACCCCGATACCTAAGCATTTCACCACACACTCCGTCAATTCCTGGGGCCTTTCCCAACTTAATATTCTTCATTGCTTCCACTACTTCCGACCTACTGATCTCTTCCTCCCTCCTCTCACCTCTTCTTCTCCCAGCCATTCCCCAACCACTTATACTCGCACTGCCCTCATTCTCCACCTTCAACAAATCTTCAAAGTGCTCCTTCCATCTCCTCAGTTTCTCTCTCTTCTCCACCAACAATCTATTATTCCTGTCTTTCACTCCCCTACTATTTCCCCTTTCACACTGCCTTACTTTCTTTACTTCCTTCCAAAACAATTTCTTACTCTCCCTCCATTTCACACTCAGATTCTTCCCAAACTCCTCATCCACTTTCTTTTTACTCTCCTTCACCAGTCTCTTAACCTCCCTTCTCCTGCACACATATACCTCTCTCTTCTCTCTCTCTCATATTCTCCGCTACCTCTACTCGCTAACCATTCACTATATGCCTTCTTCTTTTGTTCCACAGCTCGTTTCACCTCATCATTCCACCATGCTGTCCCTTGCACACCCTTGCATCTCCTCCTCACTCCACAAACCGCCTCACACGCTGCGCCTATCTCTTCCGTGAATATCTTACATACGTCTTCCACCCCTTCCATCTGCTCTAGCTCATACCTTCCCAGTCTTTCTTCCACTATGCTCTTATACTCTGTCATTTTCTCACTATCTTGCAATTTCTCTACTCTTCTCACAGGAGTTGCTTCCTCCTGTCTTCCCCTTCGTCTCCTCAACCACTTTCTTTGCAGCTCTACCTTGGCCATCACTAAGTGATGGTCCGAGACTCCATTCCCCCACCCTCTCCACACTCTGGCATCCAACACTTGTCTTCTCATTCGCTCATCCACACACACGTAGTCTATCATTGCCTTTCATTCAACAAGTTCACCATCCATCCTCTTCATTACTCTCCATGTATACCGGTGGATCATCTTATGCCGAAAGTAGGTGTTGGCTATTGCCAACCCCTTACAAGCACAGATGTCCACCAAAGCACTTCCATTCCCATCTACGTCAGCTGGCACACCCCACTGACCAACCACTCCATCCACTCGTACATTCCCAATTTTGCCATTCATGTCTCCAATCAACAGCACTCTCTCGCTCCTCTCAAACTTGTCCATACACGCTTCTACACTCACCCAAAACTCATCTTTCACTCTTGCCACTCGATCCTCTATCGGGGCATACACACATACAATCGCCCACGCTTGTATACCTACTTTCATCCTCACCCATACAATCCTTGCACCCACTGTTCTATACTCTCTTATATTCTCCTTCCACTTCTTGCTTATCATCAGACATACTCCTTCTCTTGCCCTCTCATTTTCATTGACTCCCGCACATATACCTACACCATATTCCCATTCTCTCACCCTTTCACCTTCCCATTTAGTTTCAGTCAATCCACATATATCCACTTTTGCATCCTCAAGCACCTGAACAATCTCTCTCTCTTTCACTTCATCATTCACTCCTCTCACATTCCACGTTCCCACCCTCAGAATGTCCTTTGTCCGTTCCTTAGTCGTCAACGTATGGTCCGTCCTGGTCCGAGGCGCTTTGTTCGCTTTTTTAGTTAGTTCTTTTTACGGGGTGGGGCACTAACCCACCACCAACCTTTTTAGTCGCCTCGTACAACAAGCAGGGATACTGGGGGAGTATTCTTGAAACCCCCCTCCCCCCGGGGGGGGTAGATAAAATAAATGAAATTGAAGGAAAAATTATTTTCCAACACTTCTCCATCATCACAGAACATATTGACACGATTCTACTACAAATAGAGAACACTAGAGATCGTTTCAGGGCACTTATGCAAGGAATTTCGAATGCTGGTGATGGCAAGATCACAATTGACTTACTCCCAGTTCATGAGCTATGTCAGATAATTAGTCAGGGCATACATAAACATAAATTGAAGCCGTTGTTCCGCAGTAGGAAATTTATGCAATATTATCCATATTTAGAAGCAACACTAACACCAACATCAGTAGTAGTTCATGTACCATTCATAACTGAAGACCTGTTCATAGTATACCAAATATATCCCTTCCCCCATAAAAATAACAACACTTTGGTCATCATCAACATCAACACAGACACCGAACTCATCATGGTCTCCAAGAGACGGGACAGTGTCACTTTCGCAAGTGAATCAACGATTGAACGAAAGTGCTGCACATCCTTACATGCTGTTCATCTTTGTCCTGCGTACATTTTCATATTTCAGCCTACTGATACAGTCCCTTGTGAAATGGCTATCATAGGAAATGACAATATTCATCATCATTGTAACTTCACTTTTGCTCCAGATAAACTTGTACATCATCAACACATCGGACACTCACAGTTTTTTTATTTCACTCATAACACATCAATTTACATAGTCTGTCCAGATATACCACCATCTCATACTTCAGCCTCAGGATTATACATAGCACCAGACTACTGTGCGGTATTTACAGCAGCCATGTCTACTTTATCCACCATCAATCACTATGCCATTCTCAGTCATACACACAAACATTTCCACCCATTGGCTGATATGAACTTAAACATGAGCACAAGTATTAAGCTGACTTCACCTAAGTTTGAAACTATGCAACTAATCAATGAAACAATGAAGCCCTGGGAAGATTTGAGTTTGAGTATGTTCAACTTATATTATGTGTATAGCCCAGCACCTACTGTCTTTATAATCGTGTGCATTGTAGTTGCAGTACTGCTGTTCGCAATGCACAGAATGCATGCAAGAATTGCAAATTTGGAGTCAGTACTTAGTGGGGGGAGAGTTAACATCCAAGTTAACCCCCCTGAATGAAGTGTACATATTTTGTATATAGTATTAATTATATATATATATATATATATATATATATATATATATATATAAAATACAAAGAAGAATGACCCATGTATGGCATACCAGTACCATTATCTTTCTATCTATCTATTGCCAGACGCCTCAATCCCGTTTGGGGTGGCCACAAACAAATCACCTCCAAGTCGCCCTGTCCCCTGCCATTTCACTGCCCTGCTCCCAACTCACACCCCCCTCTCTCATGTGCCTCTCCACCCCATCCCTCCATCTCATCCTCGGCCTCCCCCTCCCTCTTCCCCCCTCCACCTCACTCACATACACTCTCTTCGTCATTATCTTTAAATGAAATATTAATAACTCTTACCATAATCTTAATTTTAAACTATTTTTTTTTTCTTGCATGTATGCATTTCACTACAATAACCCAAGTACATACTGTATTACAGTTAAATAGTTTACTTTTAATGCATTTATTCAAATATGTATACAACTTGTTTAAAATGTAATATTACTGAATAATTGCTATTTACTATGAATGTTATATGTATACAATATTATAATCAATATTATGTACTAATAGATTAGCATATGTCGATGATAATTGCTGTCGGAGGACCTTCAGCGGCGTGGGCCGAGCAATGTTATGAGTCCATATTATATTTACAAATCATAATAGATAGATAGATAAACAGACAGATAGACAGCCCTATGCGAGCCTGGGAATGGGAAATGATCTTGCAAGTTAAACTGAGGAAAAGCTGACGACAGATTAGGAAGTAGCAATGTCAGGAGATGATGCAGTTAGTTTGTCAGCGAAACAGCAGGAGAACAAAGCCTAGTGACCATACACACACATACACACACACTCACACACAGGCTTCTAGAACTTTCCAACCACAGTGAACACACGTGACACGACCCCTGTTTCACCAGAATTTAGGAAAGAGAGCTCAGAAGGAGAGAGGCCATAGAATCGGCAGGTAGGAGGGAGGAAGGCTTAGCAACTTGGAAGAGAGAGGGAGAGCGAGACAGGGAGGTAGCTACCGGGACTCTACTTATACTCACTCGTGTGTGAGAGACTTTGTTAATATTTCCAAGACAAATAAAAATAGTCCCATACTCTTCTTTACCTCTCCTGTCATTGCATGACAGATGGGAACCAAGATTATCTACTTACAAACAAGTCAAGTATAACAACCGCTCATCCACAAGTCTAATATATATAACTTCTCTACAAGTAACTACAAAGTCTTTTTATGACAATTTCATCCATTGAAATAAGCCCTATGCCCTATTCTTATACCAAATAATATATACAAGAAAGAAATAAGGTAAGTGAGAGTGCCATACACCTGGAATTGGCTAATTATCACCTGACAACACATCACGTGCACTCGTTCGCTAATTTTCGCTGTTTATTTCCCCTTGAAATATGCCGTATAATCTTTTTTCGTAATAAATATACATATATGGAGGGAAGGGAGAAACCTAAGTGATATTTACATTCACCTGGAACTACCTAATTTATAATGTATTGTCTAGATTTCCTGCCAGTCATTTCACTGCTATATATAGCTATTTCAAGAGGCTAACATTGGTAGTAATGAATTTCCCTAGGTAGGCCACCACCCCGGCCCACCCTTATCAGTTCACTCTCATCTTCTAACGTGGAGGTACGTCAGTTCGCTCTTGCTAGCTTCAGGGACTTTTCACCCCCATGCAAAGGGCCCTGTGACCTTTACCCCCTACTAAGCCTCGTGTGGAGAGAGGTAAAGGGCTGACAATTGATAAAAGAGTGACTGCGATCTTTCTATTGAGTAAAACAGTGCAAATGGAATTGTAAATAATGTGTAAACAGCAAGTGAAAGTAATGAATGTAAACATACATGAACAGTGGAAAATAGTTTTATAAGTTACTTCAAGTGACAGTGCATAACACAGTGTACTGTAAATAAAATAGAAATGTAAATAATGTAAATAAAATAGAGAACGTAAATAGAAATGTAAATGAGTAGTATTATAAGAATACGAGTACTGTATATACCCTAGGAGTAATGAAAGTGAAAGTTTCACTCTAGCATGTCTGAATACTATGAGTTATGAGAGTGGAGGTGAAAGTGACATTCACTCTCAGTGCTAGTATACAGGACGAGAAAGTGAATGCTACGTATTTTACTGAAAGAAATTTAATCCCTGCAGTGACAATAAACTAATACTACTGAAGGAAACTTATGGATAAAGACTGTAGATATATATAAGTGTTATATACTAATAGAAATATAAAGTGTGAGGGGTTTTATGAATAATAAATGACACGAGTACCAAGAGCGAACTAGCGCAAGTGCGACGGTCAGACGCGCTTGTAATTTTCATTGCTTTCACAGTGTTTTTTTTTTTGGAGTGTGGATCCCAAACTACTTGAAAATCATAGAGTAGTGTTTATATTGTTAATATCTGGCTGTGGTAATCATATTACGTGTTGTCAGGAAGTGTAAAGTGGAGACTTCGTTACCCAACTTCAGAGGTCTCCACAAGTCCTACGGTAACCAACGAAGGCTCAAGAAACATTCCAGGAGAAAGCTGAAGGTATGTGCCATAAGCATATTTAATTTTAATATTCTAGGACTAATAACTGATTTTTGGCAAATATTTTTTCAGAGTCTGTCGGAGCCCGAATAACCCCGCGGCACATGCAATACATTGGTAAACATGCCCGCGGTGTAGGGGTTAAAAATGAAAATGAAAATGAAACTTTAGAAGACAATAATATATTTGTGTTATTACCGTTTGTCAGATTAATTTTGACATTTCCAGGTTCCAACTAACTTAGCTAAAATTATTATTCTCTCAAAAGCAAGGAAAATGCACATACACCCAGACGCATTGTTATTCTTTTTTCTTTCCTCGTTCTTCTGCCTATGGGTGACTTTAGACTCCCTTTTCTGTCTTTCTTTCCTTCATTCAGCCACGTGTGGCTAACTCTACACTGAGTGACAAATGAAATGGTGTCCTGTGTATCAGGAAACCATTTATTATGCTGGGTGGTAACCATATGACCAGATTTTGCCGTCTGGTTGTTTAGTGGGTAATTACGGCACTACAGTCGTATTGAGCTAGTGAAGGTTTATATCCGAGGGGTGGTTGGGGTTTACTGCTCATGTAATGCCACTCAGGGATGAGTGAGGCTGGTCATTCTCATCTTAAATGTCAGGACCAACTTGCCTAGCCCCCGGCTTCTACGCTTCTCATGGGAGAACGTAGGATTGGATGATGAATGAAATGATGAATTATTCCATAAGGATCATTCAAAAAGCTTTTTTCAGCCAAATTCATTTTCTTGCTCCATTTTTCACCATTTTCACTATAATGAGTTATCATCTGAATATTCTAAATATTCCAAAACATACTTTCATAGGCCTTAGAAAGCCCCTAAAAGTACTTAATTTTCAAAAATTTTCCTTGAGGGGGCTCACAGCACCCCCCCCCCAAGACCCCCCCAGCTGCAGAGGCTCACTTTGCTCGCCTCCCACCACCTTTTCAAGAATCTATAGACATCTTTTTCCTGTCCCCCCCCCCCCTTGTGAACTTTGTGGCTATGTCCGTGGCTCATATACACACATAGTCGCCCAAGTGTGTATTCCTACTTTCAGTCTTATACACAGAATCCCTGAACCAACTGAACCATACTCTTATTTTCTCCTTCCATCTCTTGCACACGCAACTTATGCCCTCCCATTCCCACCTAACCCACTCCCTCACATATACCCAATCCATACTCCCACTCTCACCTCTCCATTTAGCCTTATTCAGTCCATATAAATGTCCCTTTTTGCATCCTCAAGCACCTGGACAGTAATTGCCACTATAAATTTGCTTTACAGAACTGGATCTGACTGAAATACTGGAAGGTGGGGTAGTCCTGCAAACGCTGTCAAATCATCAGATATGGCCACCTCAAGCAGTGAAGGTCAGGCAGTCAAGATGTTGGAGGCTCTTCAGAGTGACCTCAAATCCCTTTGTATGGAGACAAAGAAGAGATATCCACACATCAAGGATGTGAGTTTATTGATCAGAGTAATGCACATCAGCTATTTAAGTAAATGGTAGTAGTTCCCGTTCATATGTACTGGTGTACTGTAATGCAGATCTGTATAAATGACTGGAACTGGTAAAAAAAAAAAAAAAAAAAAAAAAAAAGTAGTCAGATTTAGTTTTTAGTGCTGTACAAGTTTTGTAAGTACAGTAATCCCTCTAATATCCGGACGCCCAATAACCGAACATCCCCACTAACCGAACCTTATCGTCCTGGGATCAAACATTCCCAAAATGGTCCGAAAATCCAAAAAAATTGGAAAAAAAATCGATTTTTTGCCGTCCGTAATTTGAACTTGCCGCGCGCGCCGCGTGAGAGCATTGTTTTGGTTCGTCATTCCTCCGACGTCCGATAGAGCGCCGCTGCATCCTCCCCACTTCCCGCCTGTCTCTCACCGCGACAAGACCTACGCTCTTCGTCATGGCTGCCCACGTGCTCGCTTTTGTGGTGGTGCCGTACTTGCTGCAAGGCCTCCTGCTGCTCTCTGCCCTACTCTTAGTGTGTGTGATGATGGCCCCGCCTCCTGAGAAAAGGAAGAGAGTGGTGTTGACTCTGGAGAAGAAACGGGAGATATTGGAGAAGGTTGATGCGGGTTGGTCTTCCTCTCGCATTCTCCGCGAGTTCAACCTGGCCCGGTCGACTTTGTTTGATATCAAGCGTTCCCGAGACAAGCTCATGCAGTACACGGCTGACTTCTCGTCGAGAAGCAAACGCAACGTGGAGAGGAAGGTTATGTTTACTCCCAAGTATGCAGAGATCGACCGCTCCACGTTGATTTGGTATCGACAGCAACGTGCAGCTGGTGTGATGGTACGTGGAACGGAGCTGAAGGCTGCTGCTGAGAAGTTTGCAAGGCTTCACGACGCCCTAGACTTCAAGGCATCCGAGGGTTGGCTCTTCGCGTTCAAGTTGCGACATGGCCTTACTAACCGTAAAGCACATGGCGAAGCATTGGACGCTAACGAGGATGGAGTGGACGAGTTTCGGCACAAGGTGAAAGGCTTGATCGACAGGGAGGGCCTCACTCTCGGTCAAGTCTATAACGCTGACGAAACTGGCCTATTCTATCGCTCGGTGCCAACGAACACTCTCGCCGATGAGACGGAGAAGCGTGTACCTGGCCGCAAGCTTTCTAAGGAACGGATATCTGCTTTGTGTTGTGCCAATGCTAACGGCATGCACCGGCTTAAGCCCGTTATTGTTGGCCGTGCAAAGCAGCCTCGGTGCCTTCGTGGGGTGATGGATGTCCTTCCTGTCGTATGGTACCATTCTTTGAAAGCATGGTTCACAGCTGTGATTTTCAAAGACTGGTTTCACCATCACTTCGTCAAGGAGGTCATACATTACCAGACGAAGACACTGGGAATTCCTCGCGACCAGGTAAAGGCTCTCCTTCTCCTCGACAATGCACCTGCCCACCCGTGCGACAAGGACTTGGTTGCTGAGAATGGCCGTATTAGGTGCATGTTTCTGCCACCTAATACGACTGCTCTCATTCAACCAATGGACCAAGGAGTGATCGTGGCAACAAAGCGCCTGTACCGTCGGAAGTTCCTGGACGAGGTGATGGTGGTTCTCGAGGACGAGGACGAGCGCAGGGAAGGACGTGACACTCGAGGCAAGCGGACTTTGGAAAACCTTCGCCGCTACAACATCAAGTCTGCGCTGTACAACTGGGCTAGTGCATGGAAGGAAGTCCCTGTGAAAACTCTTGAAAATGGTTGGTCTCGTCTGCTTCTCGGAACAGATGTGGAGTACGATTTCCTAGGGTTTGACGTGGATGACTTCCATGCACGGCTACGTACGCACGGCGACGATGTTGATGTGGACGATGTTCGTGAGTGGTTGGGACGACTGACACGAGGGCGATCCTGGGTATCAGACGTTGTCTGATATCGAGATCGCGTCTTCGGTTGCTGGTGTCAGTCCCGAACTTGAAGATTCCGACGACGAAGGCGATGATGATGCAGACTCCGCCCAGCAGGACACTACTCCAGCCATCCCCAAGCTGAGCGCACTCCGGGAACATCTAGAGTTCGTCCTAGACTACCTGGAACACCCGGACTGCGACAGGGAGATGGGGCCCTTGGGACTCGTGGAGGAAGTGCGTGCTTTCCGGCAGCGCATCATCAATCGCCAGAATCGTCGGTCCTTGCGTCAGTCAACGATTGACAGTTTTTTCAGGCCCGTGACCCCCGCTGTGCCAAGCCCTGGTTCCACTCCGTTGCCTCCCCAAGACAGGCCCTCATGCTCCGAGCCACAGCCCAGCACATCAGCTACAGTGGAGTCACCGCTCGACGTGAGTTTGCGGCTGTCTTCAGAGTCTTCTGTAGTCGGTACGCCATCACCACTACCCACCGATGCACCCCTTGGACGCCTGCCAGTGATACTCTCGGGCTCTGACAGTGAATAAACAGCAAGAACTTCTCCACTAGACCACACGGGAATTTTGAGTGTTGTGCAGTGAAAAAAACGGTGTGTTGTGTTAAGGTTTTCAAGTTGGGAGAAAAGACTAAGTAGAAAAGAAATTTAACGTAACTAACCTTCTTTGTTTTGGCTTTGGAAACTTAAAAACTTGGGAAAAGTTAATGTGCAACACTTAAATTTAATGGAACATTATTTGGACTAAAGTGAACACTGTGAAAAGAACGGACTTCTGTGTGTTAGTGACTAAGTTCAGTGCAAGACTTCAGGAAGAGTGTAGTGCAAGTGCTTCAGGAAATCGTTCTTACTGTCAGAGTCCGAGAGGAGGCGGTTATTCATCGAGGTGGCCAGGGACTTGCTGTAAGTAGCCAAAATGTTTCATGTTGTACTATTTTCCATACTATATTTACCAGAATGTTTCATATTGTATTTTTTCCCATACTATACTTACCAGAAAGTGTCATACTGTACTTCTTTCCATACTAAACTTACCTCATGCATGTGCAGTAGGAATGTGTTTTTCAGAGTTCGGTTAGGTTCGGTTAGGTTAGGTTCGGTTAGAGTCCATAAGTACCAGAATGTTTATTAATGTATGAACATACTTCTAAACCCACATTTTATGTGTCTATTGCATTTATTTCAGTCATTTATGTGCCTTATTGGTGTGATTTGGGTGTTAAATAGGTGCTATGCATGTCCGGAGGGAGTTGTATAGGTGTTTCTCTGTGTTAGGGTCCGTAAGTACAAGTCCATAAGCTGGGGCCCAATATCCGGACAAAACCAATATCCGAACCTACCGATGGCTCTATTGATCCGGATATTGGAGTGATTACTGTATTTTGTTAATCAAATACAGTACCCTCTTAGTCTGACTTAATAGCTGCCTGTGCTACCTTATTATGTTGTTATGAATTTAAAAGCTATTAATCCTATCTTTGGGAGGGTTTTTCTATCTATCTATCTATTGCCAGACGCCACAATCCCGTAAGGGGTGGCCATTTGAGTTTGAGTTATTTGTTTTACGGGGAGGGGCACTAACCCTCCACCAACCCACTTGTTGACACGTAGGGAGCACGTATGGTTTGGTTATATGGTTACCACCCAGCGTTGTAAATGGTTTCTTGGCTTACAGGAAAGCATTTGGCATGTCACTCAATGTAAAGCCACGTGTAAAGGAAAGAAAAGCAATAAGAAGTGACAGGAAAGATGAGAGAAATAGGAAGAGAGTAGGGCAGGCACAGAAAAAGAATGATAAAGGCTAAGGAGAAAGTAGGGAGCACTACATTTAGTGAGTGGATGATGGTCGCCACCACCTACCACCAGGGTTTTTCTAGCAATCTATCTATTGGCAGATGCCACAATCCCATTCGGGGTGGCCACAAACAAAGCGCCTCCACGTCGCCCTGTCCTTCACCATTTCACTGCCCTGCTCCCAACTCACACCCCCCTCTCTCATATACCTCTCCACCCCATCACTCCATCTCATCCATGGCCTCCCCCTTCCTCTCCCCCCCCCCTCCACCTCACTCACATACACTCTCTTCGTCAGTCTTTCACCCTCCATCCTCTTCACATTTTTTTTTTTTTTAAATAACGGAACAGAGGAAGGAAAAACAAATGGAGAAAAAAAATAATCCATACACCAGATTACTGGTGTCCTCTGTTCATAAAATATCTGTAACAGTTAGACTTGAACAGTTGTAGGTTGAAATTTGGAGGAAAACAACTCTGGGGAAGCGAGTTCCAGAGAGATGCAGTTCGGGGAATGAAAGAATTCTGATAGGCAGAAGTTCTGCAATGTGGTTGAGCGACATTCCAGTCATGAGCGCTACCAGATGCCCGTGTAGCACGAGGGAAGGCATGGAGAGGTGGCACCATGGACGCAACTTCGTCTGAGCATTTGCCAAAAAAAATATCTGTAAAATAATGCAAGGGAGGCAACATTCCTTCTTACTTGCAGGGAGGTAGTTTATATGTAATGGCAGGGTTGTTAATGATTCTAACAGCTTTATTCTGAATTTTGTCTAGTTGTCTTAATGCAACCTCTCCACAACCATTCCACAAGGGTGAGCAATATTCAAACTGAGAGCGCACATGACTCTTATAAATTATAGCTAACTGCTCATCGGCGAAGAAGTTACGGACTATGTACAATAATCCAAGTTTCTTTGAGGCGGTTTTAGCAAGTGATCTGACATGAGAGGTCCAGCTGAGGGCACTGTTAAGTGAGACACCAAGAATTTCAATACTTTTGGAGATGGGAATATTAGTAGCACTGAAGGTAATGTACGAATCTGGCAATATCTGTCTATTAGTAAACTGTATATATTTAGTTTTACTAGCATTAAAAGAGACAAGGTTGTTTTGTCCCCATTCACTGATTGTAGATAGATCTTGATTTATGGAGATGGCTGTATTGAGTTGAGAGGTAGAGATATTAGACTTTGTAAATGGATGTCTGAGTGTGAATGAACTATATAGTGTTGAGTCATCTGCATATGAGTGAATGGGATTGTGAGTGACAGATAAGAGATCATTAATATGAACCAGAAATAGGGTTGGTGCCAGAACTGATCCCTGTGGCACGCCGGCATTAATTGAGTGGAAATTCGAATATACATCATCTACTTTTACTCTTATTTTCCTGTCACTAAGATAAGAAGAAATCAAAGGAACAAAAGACGTTAGTCCATAGCAAGGGAGTTTGGACAGCAGGGAACGGTGCCATACTCTGTCGAAAGCTTTAGAGATATCAAGAGCTACTGCATGAGTTTCTCCAAAAAGATCAATTGATTGATGGATGGTATGAGTTAAGAGATTGAGTATGTCAATGGTGGATCTTTCGTGGCGAAAACCGTATTGTCCATCATTAATTAAGTTGTTGGATTCAAGATGTTTAACTATGTGCTTATTAATTAAAGTTTCAAATACCTTACCAAGAGAAGATGTGATAGCTATTGGTCTGTAATTGGAGGGGTCAGACGAACTTCCTTTCTTCGGAACTGGGTGGATATTGGCTTCTTTCCATGAATTTGGGAATAAAGAAGTACGTATGCATAGTCTGAATAATTTAGCTAGGACAGAGGCAAGTTCAGGGGAACACTTTTTCAAAACAATTGGCAGAATTCCATCTGGACCTGGAGCTTTGTTGGTAGGTAAATTGTCTAGGATGGATTTTACAAATCTTGTCTGTATTTTAAGTGGGGCAATTTCGGGAGAATCAAGTTCCAGTACTGAGACATTCTGGCTGGTATCATCTATGGTAGAGTTTCTTGCAAAGGTACTAGCAAAGATATCTGCTTTCCCACGTGGGTCATTTGTAATATTGCCATCTGAAGATTTTAGTGGGGGAATGGAAGATGACTTGTTAAAGTTATTATTGAAAGAATTAAGAGTTGACCAGAATATTCTATTGTCATTAGGGTTGTTAAGTAGTTTTGATGCTTGCTTTTGAAGAAAGTTTGATTTAGATAGATTTAATACAGCTTTTGCATGATTTCTAGCAATTTTAAATTGGGAGAGTGATTCAGGTGTTTTTTATTTTAAGTAAGAGTTATATGCTAATGACTTTTGGGCTGTTGCTCTGGCACAATTGCCATCAAACCATTTTGGAGAGTTTGATCTTTTAGTGAATTGTTGACTTGGTATGAATAAATCCATACCAGCTAGTATTAAGTCACAAATGTGGGACTGGGTAGAATTGGGATCACTAGAGAAGAAAGACTGCCATGGAACATCAGCAAGATAATTTCTAAATCCATCCCAGTCTGCCCTGTCAAAGTGCCATCGGGTCACCCTGACAGGTTCTGAATGGGGAGATGTAGGAGGGTTAACTAATGAGGCTTTGATGAGATTGTGGTCAGAGGATCCAAGTGGTGACAGTACCTCTATCCTGTATTGATCTGGATTATTTGTCAAGAATAAATCCAAGAGATGGGCATTATGGTCAGGATTATCAGGTATTCTGGTTGGTTGCTTTACCAACTGGGTGAGATTAAACGATTCCGCAAACAGCTCGCATTCTAGACCAGCTTCGTCAGTCCGGGCAGAATGCAAGAACCATTCAACATTGTGTATGTTAAAATCACCCAAAATGGTAATTTCATTGCCAAGGGCAAGGTCAAGGTTACTCAACTCAGTGGATATGGAATCAAATACACTGGGTTCCGAAGAAGCATTGGGGGAACGATAAACTACACAGATATATTTGGTAATGTTCTGGCAATTTAATTTATATAATGAGTAATCAAAACTGGATGAAGTGAAGTTTAAAATAGTGTCAACTGCATATTGGGATTTGATATAACAACAGGTGCCGCCCTTGTTTCGAAAGTTTGTAAGGAGATGGTAACCGGGAAAACAAAATGGAGATATATCGGTAGAGGGTGAGATTTGTGGTTCTGTGAGGAAAAGGGCCAAAGGGGATATGGACTGAAGGAAAAAATGAACTGAGTTTAAATTTGTGGTAAGGCCGCGGATGTTGGTAAAGAATAAGGCCGCACTGTCACCTCTTCGCCGATGAGCATTCCCGGAAATAGCAACAGTCGCTGCTGGCACAGTCGCTTGATAGCGACCGGGAGGACCCTGTGCCTCCAGCCCTACCCTGCCGGTGGTGGCAATCCGAGATACCACCTCATTTGATTGTGAGATTGCAGTGGCCATTACTAAAAATGTGAATAGAAGGTGTGATATGTTATGCGCATGTAGTGTGGTGTAGACAGTTGAAGGTAGAGGTATCATGAGAGCATGCTGGCCTACTCTCTGTGTAAATGAATGCACTGAAAATGTTCAGAAAAGGGAGATGGTCAGGATCAAGTCCTGAGGGCTGGTGAAACGGGAGCTCCAGCTCTCCCTGTCACCAGCTTGCCATCAACCTCGGGAGTACTGCCCTGTTCGACTGGTGCTACAGTCTACTCCTCGTGGCCAAACCACCTCAGTGTATTCCTCCTAATGCTTCCTATCACATCCACATCCACACCACAACGCTTCTTTATATCCTCATTTGTCAGCCTGTCTCTCCATGTAACTCCACAGGCTCCTCTTAAATAACTCATTTCCACTGCTCTCACTCTTGACTTGTGTCCTTCCAACAACTTCCAAGCTTCACTTCCATTCGTTAGAGTTGGTATCACAATACTGTCATGTAGTAACTTTTTCACTTCCATGCTCACGTCCTTGTTTCTATCACTGCTTTCAAGGAACCAGCAACCTTTCTTCCCTGCTGTACCTTTTCAAGCACTTCACCCTCCAAACCTCCATCCTTACTCATCACACTACCCAAGTACTTAACCCGTCACGTCCCGAGGTTTTCCGCACCTCCGACATCTCCCAGTCCCGAGCTATTTTGGAAAAAAAATTTTTTGGCTAAAACTTCCACTTTGGTTGAGAAACGAAAGAAAATCACCAAGAAAGGGCTTACCTTGGTCTATAAGTGGTCGGAACAGGTGAGGTTCCCTGCGCCAGGTATCGTATTCTGTCATTGATGTGTCATGCACTCACGTTTTCTATGGTATGGAATACTGGGAGAAACAACACAGAACACCTCTATATTCATTGAATTTGAACTAATAAACAATAACAGTAGCAATATAATGGATTTCAGACACTTATATATGAAAAATAAGCATTGTACCATCGCGCGAGCATAGCAAGTTAGGTCTGAGTCGTAACATGCTATATGCTAAGTTTCTTGTATCAGTCAACATATCATTTTTTCTACTTGTATACTTCTGTTTCAATGACATTTTACCAATTTTTACTGTTTTTAAATGTGTTCAGATGTTTTCATTCATTATGATGACATGCAGCATAAGTTTAGCGCACATCGGCTTACTTAGCGCACTCGCTATGACTCATATTTCAACATACCCAATTGTTTTATCACTTTCCCATTATTTTTCCCTTTACATAGAACCTTTCCTCCACCACTGTAAATGTTGTCAATTATTTACATTCATTACGAGGGCATTTAACGAAATGCTAGCGCATATTCACGTAGCAAGCACAATCTCAAACACTCATGTTTCATCTTCTACTTTATTTATTCACTCCAATTATACTTTCCCACTTACATTACACACGTTTACACCCCTATACTGCACTGTACATACTTACTGGCATTATTTATTCAAGTGAGCGTCAGAATATCGCATGTAAATACCCTCGCAATGAATGTTTCGACCAACATAATACTCAAACACTTATATACTAATTCTTCACATATATTACACACTTTCCCACTTGTTGACTTCTATTTTCATTATTACGGGCCTTATTCATTCAACTGAGCATCAGGATATCGCATCTCTATACACACGCTATGAATATTTGGCTTAGAATATATTTCAGCACTTACAGTAATTTGAACTTATATTATACCCGTTAGCATTTCCAGTAATAATAATTACGTATTTACGGGCCTTATTTATTGCACTGAGCGACAGAATATCGCATCATAAAACCCTCGCTAGGTATGTTTCCACTTACAGCATATTTATACACTTACATACAATTTTTGCATTTATGTTATACCCGTATGCACTTTATACTAATATTTGGAGATCAACATGACTGATAATTTCACTGAGCGTCTGTTTGTCGCATTTAGTTCATAGTTTCAGCGTCCTATCGCATTTGCACCATATTAGAATTGCATCAAGATGTGATATTCGCTGAAACATGGGTGAATACAGAGACCCACGTCACACTCGACGCACTCGTAGTGGGTGTCCTTCCTCTGTGTGGTGAGTCTCACCCGGGAATTGCTACACACGTGACACCTGCGTTGGGGCCTAGGTCTGTTTGGCTGGGGAGGGATAGGAGTGGGGAAATGGTGGCCAGATATTCTCAGGGGAGTTTGGGCAAAAGGGGCAGTGCGGGTGCGATGTTGGGCCCTTTCAACAGCATAACGTGCAAACATCTCTCTTGTGAGCTCCTTCAGAAACCCTTCATAGGTTTCCTGAACTCCTGTTGTCATGGCATGAAGGTGGTGGCAATTCAGAGCAGTGATGTCTAGCAAGTGAAAGAACAGTTTCTTATACCACTTCATCGTGATCCTGGCACAGTCTACCGTCGATATCATGGAGTCTGACTGGTCCACCAGGTGCATGTTTATGTTATAGTCCATGACACACTCAGGTTTCCAAACATGACCCCTGTTCTCGCTCCGGTAATCAACGGAATCAGTACGGTGCATCAAGGGGCGGTGAACCATTGACAAGAGGCTTACTTCTCTATTATGGTTCCACACAGTTGCAAGGATGTTGTTGGCTTTGAAGAAGACAACCTCATTCCTGTCAAGTTTCCGCCCTACCTTGACCATGTGACGCCGGTTCACCTTCACGGTTCCACAGACTCCCGTTTCATGCGTGTGAAGATAACGAGCGAGAAGAGGGCTAGTGTACTAGTTGTCCAGGTAGAGGACGTGACCACGATGAAAGTAGTCTTCTATCATTGTCTTTACCACTGCTCCCGACAGTCCAATACTCTGATCTTCTATTATGTCTGTCTGTGCACCGGTGTACAAGACTATGTCTTGCACGTATCCAGTCCTACAGTCGCACATAACAAAGATCTTGAACCCAAAACGGTGCCTTTTGCTGGGTATATACTGCCTAAATGAAATATTACCTCTCCACAACACGAGACTCTTGTCTATGACGAGGTCTCTATAGAGATAAAATGACGAACGAAAGGTTTGCCTCAGGTGATCAAAGACCAACCTAATTCGCCTCATTTTATCTGTGTCGTTCGCATTTGCAGGATCATGAGCATCATAGAAATGGAGGCGACTTAGAATTTGTTGAAACCGATTACGGCTCATCACTTGCCCAAATATTGGGGTAAACATAACAGGGTCCCTTGTCCAGTAAGCAGGAATTCTGTTTTTTCGTATAATACCCATCAAAAGGACCAGGGCAAAAAATAGGAACATTTCTGAAAGGGAGACAGGGTAATCATATATGATAGAATGCCTACTCCTTGTTCCCAATCTTTCACTCTCAAGGCGCTGGGTGCTTGCAAAAAGGTTGGTTTGGTAAACAATCTGCTCCACGAATGCCTCACTAAAAAACAGGTTAAAATAATCGAACCTGGTGGAATTACGGTGAATTCTGGGAGCAGTGCAGCCAGATCGCCCCTGCTGAGTGAAGGGGTGAATGAGGGGAGAAAAATCACTCCCATTCTCCCAATTCCATCCCACAAATCCCTCGTCCCCATCATCCCCATCACCGCCTTCGTCTGGGTGGGGAGGAGATCCTGGTGGGGGAGGTTGGGGAGAAGGAGTGCGGAGGGCTTCCCCACTGTCACTCCTCTTTCCTCTGCCTTTACCCTTTCCCTTTCCCTTACCCTTATGGCCTTGAGGAACATTAGGGGGCTGTGAGAATGAAGTAGGGGAATATTGGGGAGCATAAGACGTGCTGGGGAGTGGTTCCTCCCCACCTTCCCCCTCCATGACAACACCACATGATTTTTCATGCACCCTAGTTCGCCCACGTGTTAGGGGATATTGGGGAGCATAAGACGTGCTTGGGAGTGGTTCCTCCCCACCTTCCCCCTCCATCACAACCCCACGTGATACAGAACGCACCCGCACTCACCCACGTGATACACCCTTCCGCCTCACACTACCTAGGGAGAGCAATGACTCACTCATGCCACTCTTACTTTCCCTACTCCTCCCTGCACTTTCCCTTTCACTCCCCACTCCCTCCACGGCACTTCCCAACTCCCCAAACAAAATACTAGGCCCATACCTGCTCGTCCGACGTGGTGTGCACTCGGGGCCACGATGAGTTAATACCTCACGTCCATACCACGTGACAGCACGTCCCACGACTCCGTCCTCGTCCTCGTCATCGTCATCGAATTCGGGTTCCACATCACATTGGAGCTGGGCATAGGATGTTGCACATAGTTTCTTGGCCGGCTGCCCCTCTCTGGCAGCAAGGTAAGTCACGTACTGCCGCTTCCTGGGGGACGGGACTTCTTCATCATTACTGGTGGTTTCCTCCTCCTCTGGCTGCACATAATCTTTATCAAAAACCTCGTCGTCCAGTGGGGAATCACTGTCGCCTGTACAGGCGTCCAGGACGGCTTGAATTTCGACCTCTGAGAGACCTCTTGTAGCCATGCCTGAGCAGGACCATTGCTAACAGGTGAGTGGACGAGCCACGGGTTAGCGCGGGTCGCGAGGGGTCGCCGAGTGTCCCCGCCTGGTGGCAGGTAGAGGAAGGTCATGCGAGGATAAGTACCAAAAATCAAGCACGAAATTTGAAAATTGTCGAAATTATGCACTTTGCAATTGCACGACATACTGGTACGTCGCCAGGACTGGCAAATGCAAATCGTTGCAACGTACCCATATGTCGACGGGACGGGGCGGGTTAAAAGCACTCACATTTTCCAATTCCTCACCATCCAACCTCACTGTACATTCACTGACTTTACCTCTCTCAAAGACCATCACTTTACTCTTCCCTACATTCACCTTTAGATTCCGTTTCTTACACACTCTCCCAAACTCATCCACCAAGCCCTGCAGCTCCCCTTCGTCTTCACTCAACAACACAGTATCATCTGCAAACAACAGTACAGGGAGTTTCCAAACACTATCCTCTCTTGCCAGGGCCACTCCAACATCCACTACCCTACCTTGTACCTCTTTTATTACCCCATCCATGTACAGATTGAACAACCATGGAGACATGACACATCCCTGTTTCAACCCAACCTTCAAAGAGAAAAATTCACTCAGTTCACCATCCACACGCACTGCAGCCTTAGCACCATCATACATACTCTTCACAGCATTCAACAACTTCCCATCTACTCCATATATTCTTACCACTTTCCAAAATCCTTGTCTATCCACCCTGTCATATGCTTTCTCCAAATCCATGAAAGCCGCATACAACTTCTTTCCCTTCTCTAGAAACTTTTCCACTAAAGGTCTAAGAATGAATATCTGATCTACACAATCTCTTCCCTACCTAAAGCCTCCCTGTTCTTCTCCAAGTAACTCCACTGTTCTTTCTCTAACTCTGCCAGGGTTTTTCATTGTTGAGTAATATTACCTGTTGTTTGCAAGAACAAAATCGTACTTGTGCCTAATCTTCATTGTTGAGTAATATTATCTGGTGTTTGCAAGAACAAAATCGTACTTTTGCCTAATCTTCAGTCATGCAAATAAATAAATATATATTTATATACACATAAATTGGTATACATACAGACAAGCGTCAGTAAGTTGTACACGCATAACTTTGATCCCCGTTCAAATATCCCGCGTCAGTCAATATCTATCTATCTATCTATTGCCAGACGCCTCAATCCCGTTTGGGGTGGCCACAAACAAATCGCCTCCAAGTCGCCCTGTCCCCCGCCATTTCACTACCCTGCTCCCAACTCACACCCCCCTCTCTCATATACCTCTCCACCCCATCCCTCCATCTCATCCTCGGTCTTCCCCTCCCTCTTCCACCCTCCACCTCACTCACATACACTCTCTTCGTCAGTCTTTCACCCTCCATCCTCTCCACATGGCCAAACCACCTCAGTGTGTTCCTCACAACGCTTCCTATCACATCCACATCAACACCACAACGCTCCTTTATATCCTCATTCGTCAGCCTGTCTCTCCACGTGACTCCACAAGCTCCTCTTAAATAACTCATTTGTACACGCATAACTTTGATCCCCGTTCAAATATCCCGCGTCAGTCAATATATATATATTATATATATATATATATATATATATATATATATATCTAGGACACACTATTTCTAAGTCTTTCATGATATATATATATATATATATATATATATATATTTACATATAGATATATATATATATATATATATATATATATATATACAGTGCTCGTCAGAAGTATGGAGCGCCCTGCGTCCCCCCTGAGAAACAAACCTTTCAACATTGAAAAAACATATAAATAATGCATTTTATTTACCTTTAGTGCTTCGTAGGGTACCCTTTACGTTTCTTCACGGACCTAAGACGTCTTGGAAGTGAAAGGGCGAGGCTCCTGAGGTGCTGGAGGGGTATTTTGTCCCAGGAGTCACGAATGGCGGCTTCCAGCTTAGGAAGAGAGCTCACGTCCTTCCCTTGGAAACTCTTCTTTACGAAGTACCAGAGGTTTTCAATCGGGTTGAGGTCTGGGCTATTTCCTGGCCAGTCTGTCATGAATGATACCTCGCAGTCACGAAGCCAATTGGTGACCGATTTGGCCTTGTGAGCAGGTGCACCGTCCTGCTGAAACACTCGTGCACCTGTTAGCTCGAAGGAGTCTGGTAAATGATCACACAGAAGCTCCAGGTAAACATCCTGATTCACTCTGAGGTTCTTGGGAAGTACAACAAGCTTCCCCAAACCCTTCCCTGAGAAACAACCCCATACCATGAGTGAATCAGGATGTTTAACTGTGCTTTCTACATACCGTGGGTCAAGTGGGTCACTACCTTTGCGTGCTCCTCTGTTACAGGTAACACTAAACGTTGCCTCATCAGACCACAACACTGACAACCATTGCTCCTCACCCCAGTTTAGATATTTATTAGCAAAGGCAAGCCTACGAATTCTCTGGCTGCTAGAGAGAAGAGGCTTTTTCACAGGCCTGTGACTTGTGTAACCAAGCTCATGCACCCTACGAGACACTGTTCTCACTGACACCTCACCAAACACTTCCGGGTTGCTCTCCTTAATTTTCCTTGCACTCACACGAGGATTAAACTCCACTGCACCTTGGGGAAGTTTTCCTAGGCCTACCAGACCTCGGTTTCTTTGTGGGAACTTCACCACTGTTTTCCTCCCGAAACCGCGCACACCAACGACGCACTGTCGATCGTGCCACACCAACCAATTCACTAATTTCCTTTGTCTGGTGGCCTGCCTCCTTTAGAGCAATGATCTGGGATATGATTTCACTCGATAGTTCACGGGTAGGTGCCATAACAAAGTTTTAAAGGCCAAAACACTGCGGGACACTCGGTAAAAAATGGTGCAATTTGAGAGGGACACTCGGCGGAGTTCCTCTTTCTCAGGCAGCCCGTGGGCGACTGAGGCGGGAACCAACCAGCGTGTCAGAAGGCCTCAGGCTACCGTGACGTCATGCTCGGAGCTCAAACTTGTGGCTCAATTCTTACCCCCCAAAATGGGTGATTCTTTTTGGGCCATAAGTATTGCGCGCCCGGCGGACAACGCTGAATACTTCTGACGAGTACTGTATATATATGTAAATATATATATATTTATATATATATATATATATATATATATATATATATATATCGAGTGCGAAATGATGAAGTGCGAAGGAGAACTGGAGTTGTTCGGGAGATGGCTTATAGAGTTGAGCAGAGGGTGTTGCGATGGTTTGAGCATATGGAGAAAATGGATAATGAGCGATTGGTGAAAAAGATAACTAGGTCTGATGTGAGAGGTGTAAGGCTGAGAGGAAGACCACGAATAGGATGGATGGAGAGTGTGAAGAGAGCACTGGATGCGAGAGGGATGTCTGTTGAGCAAGGAAGAGTGGCTGTGCGTGACAGAAATAAATGGAGAGAAATTGTGAATGAATAAGTGATGACGCAGCCCTGAGGGGATATTCTCCCCGCATTTAGTCTGATCAGCTAGTCAGGTCAGGTACAGGTAAGGGGATGGGTCTGTTATGATGTGGCAGGGGTAAACCAGTTCTGCTGTCGGGCCCTGCTGCGGATGTCACTGATTGCATTGCGCAGTTGACCCTTGTGCGGTGTGGTGCGGTGAGGATCTGTCCGTTCTCCCCTTGGGGCTAAGATGCGAATGAATGTGTTTGAATGGATGAGTAAATGGAGAGTGTGTCGTCCTGTCTCGGCTACCTCCCTTTCCTTGGGGGAAGCAGCCTAGGTATATATATATATATATATATATATATATATAAAACTGAAGACCAGGACAAGGAGACGATGAACTGGGGCCATGTTCACAATTTATTTCAGTGACGTTTCGAGGAAATCCAACCTCATCATCAGACAAACTAAAATACGTAAAATGAATTACAAAATGAAGTATGACCAAAACCTCATTCACAATTAATAAAAACCAATAAAATATATACAAATTAAATTTTTAAAATGTAGTAAAAAAAAAAAATTCACAAAATTACGAAAAATCTAACCTAAACACGTCCACACCGTGGCAACTACACAAAGCAACTAATCAGTAGAGGAAAGTCTGTGGAAAAGTAACTTGGTTGAGCTGTACGAGACTGCTGAATCGAATCCGTGAATCAGTGGGTAAATAATTTAATGGAAGACTCATAGGTATTCAGTGAAGGCTTTAAGTCATGAATAAACAATGATTCCGCTATTCTAAGACTAGTTTTATCATTATTTGTCATTAAAATCTCAAAATCATCCAGATCAAATGTATGACCCGAAACAAATGAATGTTCCCTAATTTCCGAGAAGGGAGGGTTTGAGAGTGGTAAAGTGGTTCTATATGACAGGCCTTTGTGTTCGAACATCCTAATTTTCAGGTTTCGAATAGAACTCCCAATATATCCTGCATTACAGTAGGAACAATTAAACTTGTACACAATATTAGAGCATAAAGCTTTGGGGATTCTATCCTTATACCTAAAAAAGGATCCAATAGTATATGAATTTTTAAAGATGAACCTAAATGAGACCTGTGGATAAACTGTATTAAGCAGTTTATTTAATTCCTTTCTGATGTGAAAACTGCTGTGCCCATAATAAGGGAAGCTAATATAAAGTACTTGTTTGGGAACTAAAGACACAGGCTTTGTGCAACTAAATAATTTATCCAGGAACTTGTGTAAGGTACTTTCAAAAAGATGCAAAGGATATCCATTATTCAAGAAATATGTTCTATGCCTACTAATTTCTAAATGGAACAAATTCCAATCCGAGGAAAGGTTATAACACCTGAATAACAAAGTCTTAATGGAGTTGAATTTAAAGACCCTGGGTACAAAAGACAAAAAATTAAGACCAAGTCCTGTAAAGGTACTCTTCCTATAAACAGAGGTACTGAAACTGGAGTCATTTCTATGAACTAAAACATCAAGGAAAGGAAGCCTTCTATTTTCCTCTGTTTCTACAGTGAATTCAATATTAGGGTGCTTATGATTAATGTAATTCAAAAAATCATTTACATGATCAGACTGCCTAAATAACAAAAAACAGTCGTCAACATATCTACGGTACAGCAACGGTTTAAAATGAGCAGGGCAATCTTTAAGCCATGACACCTCATGCTGACAAAGAAATACATTAGCCAAGGTAGGACCCAAAGGAGAACCCATTGCAACCCCATCAACTTGTTTATAATAGTTATTGTTAAACAAAAAAATGCAATCTTTGACTGCAAATTCGAGAAGAGATTTAAACTGTTTCTTGGTAAAATTTAGGAACTCATCAAGGCTTACAAAAGAGTTATCCGTACATATCTGTAGCGTCTCATCAAGGGGAATATTGGTAAACAAACTGTTTATATCAAAACTGGCCATATAAACCGGATGGGAGTAGCATAACTTCCCAAATTCTTGTGCAAAGGCTGTCGAATTGCGAACTGTATATTCATTACTAGTGAGACGGCTAAGTATAGGTACAAAGAATTTTGCAAGGTTGTAGTTAAATGTACCAATAGCTGAAAGAATCGGTCTGATAGGACAAGAAGGTTTATGTATTTTAGGTAGTCCATACAAAATACCAGGCACTGATCCTGATGCAAACAAGTAGTCATATGTAACTGAAGTTATAGCCTTATCTTTTAAGGTCCTTAAGAGTCTGTTAAGTTTGTCTTCCAATTTCAGAATGTATGGAAATGGATCAATATCTAACTTAAGAAATTTAGAAGTATCAGATAAAATACTGTGAACCTTTTCAATGTATGTACTCTTATCCAAAATTACTACCCCTCTTCCCTTATCAGGTTTAGTAATAATGATGCTACTGTCCTGTTTCAGAGTTTTTAATACATTGAATTTTTGCCTATTGCATAGAGACATTGAAAAATTATTGACATTCTTAAATGAATCATGAGCAATTTTGCATACCTTATCAGCAATTCCTTTAAAATTAACTAGTTTATTTGAGGTACTGTATAGAGGCAACTTGGATATAGTATTAATAAGTTTCTCAAATGCCATAAAATGATTAACAAATTTGGGTTTAGCAACTGCAAGACCAAAATCCAAACCAAACATCATCGCATCCTCTTCAAGTTTGCTAAGCTTTATACTGGACAAATTCGTAATAACATCATTAGCATTTAGAGAAGAACATTTAGGGACTCCTAAACTGTGAAGTTTTTTACTGTGTGTTAATTTTGTCATCTTAAGTCTGTTGTTAGTGTTGCAATTAATTTTTGCAATGAGTACTTTAAAATCTAGCCAAGATACTTTAGTTCTGAATTCCGTTAAACAATGAAAATAATCCTTTTTCAGACTACTTGCATGTTGAGTTTTATTCTTAATTTCAAAAGCCAGCAACTTAAAGAGGATGGATCTATGCAAACGACTGCCATGAAAATGCTTTAAGCTAGTCTTAAACTGTAAGAATTTGGGAAAAACTTCATACTCCTTACAAGTGGTTAAAAAGACCAAATCCTGAGCTGCCTTGTGTGATGTTGCTGGCTTTTGAAATTAAGAATAAAACTCAACATGCAAGTAGTCTGAAAAAGGATTATTTTCATTGTTTAACAGAATTCAGAACTAAAGTATCTTGGCTAGATTTTAAAGTACTCATTGCAAAAATTAATTGCAACACTAACAACAGACTTAAGATGACAAAATTAACACACAGTAAAAAACTTCACAGTTTAGGAGTCCCTAAATGTTCTTCTCTAAATGCTAATGATGTTATTACGAATTTGTCCAGTATAAAGCTTAGCAAACTTGAAGAGGATGCGTTGATGTTTGGTTTGGATTTTGGTCTTGCAGTTGCTAAACCCAAATTTGTTAATCATTTTATGGCATTTGAGAAACTTATTAATACTATATCCAAGTTGCCTCTATACAGTACCTCAAATAAACTAGTTAATTTTAAAGGAATTGCTGATAAGGTATGCAAAATTGCTCATGATTCATTTAAGAATGTCAATAATTTTTCAATGTCTCTATGCAATAGGCAAAAATTCAATGTATTAAAAACTCTGAAACAGGACAGTAGCATCATTATTACTAAACCTGATAAGGGAAGAGGGGTAGTAATTTTGGATAAGAGTACATACATTGAAAAGGTTCACAGTATTTTATCTGATACTTCTAAATTTCTTAAGTTAGATATTGATCCATTTCCATACATTCTGAAATTGGAAGACAAACTTAACAGACTCTTAAGGACCTTAAAAGATAAGGCTATAACTTCAGTTACATATGACTACTTGTTTGCATCAGGATCAGTGCCTGGTATTTTGTATGGACTACCTAAAATACATAAACCTTCTTGTCCTATCAGACCGATTCTTTCAGCTATTGGTACATTTAACTACAACCTTGCAAAATTCTTTGTACCTATACTTAGCCGTCTCACTAGTAATGAATATACAGTTCGCAATTCGACAGCCTTTGCACAAGAATTTGGGAAGTTATGCTACTCCCATCCGGTTTATATGGCCAGTTTTGATATAAACAGTTTGTTTACCAATATTCCCCTTGATGAGACGCTACAGATATGTACGGATAACTCTTTTGTAAGCCTTGATGAGTTCCTAAATTTTACCAAGAAACAGTTTAAATCTCTTCTCGAATTTGCAGTCAAAGATTGCATATTTTTGTTTAACAATAACTATTATAAACAAGTTGATGGGGTTGCAATGGGTTCTCCTTTGGGTCCTACCTTGGCTAATGTATTTCTTTGTCAGCATGAGGTGTCATGGCTTAAAGATTGCCCTGCTCATTTTAAACCGTTGCTGTACCGTAGATATGTTGACGACTGTTTTTTGTTATTTAGGCAGTCTGATCATGTAAATGATTTTTTGAATTACATTAATCATAAGCACCCTAATATTGAATTCACTGTAGAAACAGAGGAAAATAGAAGGCTTCCTTTCCTTGATGTTTTAGTTCATAGAAATGACTCCAGTTTCAGTACCTCTGTTTATAGGAAGAGTACCTTTACAGGACTTGGTCTTAATTTTTTGTCTTTTGTACCCAGGGTCTTTAAATTCAACTCCTTTAAGACTTTGTTATTCAGGTGTTATAACCTTTCCTCGGATTGGAATTTGTTCCATTTAGAAATTAGTAGGCATAGAACATATTTCTTGAATAATGGATATCCTTTGGATCTTTTTGAAAGTACCTTACGCAAGTTCCTGGATAAATTATTTAGTTGCACAAAGCCTGTGTCTTTAGTTCCCAAACAAGTACTTTATATTAGCTTCCCTTATTATGGGCACAGCAGTTTTCACATCAGAAAGGAATTAAATAAACTGCTTAATATAGTTTATCCACAGGTTTCATTTAGGCTCACCTTTATGAATTCATATATTATTAGATCCCTTTTTGGGTATGAGGATAGAATCCCAAAAGCTAAGCTCTAACACTGTGTACAAGTTTAATTGTTCCTACTGTAATGCAGGATATATTGGGAGTTGTATTCGAAACCTGAAAATTAGGATGTTCGAACACAAAGGCCTGTCATATAGAACCACTTTACCACTCTCAAACCCTCCCTTCTCGGAAATTAGGGAACATTCATTTGTTTCGGGTCATACATTTGATCTGGATGATTTTGAGATTTTAATGACAAATAATGATAAAACTAGTCTTAGAATAGCGGAATCATTGTTTATTCATGACTTAAAGCCTTCACTGAATACCTATGAGTCTTCCATTAAATTATTTACCCACTGATTCACGGATTCGATTCAGCAGTCTCGTACAGCTCAACCAAGTTACTTTTCCACAGACTTTCCTCTACTGATTAGTTGCTTTGTGTAGTTGCCACGGTGTGGACGTGTTTAGGTTAGATTTTTCGTAATTTTGTGAATTTTTTTTTTTTTACTACATTTTAAAAATTTAATTTGTATATATTTTATTGGTTTTTATTAATTGTGAATGAGGTTTTGGTCATACTTCATTTTGTAATTCATTTTACGTATTTTAGTTTGTCTGATGATGAGGTTGGATTTCCTCGAAACGCCACTGAAATAAATTGTGAACATGGCCCCAGTTCATCGTCTCCTTGTCCTGGTCTTCAGTTTTATATATGCCATCAGGTTCCCTACTGGATCCTCAGTTGTTAACATTCTATATATATATATATATATATATACACACACACACACACACACACACACACACACACACACACACACATACACACACACACGAGCAGCCGGAGAGAGAGGTCGTCCCAGGCATCGCTCCTAACCTTGAGTAGTTTCAGGAATTTTGTCTGTCCTGTCTCCTAGGGTCTTTCTTTAAATTTAAAATAATGAAAGTTGGTAGACTACCAAAAATGTAAAGATTTGTTGGCAATAGTATACATGAATGTTTGTGGCTTATTCGGTAACAGCTGTTTAGGTACTTTACCGGTACGTTAAAGATGGCCGAAAATGTAAACAATGAGGGAATGGAATTTCAAGGATTTGATGCTAATACTAATGTCATGGACCTGGTGAAAACATTAATTATGAGGATTAGTGAACTCGAAAAAAAAGTAGAGAATCTAGTGATAAAGGATGTGTCAGGAAATACGGAAACCACCATACAGAGTCTAATCCAGTCCAACAGAAACAGCCAATGAAGAGATTAAGAATTTGAAGAGGGAGAATGTTGAACTGAGGAGGAAACTTGAAGAGAGTACTAATAAAACGGAGAAGGTGAGTAATGTACTAGAAGAACACAAGGCAAAGTGGGCACACGTAGAAGAAGAACAGAAAGAAGTGGTCAGCTTAAGAGAGATCATCCAGGAAGAAAGGGAAATGAACAAGAAAGAAATGGAAGAAAATGTAGTGAAAATACTGAAGAAAAAAGAGAAAATAGTGAGAGAAACTGTAGAAAGGAACAGATGTGTGGTAGTATTTGGAAACAGGGAAGAGGAAGAAAAGGTTAGGTTCGCAAGACTCGAGAAAGACACGAACATGGTGAGAGGAATATTAGGCAAGATTGACCCCGAAGGAGACAAGTGGGTAAAAGAAATTGAGGAAGTAAGGAGGATAGGGCCTTATAAGAAAGGGGAAACAAGACCAATGAGAGTCAAGTTTACATCAGAAAGTGTAATAAATGAGATACTTAAAGTGACCTGGAAATTAAGCAAAGAGGCGGGGATGGAAAATATTATAATAAGAAAAGATCTGAATGAAGAAGAAAGAGAAGTTTTAAAATCATTAAAGGAAGAAGTAAAGGAAAAAAATGATAAGAGGACAGAGGAAGAACGTAATACTTTTTTTTTGGAGAGTATTGGATATGAAAGTAAGGAAATGGTATTTAAGGAAATAGAAGTGAAGGAAACTAAGGGGGATGGTTGTGAAAGATCAGAAGTTGAAGAAGTGATATGGACAGAGAGTAGGAGAGAAGAGGGTATTAATAATGTCAAAAATAATTTGAAGGTGATATATACTAATGTTGATGGTTTCATATCAACAAGGATCGAAATTAATGATTTCTTGAGAGAACATGAACCTGATGTCATGTGCCTTGTAGAGACCAAATTAAGAGAAGATATTGATGTTCATTTGGGAGATGGTAAATACAAACTGTGGAGAAAAGACAGGAAAGAAAAAAAGGGAGGAGGAGTGATGATAGCAGTGAAGAACAACATAAATGTAGATACTGTGGAAATGGGAGAAGGCAGGGCTGAAGTGATATATATGAAATTAGAAACTGGAGAGAATGTTAAGAGAGATATGGCGGTAGTGTATGTTCCCCCAAAGACGAGAGCATAGAAGGATGACGAATACCATGAGATGTTGTCAGATATGGCTAGCTACTTGCAAAAAATAATTGAGAAAAGCAATAATATAATTTTGGTGAGTGACTTTAATTGTAAAGAGGTGAACTGGGAGGAATGGTACTCGGGAGGCGGCGAGGATTTGTGGGGTACTATGTTATTAAATATAATAATGAATAATGTGATGACGCAGTGGGTCAAAGAAGAGACACGGTTTCGAGGTGAGGACACACCAGCAAGGTTAGATTTACTGTTCACCAAAGAACCCGATGTAATAGAATCATTGGAATATCTCTGTCCTTTGGGAAAAAGTGATCACGTGGTCATTGAGTTCCAGATGTTAATAGGAAACGTCGAGCCAAGAGACGAGCTTCATAGACAGGGAAGATACAACTTTGGCAAAGCAAATTTTACAGGATTGAGAAACTTTTTTGAAAATGCGGATTGGAGAAAATTCAGAGAAACAAGAGAGATACAGAGGAAGTGGGATATCTTTCTAGACCTCTATAATTTGGGAGTGGAAAAATTTGTACCAAGAGTAAGAGGGAAAGAAAACAGGAAAAAGGAGTGGTTTAATAGAAGGTGTATGATAGCCAAAAAAGAGAGATAAGGCGTGGAACAATTGGAGAAAGAGAGGTAACGACAGAACAAAGGAAGAATATAAAAGAACAAGAAACGAATACACAAGAATACGTAGGGAAGAAGAAAGGAATTTTGAAAAAGATATAATTGACAAATGCAAGGATGAACCCAAACTGTTTTATAGATTTGTTAATGGCAAACTGAAACAAAAGGAAGGAATCACCAAGCTGAAAGTAGATGGAGAGGTCTTTAAGGATGCGGCAATGTAAGCAGAAATAATGAACAAACGTTTCCAGTCAGTTTTCACTAAAGAAAAGGAGCTTGTGGAAGGGGAGGGAGTGATTAGAAATGTTCCGGTGATGAAAGATATAAAAGTGGAGCTGCAGGAAGTGTATAAATTACTGGAAACTCAAGATGTAAGGAAAGCCCCAGGACCTGATGGAATTTCTAATTGGGTACTGAAGGAATGCAGAGAACAACTGGCGGATAAAATTCACAGCTTAATTGTATGCTCACTGGAAGAGGGGAAAGTGCCAAAAGAATGGAAGAGGGCAAATGTGGTACCAATTTACAAGGGAGGAAACAGGGAAGAACCCCTGAATTATAGACCAGTGTCTCTAACCAGCATGGTCGCAAAATTGTGTGAGAGAATCCTGAAAGACAGATGGATAAAATATCTGGAAGAGATGAATATTTTGGCTGAATGTCAGTTTGGATTCAGAAGTGGAAGGTCATGTGTTTCAAACTTGTTGAGCTTTTACTCAAGAGCGATTGATGTGGTACAGGAGAGAGATGGTTGGGTGGATTGTGTGTACTTAGACTTAGAGAAGGCCTTTGACAAGGTACCTCATAAGAGACTAATGTGGAAACTAGAATATATAGGAGGACTAAAGGGGAAACTTCTGGAATGGATGAGAGACTTTTTGAGAGACAGACAAATGAGGACAGTAATAAAGGAAAAGATGTCTGGATGGAGGGAAGTAACAAGTGGAGTCCCTCAAGGCTCAGTGTTGGCGCCAGTAATGTTCCTGATTTACGTAAATGATATGGTAGATGAAGTGAACAGTTATGCGAGTCTGTTTGCTGATGATGTAAAGATCTTGAGGAAGATAGAGGTTGAGGAGGATTGTAAAATACTGCAGGAGGATTTGGATAGGATACACAATTGGAGCCAGACGTGGGAAATGAAATTTAATGTAAAGAAATGTAAAATATTGGAAATGGGTAAAAGTACCAGGAGACCACCACTGAATTATTTTTTGGGTAATGAATTAATCACAAAAAGGAGAGAAGAGAAAGATTTGGGAGTGCTGGTCCAAGATAGTTTGTCACCAGAAAAGCACATTAACAAGATAGTTGGAGAGACTTATAAGCTCTTGACTAACATAAGAGTAGCATTTCATTATATGGATGAGGAAATGATGAAAAAATTTATAGTGGCCATGATCCGCCCCAGGTTAGAATATGCAGCGGTAGTGTGGTCCCCACACAAAAAGAAAGATATAAACAAGATTGAGAGAATACAAAGATCAGCAACCAAGATGGTCCCCAGTCTGACAGACCTGTCATACAGAGAGAGGCTGGAAAAACTGGATTTGCCTTCGTTAGAGGAAAGGAGAAAGAGGGGAGACATGATTGCGGTGTTCAGGACCATGGTGGGAGTAGATAAAATTGACAAAGAAGATCTGTTTGTATGGGATAAGAGAGCAACAAGAGGACATGGAATGAAATTGAAAAAGTCAAGCTGCTTGAAGGATATCAAGAAATATAGCTTTCCTTACAGAAGTATAGACTTATGGAATAGCCTGGACAAAGAGATCATCCAGTCTAAAAACTTAAACGAGTTTAAAGTTAAATTCGACTTATTGGGAAACAGCGACGGAAACCCACGAGCATAGTACATTCCGTGTATATCACAATTAGGTATATTCTTAAATATTTGAAACGACTTAGACAAAGAGGTGGTGCATGAGAAAAACATTCATGTGTGTAAAGGTAGACTTGATAAATGTGGATATGGAGACAGGACAACACGAGCATTGCTCAATTCCTGTATACTACAAATAGGTAAATACAAATAGGTAAATACATACAGTAGAACCTCTCTCATTCGGACTATATGGGGGGAAGGGTTGTCCGAATTAGCAGATTGTCCGGACCATCAGGGTAGTCTCCAGTTCATACCAAACTCTATCTACATATGGTATGTTTGTTAATTATTAACATATGTGGCATATGTCAACCCTACGTAACTGCAAAAGATGAAAGGATACCGGTACTAAAATAACAAAACTAATCATGTACGATAGTTTTGTATTGCATAATTTACAAGTAAGGCCATTACAAGAAACTAGCCTACATTTTAAATTGTAGTAAGTGACTAAGGCCCATGTAGGCAAAAAAAAATAATAATAATTAATTAACTAATATTTGGAATAAAAATAAAACTTTTGTAGGCAAAAAATACATTGTCATCTTTGGCATATTGATAACACCCATATGGGCAAGAAGCTAATGTTTGATGTACAAGTAAAGCACATTTAAGTACAAAAAATAACCTACAGTAATCACTAAACACTGCAGAATATTCTGACCCATTTTTGTGTAAGCAAACTCCTCCTTTTAACACCTTTATTCATTACAGAAGCTACACTTGCATTAAGGGGCGTGGTAAGGAGGATTAACCTTTGAAATACAGCGTAAAAATATAAATGGTTGGTGAACTAGTTGATGGAACGAATGCTAGCGTGTGTTTAAACAGGCGCCCTAGTTGCGACCTAGCGTGATCCGAGACTAAACGAATGACGATCGCTTTCCGCGTCGATACTGAAAATGACTTTAGAATTACTTTCAACATATTTTTGGAGCTTATTATTTTTAAATTTTGTCCGGATTAACAGAAATCCGGATTAAAGGGGTCCGGATTAAAGAGGTTCTACTGTATATATATACACACACACACACACACACACACACACACACACACACACACACACACACACACACACACACATATATATACACACACACACACACACACACATATATATACACACACGCACACATATATATATATATATACAGTGGAATCTTGGTCCTCGAACGTCTCACGTGTCGAACAAATCGGACCTCGATGAAAAAATTCAAGAAATTTTTGCTCCAGAGGTCGACCGAAATATCGAACCTCGACCAACCTGAACGTAGCCGAACGAAGGGAAGCTGGCCGACCGACAGTCACGCGTCCACCTTTGTTGTTCGTCAACGTTGTTGTCCTGCTGTGCTTCACATTTTTCTTGATTCAGTGCAGTATTAGCCCCTAATAATGGCTCCAAAGAAAGCAAGTTCATCCAGTACGGCTACTGGCAGTGAAAAGAGGAAAGTGGTGCGGAAAATAATTGAAGAAGTGGAAAAATTACAGTGGAAGCTCAATTATCCAGGCTCGGATTATCCAGCTTTCGGTATATCCGGGCCGTGACCCAATGGTTCAGTGGTACAGTAATTCATAGAATTATCCGTACGATAGCTCTGGTTTAAACAGGAAGCATCCAGTTTCTAGGGAGAGAGGCATGGATAAACCAGAGAGTCTTGCTCACCCTGCCCCCACCCACACCTCCTGCCCGCGACTCGATCACAAGGGTGGTAGGATGGAGTTTGGTGAGGCAACTGATACTCCTGACGTAGCCTAACCTTGCTTAACTACTTAATAATTTAACCTAATTTAACCTAACCTGGGCTCCAGTTGGGAAATTGGGAAACTAAATCCACTTTTGTGTACGATGAGTTTCTTCCATTATGCCCGAAGCAATCGTAGGTACGGCTTAAAGAACGTGATAAAAGAGAAAATCTTTCAGCAAGAGAAGGTAATTTACTACCCTCAAAATAGAAAAACACAGAAAACAAACTGGAGGAATATTAAGTGAATTGGTGAGGTCTTTAGGCTGTATGCTTAGACGAAAAGTAATGGGTTTCCTAGTTTTAGGGAACGAAATGAAACAAGAATGTCTGCTAATCAGAAAAAAAAAAAAAAAATACTCGTGTTCTCGTAAGTTAGCATTCAGTTCTGCATTCTTCGTTAGGTATCGCGCCTCCCAACACATTTCGGACCAACAGAGCATTGTTATTTCTTCCTCTTACATTTACTGTTCACTCTTTTGTTCGTTCTTAAGTGTACTGTATGTGTGAAAGAGAGTATTAATACAAACAATAATGCATTCCATTAACCCCATCATAGCTGTCAGCCTCGAACAATGCTTTACTGTACCGGTGTCAGGGATGTTGGGTTAGGGAGAGCTGTAAAAAACTGCGAACAATTATGGGAAGGGAACGAAGGTCACTGGTATGTTTTCACAACCCTCCTCTACAATCTCAGTCAGGCGGCCTGCCACTTCATCTCAGATGTTTTCGCCGATATGTTTAAATGCTAATGTAACATGCACCCTAATTATGAGTAAGTTTCTTCCAATATGCCGGAAACAAACGTAGGTAAGGCTTAAGGAACGTTATGATAATAAGAAAACAAACTAGAAAAATACAAAAACAAACTAGAGAATATGAATTGAATTGGCAAGGTTATTAGGCTGTATGCTTGGACGAAAATTTACGAGTTTCACAATTATAGGGGACGAAATGGAACTAATAAGAAAAAATACTTTCATCTCAAGTGTTCTCGTAAGGTGGCATTCAGTTCCACATTCTTTGTTCGATGTCGCTTCCCAACACATTTCGGACCGACAGAGCATACAGTTATTTCTGCTTATTACAGTTAAGTGTACATTTATTTCACATTCTTTTGTTCGTTCGTGTATGTGTGAAAGAGAGAGTATTGATACAAACAATAATGTATTCCATTAACCCCTTACGGCTGCTAGCCTTGAACAATGCTTTACTGTACCGGTGTCAGTAACGTTAAGTTAGGGTGAGCCATAAAAACTGCGAACAATTATGGGAAGGGAACCAAGGTCACTGGTATGTTTATACGACCCTACTCTACCATCCCAAACAGCTCGGCGGTCCTTTCATCCCAGATGTTTTCGCCGATGTGTTTAAATGCTAAAGTAACATGCACCCTAACTTTATGTTTAAATTCTAATGTAACATGCCCCCTAATTTTCTTTCACGAATCATAACAAATCACAAGATGGGTTTAGGGAGGAGGGGAAAAAGCCAGGTGTACCAGACGAGTCTTTTCACATCTGTAAGAAAAAGAAACTGACTTTATAACTTTGAAAAAATGGTTTCAAGGTCTGCCACGGGAGCACACAAATTTCTGAACTCACGAACATTGAGTATTTGAGGGGGGTAAACATACGCTTTGCTGTAAGCAGTAAAAGCACCTTACCAAATCAGTTCATCCTGATAGTCGGTTATATTTTTCTGATTATTTCTGGGTTGGTAAATAAACATTTCTTGTTAAATCTTTCCCCGCTGTTTTTATCTGTTCTGGTGTGACGACTCTTTGATTCGTTAACGTAATGGCAGAAGACACTGTTCTAATCTAAGTGTTTCAACCTGGCCTAACCTAGCTTAACAGCACCTAATAATGTAACCTAACCTAATCTTCAGTTGGGAAGTTGGGAAACGAAGTCAACATTTGAGTACGATGAGTTTCGTCTATTGTGCTGGAAACAATCGTAGGTACAGCTTTAGAACGTGACGATACTAACAGGGAGGAAATCTTTCAGTAAGAAAACGTGATTTACCGAACTGAATATAGTCTGAAAAATACTGAAACAAGATGGAGGAATATACATTGAACTGGAAAGGTCTTTCTGGTACTTAAGTGTACATTTACCGGTAAATAAATCAGTTTAACAGTACAGTACTTGTGTTTCCGCCAGATTAATCGTGCTTTCGGATTAATCAGGCACCCCTTAACACCATATAGCCCGGATAATCGGGCTATCTCTGTATTGCTTAAATTCATCAATGAGAAACAGTTAGCAGGAGACAGTGTTAGTGAGTATATAATTTTTGAAAAGGCAAGAGAAACATATATAATATATATATATGTGTGTGTGTGTGTGTGTGTGTATATATATATATATATATATATATATATATATATATACAGTAATCACTCCAGTATCCGGAGTAATAGAGCCATCGGTAGGTTCTGTTATTGGTTTCGTCCGGATATTGGGCCCCAGCTTATGGACTTGTATTTATGGACCTTAACTCAGAGAAACACCTATACAACTTCCTCTGGACATGCATAGCACCTATTTAACACCCAAATCACACCAATGAGGCACATAAATGACTGAAATAAATGCAAAAGAAACATAAAATGAGGGTTTAGAAGTATGTTCATACATTAATAAACATTCTGGTACTTATGGACCCTAACCCAGCCTAACTCTGAAAAACACATTCCTACTGCACATGCATGAGGTAAGTATAGTATGGAAAAAAGTACAGTTTGAAACATTCTGGTAAGTATAGTATGGAAAAAAGTACAGTATCAAACATTCTGGCTACTTACAGCAAGTCCCTGGCCACCTCGATGAATAACCGCCTCCTCTCTGACTCTGACAATAAGAACGATTTCCTGAAGCACTTGCAGTACACTCTTCCTGAAGTCTTGCACTGAACTTAGTCAATAACACACAGAAGTCCGTTCTTTTCACAGTGTTCACTTTAGTCCAAATAATGTTCCATTTTAATTTAGTGTTGCAGATTAACTTTTCCCAAGTTTTTTTTATTTTCCAAAGCCAAAACAAAGAAGGTTAGTTACGTTAAATTTAGTTTCCACTGAGTCTTTTCTCTCATTTCGAAAACCTTAACACAACACACCGTTTTTTTCACTGCACAACACTCAAAATTCCCGTGTGGTCTAGTGGAGAAGTTCTTGCTGTTTATTCACTGTCAGAGTCCGAGAGTATCACTGGCAGGCGACCAAGGGGTGCATCGCTGGGTCGTGGTGATGGCGTACCGACTGCAGAAGACTCTGATGAAAGCCACAAACTCAGGTCGAGCTGTGACTGCATCGTGGCTGATGTGCTGGGCTGTGGCTCGGAGCATGAGGGCCTGTCTTGGGGAGGCAACGGAGTGGAGCCAGGGCTTGGCACAGCGGGGGTCACGGGCCTGAAAAAACTGTCAATCGTTGACTGACGCAAGGACCGACGATTCTGGTGATTGATGATGCGCTGCCTGAAAGCACACACTTCCTCCACGAGTCCCAAGGGCCCCATCTCCCTGTCGCAGTCCTGGTGTTCCAGGTAGTCTAGGACGAACTCTAGATGTTCCCAGAGTGCGCTCAGCTTGGGAATGGCTGGAGTAGTGTCCTGCTGAGAGGAGTCCGCATCATCGTCGCCTTCGTCGTCGGAATCTTCAAGTTCGGGACTGACACCAGCAACCGAAGACGCGATCTCGATATCAGACAACGTCTGATACCCAGGATCGCCCTCGTCGTCGTCCAACCACTCACGTACATCGTCCACATCAACAACGTCGCCGTGCGTACGTAGCCGTGCATGGAAGTCATCTACGTCAAAGCCCAGAAAATCGTACTCCACATCTGTTCCGAGAAGCAGACGAGACCAACCATTTTCAAGAGTTTTCACAGGGACTTCCTTCCATGCACTAGCCCAGTTGTACAGCGCAGACTTGATGTTGTAGCGGCGAAGGTTTTCCAAAGTCCGCTTGCCTCGAGTGTCACGTCCTTCCCTGTGCTCGTCCTCGTCCTCGAGAAGAACCATCACCTCGTCCAGGAACTTCCGATGGTACAGGCGCTTTGTTGCCACGATCAGTCCTTGGTCCATGGGTTGAATGAGAGCAGTCGTATTAGGTGGCAGAAACAAGCACCTAATACGGCCATTCTCAGCAACCAAGTCCTTGTCGCACGGGTGGGCAGGTGCATTGTCGAGCAGAAGGAGAGCCTTTACCTGGTCGTGAGGGATTCCCAGTGTCTTCGTCTGGTACTGGATGACCTCCTTGATGAAGTGACGGTGAAACCAGTCTTTGAAAATCACAGCTGTGAACCATGCTTTCAAAGAATGGTACCATACGACAGGAAGGACATCCATCACCCCATGAAGGCACCGAGGCTGCTTTGCGCGGCCAACAACAACGGGCTTAAGCCGGTGCATGCCGTTAGCACTGGCACAACACAAAGCAGATATCCGTTCCTTAGAAAGTTTGCGGCCAGGTACACGCTTCTCCTTCTCCTCGGCTAGAGTGTTCGTTGGCAGCGAGCGATAGAATAGACCAGTTTCGTCTGCGTTATAGACTTGACCGAGAGTGAGGCCCTCCCTGTCGATCAAGCCTTTCACCTTGTGCTGAAACTCGTCCACTCCATCCTCGTTAGCGTTCAATGCTTCGCCATGTGCTTTACGGTTAGTAAGGCCATGTCGCAACTTGAATGCGAAGAGCCAACCCTCGGATGCCTTGAAGTCTAGGGCGTCGTGAAGCCTTGCAAACTTCTCAGCAGCAGCCTTCAGCTCCGTTCCACGTACCATCACACCAGCTGCACGTTGCTGTCGGTACCAAATCAACGTGGATCGGTCGATTTGTGCAAACTTGGGGGTAAACATAACCTTCCTTTCCACGTTGCGTTTGCTTCTCGATGAGAAGTCAGCCGTGTACTGCATGAGTTTGTCTCGGAAACGTTTGATATCGAACAAAGTAGACCGGGCCAGGTTATACTCGCGGAGAATGCGGGAAGAAGACCAACCCGCATCAACTTTCTCCAATATCTCCCTCTTCTTTTCCAGAGTCAGCACCACTCTCTTCCTTTTCTCAGGTGGCGGGGCCATCATCACACACACTAAGAGGAGGGCCGAGAGCAGCAGGAGGCCTTGCAGCAAGTACGGCATCACCACAAAAGCGAGCACGTGGGCAGCCATTTCGAAGAGCGTAGGTCCAGTCGCGGTGAGAGACAGGCGGGAAGTGGGGAGGTTGCAGCGGCGCTCTATCGGACGTCGGAGGAATGACGAACCAAAACAATTCTCTCCCGCGGCGCGCGCGGCAAGTTCAAATTACGGACGGCAAAAAATTGATCCCCCCCCCCCCGGACGATTTTGGAAATGTTGGATCTTAGGACGATAAGGTCCGGGTAGTGGGGATGTTCGGGTATTGGGCGTCTGGATATTAGAGTGATTACTGTATATATATATATATATATATATATATATATATACAGTAATCCCGCATTTTTTGCGGATTTTTTGTCTACGGTTTTGCCCTCTCGCGGATTTTCTTAGCATCAATAAGTTCAACAAAAATATCCTTGAATATACAGAAAACAAAAAATTTGAAATTCCCGCAGCTTCCAATTGTAGCGCGGTAAACTCACGCCACCCTCTGTCCCTTCCCCGTGGCCCCTCTGCCAGTGTTACCATATCTAGCATAATTTTATTCTTTTAGCATAATTTTGATCAAATTTTCGAGTCTGGAATATTTTTTAGCATATTAGAAGTTTTAGAATCATTCTAGCATAATTTAGAATGGAATGGAATATTTTTGGAATAATTTTATAAAAGCTACAAATCAGTGAGAGAGAGAGAGAGAGACGAATAAGGTAAGAAGATGTTTGAATAGTTGGTTACTTTCAGTTTGGGCTTGGTTGGGTTGGATTAGGTTAGGTTAGGTTAGGTTTTAGGTTAGGTTCGGTTAGGTTAGGATAAGTTTGAGCTTTGTACTTTACCCATGAAACCTAGGTTTTTCCGATGGATTTTGGTATGATTCATTCGATTTTCAGCTTCATTTCAGTCGGAAATGACCATTTTCTGTGTTTCCCCCCCTCCCTATAACCCCCGATTCCCCAAAGATCCCCCATTATTTCAGGGGGATGGGGGGGGGGTCATATCTCAAAATCTGGTTATTTCCGACGGAATTGATGCTCAAAATCGAATGAATCACATCAAAATCCAGCAGAAAAACGTAAGTTTCGTGGGAAAAAGCAGTATGGGCAGATACCAATATTTATCCTCTTACAGTATGTAGGTTCATTTTAATATTTTCATAGTAAACAATACATAATTAATATGTTGCACAAATATGTATAGAATTTTATCATTTAGCTTCAAGTTAGCATAATTCATTTTTTACTTGGAACAAATTTGCTCAATCTAGCATAATTTTTTCATTGCCCTAGCATAATTTCGTTGTTTGGATATGGCAACACTGCTCTCTGTCCCGCATTCCTCAGTCGGACCAGTCCACGCCTGACTGTCATAAGTGGCTGGTGTGCTTGTAACCACACTATGATATGAGCCTCTTGCCTCCCATTTGCTTTCCACATGGCCCCAGGACGTAAGCCAGCCTCACCAAAGGCTAACAATACAATTAGTAAGAACTCCAAAGTGACAAAACGATCAAGAAAAGTTATGACCTTAGCAGAGAAAACTGTGTTACTGGACAAGCTAAGAAACGACCGTGCGAGTGTTTGCTATCACCAGTTAATGCATCTTTTTATTTTGTACTGTTTTGTGAATAAATGTGTAGATAATTGTGTATTACAGTACGGTGTTTACGTTTTTCCTTCATAATGGAGTATGTGCTTTCAATCTTGTAAGAAGGTATTTCGGGATGACTATGGAGGTTTCGGGACAATTCGCAGTCACAACAAACACAAAACAATTCGCCTTCATTAATGAAGATAGCTATGGGTGACACTAGAATATAATTCAAAGGCGACTACAGCGAGGAAGAAACAAGTTAATTATTGACTAAAGGTGCAACTAATAAGTAATATCCAGAACCTACGCTACTGAACATAGACTTTGCTGGATCCCCCTGAAATATAGTTATTAAAGTATTGATTAATTAATAATAAGTATATTGATGAAAGTTTTGATTAGTATATTTATAGAATGGCGGGGAATCGTCCAGGGTGCGAATTGTTCTGAAGGGGAATCGTCCATGTTTTGACGGGGAATTGTCTGACGGCGAATTGTCTCGCAATCAGTATGGACGTGGACTGTGTGATGGGCAGCATGGTGGATACAAGTGTAAGATTCAATTGTTAATAGAGTATTCGCGGAATTGAATTTTCGCGGGGGTTACAAGAACGTAACTACCGCGAAATATGCGGGATTCCTGTATATATATATATATATATATAGTAATCCCTCAATTATCCGATGTAACAGAGCCAAAGGCATGTCCGGAAAGTGGTCCCATCTGGATAGTGGGCCCCTGCCTACTGGACTGGTACTTATGGACCCTGACCCAGCCTAACTTTGAAAACCACCTAAATAACTCCCTACTTGATAAGCATAGCACCTATTTAAACCTATTTAAGACCCTATTCACACCAGTAATGGACATAAAGCATGAAATAAATGAAAAGGAACCAGAGAATGAGGAATTAGAAGTGAGTATGGAAAATACTTCCCAGTGTCCAGGGTACTTACAACAAATCTGTGGTCGCCTCCTCTAAGACTCTGGTAGTGGTGAAAATGCTCTTGAAGTACATACAGTAATCCAGTGTTGTGCTTCACTTATATCTTTGCACTGTGAGTTATAATTGTTTATCACCTCACATTCTGTTCTTAATTGCGCCATGCCAGTTTCAACCACCACTTTGCACTCCTCACTTAATCCTTTGCACTCTGAATTCTTATTTCTTAACACTGCACAACACTGTAAATTCCCATGTGGTCTTGTGGTGAGGTATTGCAGTTTATTCACTTTATTCACAAAACAAGCACGTGCGACATCCATTGCGATGAATATCTATAATCACTCTCCTTATAATCAGCAGCATGTTTATTTTTGCACTGTGTATGCTAGCAGATTAATCAAAGAGAGCAGATAGTCCATCATCTCCATTCTCTATATCTTCATACATGTGAAAAATCTCTTTAGTAATGGATCATGCTGATTCACTACGAAACGAACTTTTCAACACCAAATTGGCCCACATTTGGTGATGAAAAATACCAAATGGCAACCCTGACTGTGGAGGGGGGAGGAAGGATGGAAGGGGTGGAGGGGCTGTGCATAAACAACAGCTGTTCGGCAGCACGCGGTGCTGCACGCCAATTTCAAATTGCAAGTGGGAAAAAATTTGGATTTTGGAGTTTTTTTTTTTTTCTTTTTTTGGCCATTTTTGGGTTCCGAAGGTCCAGGCCCACAATGTCCAGAAAGTGGGCGTCCTTATAGTACAGGGATTACTGTATACATTATATACAGTGCTCCCTTAACATCCACAGGGATTAGGTAACAGAGACACCCGTGTATGTTGAAAATCCGCTGATATCTGCTGCCCCTCTTAAAAACACCCCTGGACCCCCCTTAATCTTTTGGCTGCAGGGGCTGTGATGACAACATACTGACTGTGCTCATTGCGGAGAAATAGGAAAAAAATTGTGTGTTTTCAACTCGTATTTTAACCCACTTTAATCTTGAGAGCTAAAATTTTTGTCAGACAAAGGTCAATCTTTCTACTATCGTTTTCAACAAACTGCCTGTCGGTTGGCACTCCAGGCACAGAGAATGATTTGAGAGAATACAAGGTGTGTTTTGACTGACCCAGGAAATATCCCAAGGAGGTGGAAATTTCCACCAGAGCACAAGTACAAAATAGGGTTACAGCCACATTACTTCATCAGAGTAATTGCAATAATAATAAAAATAAAACATTTCTGGCCAGTCATCTATGATTTTGTTACGACATTACAGCGTTTACGTTCGACTTTAGCAAAACAGTAATGGTGTGAGGAAAATCATTACATACTTTATCAGACTTCATGAATGACTTTTATAACCACTTACTTTTCTAAAGCTTATTGATGTAAAGTCATGAGTCATTTCATAGCAGTTCTGCACAGTTTGCAACTGCAAAAATATTTGCTAGCTAATGTGCTTAGTATCATGACTTCTCTGATTATCGCAAAAAATATCACTAAATCACTTGTATTTTCTCACAGTGATTCACAATATAATATAAAATAACACTTTCAGCCACTCTTGTATGATTTCGGTGCATACTGCTTCATATTATTTACGAGAGGGGGGGGGGAGGGCAGCAAACCAGTTTAGACCAGCTCATCAAGGTGTACGAGAGAAAAGAGGGGGGAGGGCAGCAAACCAAATTAGACCAGCTCATCGAGGGTGCATGGAAGAAAAGAAATACTCCCAGCCCGTGAGCCCGTCCTAACTTTTCCATGCATCCATCATCCAATCCTACATTGTCCCATGTGGAGCATAGGAACCCAGGGCTAGGCAGTTGGTCCCGACATTTAAGATGAGAGTGACCAGCCTCACTCATCCCTGAGTGGCATTACATGAGCAATCAACCCCAACCACCCTTTCACCAGCTCAATCCAATTGGAGCGCAATAATTACCCACTAAACCACCAGGTGCCAGAATTTGGTTATATGGTTACCACCCAGCATAGTAAATGGTTTCCTGGTTTGCAGGAAACCATTTGGCTTATCACTCAGTGTAGATTCACCCACAGGCAGAAGGAAGAGGAAAGAATGAAGGAAAGAAAGACAGGAGAGGATGGAAGGAAAGAAGGATGGAGGAGAGGAAAGGGCAGACACCCGAGAGCAACACTACATTGAGTGAGTGGATGGTGAGTGCCTCCACCTACCACTAACTTTTCCCCTGATGAATTAATGGCATTAATAAGTGAAGTGGCCAGAAGGAAGAGTGTTACGGTATAATTGATTCACTGGATAAAGCCATCACTAAAAACAGCCATGAACTGTGAATGGGGTAATGTTCCTGTGAGAAGAGTGGAGAAATTGCAAGATACAGTAGTGAGAAAATGGCAGAGTTTAAGAGCAGTGTGGAAGAAAGATTGGGAAGGTATGAGTTAGAGCAGATGGAAGGGGTGGAAGACGTATGTACAGTAAGATATTCGTGGAAGAGATAGGCGTAGTGTGTGAAGTTGGTGTGGGATTAGGAGGAAATGCAGGGATGTGCAAGGGACAGCATAGTGGAATGATGAGGTGAAACGAGCTGTGGAACAAAAGAAGAAGGCATATAGTGAATGGCTAATGAGTAGAGGTAGGGGAGAAAATGAGAGAGAGAAGAGAGAGGTATAAGTGAGCAGGAGAAGGGAGGTGAAGAGATTGGTGAAGGAAAGTAAGAAGAGAGTGGATGAAGAGTTTGGGAGGAATCTGAGTATGAAATGGAGGGAGAGTAGGAAATTGTTTTGGAAGGAGGTAAAGAAAGTAAATCAGTGTGAAAGAAGTAACAGTAGGGGAGTGAAAGATAGGAATAATAGATAGTTGATGGAGAAGAGAGAGAAATTGAGGAGATGGAAGGAGCACTTTGAGGATTTGTTGAATGTAGAGAGTGACCGCAGTGTGAGTATAAGTGGTTGGGAAATGGCTGGGAGAAGAACAGATGAGAGGAGGGAGGAAGAGATCAGTAGGGCAGAAGTAGTGGAAGCAGTGAAGAAGATCAATATGGGAAAGGCCCCAGGAATTGATGGAGTGTGTGGTGAAATGCTGAGGTATGGGGGTGAGATTGTAGTGGGGTGGATATGGAAGATGTGTAGATTGGCTTGGGAAGAGGGAAGGGTTCCAGAGGACTGGAAATCAGGTATAATTGTTCCTTTATACAAAGGAAAAGGGGAGAGAGAAGTGTGTGGTAACCATAGGGATATTTGCCTTCTTAGTGTGACTGGAAAAATATATGGTAGAATACTCATTGATAGAGTTAGGCATATAACAGAGGAGCTAATTGGAGAAGAACAAGGGGGAATTAGGAAGAGAAAAGGGTATGTAGATCAGATATTTGTTCTAAGGTGTTTAGTGGAGAAATATCTAGAGAAGGGAAAGAAAGTGTATGCTGCCTTCATGGACTTGGAGAAAGCTTATGACTGAATAGATAGACAAGGTATGTGGAAGGTATTAAGAATATATGGAGTGGAGGGGAAATTGTTGAGTGCTGTGAAGAGTATGTACGAAGGAGCTAGGGCTACGGTGCGAGTGGATGGTGAGCTGAGTGAGCTCTTTGATCTCAGTGCGGGAGTGAAACAGGGTTGTGTGATGTTACCCTGGCTGTTTAATATATACATGGATGGGGTTGTAAAGGAGGTGCAAGGTAGAGCAGTGGATGTGGGGGTGGCTTTAATGAATGAGAGTGAGATGTGGAAGATTCCAGTGTTGTTTTTTGCTGATGATACAGTATTGTTGAGTGAAGATGAATGGGAGTTGCAAGGTTTGGTGAATGAATTTGGGACAGTGTGTAGGAAGAGGAATCTGAAAGTTAATGTAAACAAAAATAAAGTTATGGTGTTTGAGAGGAATAAAGTCACAGAATGCACAGTGAGGTTGGATGGTGAGGATATGGAGAATGTGAGTGTGTGGTGAAATGCTGAAGCATGGGGGAGAGATAGTAGTAGAATGGATGTGGAAGATGTGCAGATTGGCCTGGGAGGAAGGTAGAGTCCCGGAGGATTGGAAGTCAGGTATAATTATTCCCTTGTACAAAGCAAAAAGGGGAAAAAGAAGTGTGTGGTAATCATAGGGACATTTGTCTTCTTAGTACAGTAATCACTCCAATATCCGACGTAATAGAGCCATAGGTAGGTCCGGATATTGGTTCTGTCCGGATATTGGGCCCCAGCTTATGGACTAGTACTTATGAACCCTAACTCAGAGAAACACCTATACAACTCCCTCTGGACATGCATAGGACCTATTTAAGACCCAAATCACACCAATAAGGCACATAAATGACTGAAATAAATGCAAAAGAAACATAAAATGAGGGTTTAGAAGTAGGTTCATACAATAATAAACATTCTGGTGACTGGCTCCTGGACTGGTACTTATGGACCCTAACCTAGCCTAACTCAGAAAAACACCTTCCTACTGCACATGCATAGCTCCTAACACCTTATTCACACCAATAAAGGACACTAAAGAGTGAAATGAGGTAAGTATAGTATGGAAAAAAGTACAGTATGAAACATTCTTATGTCCGGATAGTGGGGATGTTCGGATATTAGGCGTCCGGATATTAGAGTGATTACTGTATAATAGGAGAAGTGTATGGTAGAATACTTATAGACAGAGTTAGAGAAAGAACAGAGAAATTAGTTGGAGAAGAACAGGGAGGCTTTAGGAAGGGAAGAGGTTGTGTAGATCAGATATTCATTCTTAGATCATTAGTGGAAAAGTTTCTAGAGAAGGGAAAGAAGTTGTATGCGGCTTTCATGGATTTGGAGAAAGCATATGACAGAGTGGATAGACAAGGATTTTGGAAAGTGTTAAGAATATATGGAGTAGATGGGAAGTTGTTGAATGCTGTGAAGAGTATGTACGATGGTGCGAAGGCTGCAGTGTGTGAGGATGGTGAACTAAGTGAATTTTTCTCTTTGAAATTTGGTTTGAAACAGGGATGTGTCATGTCTCCATGGTTGTTCAATCTGTACATGGATGGGGTAATAAAAAAGGTACAAGGTAGGGTAGTGGATGTTGGAGTGGCCCTGGTGAGAGAGGATAGTGTTTGGAAACTCCCTGTACTGTTGTTTGCAGATGATACTGTGTTGTTGAGTGAAGACGAATGGGAGCTGCAAGGCTTGGTGGATGAGTTTGGGAGAGTGTGTAAGAAACGGAATCTAAAGGTGAATGTAGGGAAGAGTAAAGTGATGGTTTTTGAGAGAGGTGAAGTCAGTGAATGTACAGCAAGGTTGGATGGTGAGGAATTGAAAAATGTGAATACGTTTAATTACTTGGGTAGTGTGATGAGTAAAGATGGAGGTTTGGAGGGTGAAGTGCTTGAAAGGGTACAGCAAGGAAGAAAGGTTGCTGGTTCCTCTAAAGCAGTGATAAGAAACAGGGAAGTGAGCATGGAAGTGAAAAAGTTACTACATGACAGTATTGTGATACCAACTCTAACGTACGGAAGTGAAGCTTGGACATAGTTGGAAGGACACAAGTCAAGAGTGAGAGCAGTGGAAATGAGTTATTTAAGAGGAGCCTGTGGAGTCACATGGAGAGACAGGCTGACAAATGAGGATATAAAGGAGCATTGTGGTGTTGATGTGGATGTGATAGGAAGTGTTATGAGGAACACACTGAGGTGGTTTGGCCATGTGGAGAGGATGGAGGGTGAAAGACTGACGAAGAGAGTGTATGTGAGTGAGGTGGAGGGGGGAAGAGGGAGAGGGAGGCTGAGGATGAGATGGAGGGATGGGGTGGAGAGGTATATGAGAGAGGGGGTGTGAGTTGGGAGCAGAGCAGTGAAATGGCGGGGAACAGGGCAACTTGGAGGCGATTTGTTTGTGGCCACCCCAAACGGGATTGAGGCGTCTGGGAATAGATGGATAGATAGAGTGCATGCTAGTACTTCGGTGGTGTGATGAGTAAGGATGGAACTTTGGGGGATGAAGTGCTTGAAAGAATACAGCAGGGAAGGAAGATTGTTGGTTCACTGAAAGCAGTGATGAGAAATGGGGAGGTTAGTATGGAAGTTAAGAAGTCACTGCATGATAGTATTGTGATCCCTACCCTGACGTATGGAAGCTAGGAGTGGACCTTGCAAGAGGGGAACAAGTCAAGAGTGAGAGCAATGGAAATGAGTTACTTGAGAGGAGCATGTGGAGTGACATGGAGGGACAGGTTGACGAATGAAGAAATGAAAGAAGGTTGTGGGGTGGATGTGGATGTGGTAGAGAAGATTAGGAGAAATACATTGAGGTGGTTTGGACATGTGGAGAGAATGGAGAATGAAAGACTGACTAAGAGGGTGTATGTAAGTAAGGTGGAGGGAGAGAGAGGGAGGGGAAGACTGAGGATGAGGTGGAGGGATGGAGTTGAGAGGTATATGAGAGAGGGGAGAGTGAGTTGGGGAGAGGGTAGTCAAATGGTGGGTGACAGAGCGACTTCGAGGCATTTTGTCTGCGGCCACCCATTGCAGGGTTAGGGCATCGGGCTATAGATAGATAGATAGTTTTAGTTCATATTTGCCCTGTCACAGAGTACTGTATTTATGTTTTTCTTGTTGCTCAGCAAAGTTGGTTTATTATTTGCTTCCAGAGTCCAACCAGCTGAGATGGTTTATTTGAAGCTCCTGTTAGAGAAATGTTGCCAGATCTGTACCATTTTGTTGCAATTTGTTGATCCACATACATGCTGGGATATAAAAGAAGCAGTTTACTGTACCCCCCCCCCCTCCTTTTTTTTTCTAGTACTTAACAAGTTATATTTTTGATACATCATGTTTTTAATGAAACTTCCAAGCATTTTTATTTTGTTTTTATTCATTTTTCTTGCAGTCTTGTGAGGAGGCAATTATCAAAGTACGTGGAGCCTCCATGAATCCACAATCATCTCTCTCCCAGATTACCTCCCAGGTTCTCTACCCTTTAGTTCAGGCTGCAGAGACCAAGGACCCCAAAATTGTCAAGGTGAGGTATTACTTTGTTAGTGAATTATGAATATGATATGTCACCATCACCCATCATTTTTAAACCATATTTCTCATTCAAAATGACTTACAGTGGTCTCTCGATTCTACAGCCTGTATGGAGGAAGCGCGTGCTAGAAACAGTGATCCATAAAGCTAAATAAAAGTCTCCATGATTGGCCGTGGAACTTTGGAAAATGGGGTTTATGTTGGGTTAAATACTTAAACAGTGAGCAAATTCATGATTTTTTCTCATCTTCAATTCATTTTCACTGTGTAATGGAAGGGGTACTGTAAAAAACTACAATAATATTATACAGTGATTGAAAACTGAATTCAGGACACCAAAGACCTTGGTAGTTTTTGTCATCATGCTGCTATGATGAGTTAGAGATTAGTAACGTTTGACCATTTTACAGCAAAAAATAGCAGTACTGTACTGGAAACCAAGCAGTTTCTGAAATGTAACCTATGGAGAGAAGAAAATATAAAAAGAGAGAGGAGGGAAATGTTTGTCACATAATGTCTCATGAGTTGCAAGGGTTAGTGGCAAATGTGACCTTGTTAAGCTAGGTAAGAGAGGCCCACTGACCCTTAGAACAAGGGTTCTCAACCTTTTTCTCACAAAATGCCCCTTGATTTAATAGACCATCTACCCATACCCCCATTAACCTGATGCTGATGTAGAATGGTTATACTGTATATTAAGACTAATTTTTTAGTATGCACTGATACTACAGTGGATGTTATCAAATAGATGATATTGTAATGACTCTTAAGCAGTAACATCATTTTCAGTGTACAGTGATTCTACACAGGAGTAAAACTGTAGTTACTCTGTGAAGAATAAACCTTAGCACTAATTCAATGTAGAATGGTATTATACCAGCTATTGTAAGGCTATCAGTATAATAATTACATCATTTGGCATGTAAGCATTAACATCACGTTTCGGATATGACAACCAGTATTAAATTTCATTGTAAAGGCTGTGCCTGTTTTGTGCAAACAGGTTTCTCAATTTGAGGAGCAGTGTTAGACAGACGCACTCGAAGGTCATGCTCCAAGTTAACCATGGTCAGTGTTCAGTTTTCATGTTCAGCAGCATTGAAATTCCAAGCTCACAAAGGTAAATACAAAATAGAGAATGTCAGCAAAGACCTCACAGCAACATCGGCTGCTATCTATCTATCTATATGCCTAGGCTGCTTCCCCCAAGGAAAGGGAGGTAGCCGAGACAGGACGACACACTCCCCATTTACTCATCCATTCAGACACATTCATTCGCATCTTAGCCCCAAGGGGAGAACGGACAGATCCTCACTGCACCACACCGCACAAGGGTCAACTGCGCAATGCAATCAGTGACATCCGCAGCAGGGCCCGACAGCAGAGCTGGTTTACCCCTGCCACATCATAACAGACCCATCCCCTTACCCGCACCTGACCTGAGTAGCTGATCAGACCAAATGCGGGAGAATATCCCCTCAGGGCTGCGTCATCACTTATTCATTCACAGTTTCTCTCCATTTATTTCTGTCACGCACAGCCACTCTTCCTTGCTACATCAGCTACAGCAGGGTAAAACTCACTCATTTTAGACCAGAACTTGGTCAGAGGAAATGTTTCAGATGCATCTTTTCTAACAGAGTTTTTCACCAGCTCTAGGAATTCTTCTTGCATGTTATCTGGGAGAAGATGCACATTAACAATGAATGGGTAAACGACCTTGGAGGGATAGTTTAACGAGTTTGGACATAAGAATATGTCCTCCAAGTAGGCCAGCTTCTGGAGCCACTGGTTTTCTGACAATTTCTTGGTGAGCTTTGCGACCTTTGTCTTGTTGTCACGTTTAAAGAATTCAGAAAGCTTATCCTTCTGTGAGTCTACTATTGATGCCACATTCCATCATGACAACTAGCGAACCTTGGTATGAAACAGTAACATTTCATCTCCTCCCAACTCATGGCACATTAGGTGGAGATGGAAGAGTCATGTATTTAGGGCACTTGAGGGTATTGCAATGTGCACATCATCATCAAGGACTAATTCTGTCTCTGGTGGGAGAGTTTTAGATCCCAGAGTATATCCGTGAGGCATACAGTGAAGATGCCCTGTTTCAGGATTTAACTCATTCACTCATCCTCAATCCTGTGATCAGTGACCAAGCATTGCTGGTGTGCCATCTGTTGTGCGTACACATAAGTTATTCCAGGAAAGTCCTTCAGCCCCTAAAGAATTTGAGACTTATGGAAAGCGTCTTTACCTCTTGTAGTTGACTCCAAAGCTTGACAACAAGAAATCCTCCTTGAAATCTCCACTGCTGATGCGTCGTACAAACACCAGAAGTTGGGCACAAACAGTTACGTCAGTCAGTTCATCAAGCTGGATTGCAAATTTGCCTAAAGATATCCCATTTATTTCAGCAAATACTTGTTCTTTGATACATTCAGAGGTATCTAATATTCATCAATGAACAGTATCATTTTTAAGAGGGGCACTGATGTGACCTTCTGCTCACCATCACATCCAATAACACAGCAGACTATATCTTTATAGCCGAGCAAGGGACAATAAGCTTCTCTGCATTGTCGAGATTTTTTTTTTTTCCCCCGTTGTGCAGTTCTCAGTGATACAATGTGCGATTGATGTAACCTACATTCATTTTGTTAACTATTCCGAACAATTGATCAGAGCGTGCTCACTTCAGTTTCTCTTCCTTTTGCTTGAAGAAGGCAGTGTTCATACTTTTTAGATTCGAATGACAACCATTCAGATGTCACTTGGGAGTTGAAAAAGCTTGGTTTCATGCACTCCAGTGATGAAACTTTGTGACATATAACCATCCATCCATCCATCATCCTATCCTACATTGCCCTATGATGAGCGTAGGAGCCCAGGGCTAGGCAGTTGGTCCTGACATTTAAGATGAGAGTGACCAGCCTCACTCATCCCTGAGTGGCATTACATGAGCAATCAACCCCAGTCACCCCTTGAATATAACCCTTCACTGGCTCTGAATGGAGTTCAATAATTACCCACTAAACCACCAGGTGCCAAAATTTGGGTATATGGATACCACTCAGCATAGTAAATGGTTTCATGGTGTACAGAAATCCATTTGGCTTGTCGCTCAGTGTAATCACCCACGGGCAGAAGGGAGAGGAAAGAATGAAGGAAAGAAGAAGAGAAGAGGCAGTGTAAAGTCACCCGTAGGCAGAAAGACAAGGAAAGAATGAAGGAAAAAAAGACAGAAGAGGATGGAAGGAAAGAAGGATGGAGGAGAGGAAAAGGCAGACACCCGAGAGCAGCACTACATTGAGTGAATGGATGGTGAGTGCCCCCACCTACCACATGGCATATAACACACTGTAGAAATTCATACCTGTTGTTGATGATAAAGGTAAATCCATACTGACTGTAACTTTCATTATACTGATGTTTCTTCGCTAATGAGGCCATAATGGTGTCTGGAATTGCAATAAAAATGCTCGTACAGCCAACACTATACATAAAGTCGTTGACAGTGACACGCAGTCATAGTATTGCACCATCATAAGATTACATAATAAAAACACCATATTGTTATCACTGTCGTAAGATCACACAATAGAAGCACCTTCAGGCGGTCATAATGTCAAATGATCAGATGGTCAAAACATCATCAGAAAGTCATATATCAACACGGCCTTAAGATCACACTGTACATACAACTTCAGGCATTTATCACACAACAGAAACAATTTCAGACAGTCATAATAACAAAAAATTAAACAATAAAAACACCATCAGGAAGTCAGTTTCACCACTGTCATAAGATCACACATTAGAAACATCATCAGAGAGTCATGATACCACCAATATCAAAAGAACAGACATTAACTAGAAAGCACTCAGAGATTGCGCACCTCCACCAACACCAATAAAAACTGCTGAGTAGCCACTCATATGACCACAGTCATAAGCACTAGCTTCAAGAATGGTAAAACATCATTAACCCCTACACCGCGGGCATGTTTACCGATGTTTTGCGTGTCCCGCGGGGTTATTCGGGCTCCGACAGACTCTCAAAAAATATTTGCCAAAAATCAATTATTAGTCCTAGAATATTAAAATTACATATGCTTATGGCACATACCTTCAGCTTTCTCCTGGAATGTTTGTTGAGCCTTCGTCGGTTACCGTAGGACTTGTGGAGACCTCTGAAGTTGGGTAACGAAGTCTCCACTTTACACTTCCCGACAACCCGTAATATGATTACCACAGCCAGATATAAACACTATAAACACTACTCTATGATTTTCAAGTAGTTTGGGATCCATACTCCAAAAAAAAACCACTGTGAAAGCAATGGAAATTACGAGCGCGTCTGACCGTCGCACTTGCGCTAGTTCGCTCTTGGTACTCTGTCATTTATTATTCATAAAACCTCTCACACTTTATATTTCTATTACTATATCACACTTATATATATCTGGAGTCTTTGTCCATAAGTTTCCTTCAGTCGTATTAGTTTATTGTCATTGAAGTCATTCAGTTTTTCATTCAGTAAAATACGTAGAGAGCCACGGATTCACTTTCACTGTTATAACATAAATTATTTGTACTCATATTCTTATATTACTAATTACTTACATTACTATTTACATTTTCTATTCTATTTTCAATATTTACCCTTCTATTTTACTTACACTATGTTATTCACTGTCACTTTCAGTAAGATAAAACTATAATACACTGTTCAGTCATATGTACTGAACATCCATTGCTTTCACTTGCTATTTACACATTATTTACACATTATTTCCAAATTATTCTCATTTCACACTTGCACTGTTAGAACTGCTTCTGTCTGTGGTAATCGAAGAAGCAGGTAACACAAGAGGGGAACCTGGTACTCAGCGCACTCCAAGAGGTGCGTTTGTGCTCAGGTGTGTGGCGGGTGGTATGTGCACACACCTGACACCTGCGAATCGCAACCTTCCTTTTCCCTGTGGCAGGCATAAGCTCAAGTCTGTGCCGATCCATATACGCCCTCTGCTCAAGTCGGTCGGGAAGTGTTACTGGATGGCGCCTTGGAGTTGGTGCTGTCACCCTACCATATCTTTCCAGCAGCTGCTGGACACAAGTCCTGGCGAACAACCTCAGGGAGAAGGACTTGGGTGGCTTGACCTTCATCTTGTACAGGATGAAGGCGTTCAGCATCGTCATATCTATGAGATGCAGAAAAACTTTCCTGTACCACCTAGTATTCTTCCTGAGGCAGTCGATCTCACCAATCATCATGTCGGACTTGTCCACCAGCCGCATGTTGATATTGTAGTCCAACACAGCATCAGGTTTCATCACAGGTTTGCCTGTCCCACGGTCGACCTTCCCACTGTCTGTCATCTCCCCCTTATGTACGGTGGTGAGCATGTGCACGACCCTCTTGTCATGCCACCATATTGCCAGCATCTTCTCAGACTTGCGTAGGTGCACGTCTCCTCGCTGCGAGGTTCCTGTCTCTGTGAATTTGGGGAAGTGGGCACGATTACTTTTGACAGTGCTGCAGGAGCCAATGCCGTGCTCAGAAAGGTATTTGGCAAGTTTCGGTGCTGTATAGTAGTTGTTTGTATACAGCACATGATTCCCACCAAAATATTTTTCTAGGAGCACTTTCACTATACAGCTTGAGAAGCCAAGGGGGTGTGTTTTATCCAGATCGACAGTGATGGCTGAATAAATGACGAAGTCAAGGATGTACCCCATCTTACAGTCGCACAGTACAAAGAACTTAATTCCAAAGCGATGGCGTTTGCTTGGAATGTACTGAACAAACCGAAGACGTCCTCTGAACAAAACCAAGGATTCGTCAATGACAGCCTTCTGAAAGGGGTGGAAGAATGACATAAACTTATCCTTCATTCTGCTCAGAATCTCCCGGATCTTCCAGAGTGGGTCGGTTTGGGAAGGTACATCGTTGTCGGCAAAGTGCAGGTTTCCCATGATGTTCCGGAAGCGATCTCTGGCCATGTACTTATTGAAGGTGGGTGAGGGTAGTAAGGGGTCCATGGACCAGTATTCTTCCAACTCATGCTTCTTTGAGTGTGGCATGAGAAGCATGAGGGCAAAGAACACATACAGCTCCTGCACTCCCAGCATGGACCACTGTTGCATCTTGGCTGCACCTGTACCACTTGCAGCACGTTGTGATTCATACCTGTTGGTCTCATCACATATGTGCTGCATGACTTCGTCATCTAGGAAGGCCAAAAGGTAGTCTACACACTCAGCATTTTCGTCAATAGTGAAGGCAGGCTGAACTCCTGAGGAGCTGTCATCAATTACTAAATTTTCAGGCACAAAATCTGACCCTTCCGTCCACGCGAAGGTGTCCAGGATTCCCTGTCGTGGCGGTGTAGGGCGGGTGGTGGTGGTGGCGGTGGAGGTTGGCTGTGAGGCAGATTTATCTCGTTCAAGGTCACTCGCACTGACCCTGGGTTGCCGTACAGCACTTACCCTACTAACTACACTACTTTTCACTGTCCTTGATTTACCTCTTCCTCTACGGCCTGCCTTCACTGTTGATGCTGGTGGTGACTCCGACGACGAAGACTCCGGAGATAACTCAGCCGATGATGATGAAGAAATGAGTGAAGTGGGGCTTGGGAAACGGGGAGGTGAATGCACTCGGGACTCATGGCGGGCTGGGTCACGCGGGGGCATTGTTCTGGGGCTAACACACCGCCTTTTCACTCCCTTCCCAAATTCCTTGCCTTGCTGCACTAAAGGCTCCTTTCCCTTGGAGCTAGAGACTATTTCCAACACTGAAGCACTCGTTGTAGCAGTTTCTGGCACGATAACCTCACCTGGCTCATCACACGATTCACTCGAATTGTCAAAATCACTGTCCATCATCACCATGGACAATTCTGCAAGTTCACGTGCCACTGCAGAGTCACTAAGGCCTTTCCTGCTTCCCTCACTACTTTTCTTAGGGGTAGAGGTCACGGGGCCCTTTGCAATGGGCGCAGAAGCGGCAGGAATGGCTGGGCGCAAGTGCGACATGGTTTCATTACAGCGGAGGACAAGGAACTAAATGCCGCGGCTTATCTGAGAAGGGAAGGGTTGACAATGAACACTGAGGCTGACTGCTGCTAACTTACATGCTAATTTTTTATAGGTAGAAAATCTCGGCAATACATAAAGAAATAGGTAGTTCCAGGTGAATGTAAATATCACTTAGGCTTCTCCTTTCCTTTCTGATATATATTTTTATTACAGACATCGATTACAAGGCATAATTCAAAGGGGAAATTAGCGTGGTAATGTAGCGAATGAATGCACGTGAGGTGTTGTCAGGTGATAATTAGCCAATTCCTGGTGTATAACACTATCACTTACCTGATTTTTTTTTGGTATATATTATTTTGTATAAGTATAGGGCATAGGGCTTATTTCAATGGATGAAATCTGTGGAAAAATCCGGGGGAAATTTGCGTAGCGCAGCGCGGCATGGGAGGTGAGAGGACAGGGTAATGGAGGGCAGGTAGGGAGGGGAGTCACGAAGGGGGTAAAATCGCTAAAATGTCAACAATGGATGGAAGTACATATGAGATTTGGAGTGCTGACTAGTGTTGGACATTGGCAGTACTGACAGATGATACAAGCCACCACTTGAGAGCCCGGGATAATTCAAAATAACACAGAATCACAAAAGTGACGCCCCGGGGAATGATCCATTGTGCCCAAGCATCACGAAAGTGATGCCCCGCGGTTAAGGGGTTAAGTAATGATAATCATCATCACATTTTTTTTTTTTTAATTACCAGCATGCATATCAGTTCATTATATTATAAAAAATACCAAAACACTCCTAGAAATGCTACGAACATACCATATTTGGGTAAACAGAAATATAAGTAGACAGTGGGGTAACAAGTACATGCATCAGTTGCGGGTAACTTACTGTAATGAGACAGTACCCCCATCCTCACTCAGGGCTGCTGTTTGAATGCGAACCAACCTAGACATACATCTATAATCATCGTGCGCACACACACACACACACACAGGTCGCCGACAGAGATGGAGGTCTTCCTGGGCCGGGATTCACAAACGGTCGCACGCTCTTGCCGCCTCCCTTACCGGTCATTCCACTCCCTTTCAGCGTTACACCGGCATGCACAAACTGTTTCGGCCACCAATTTTTGTCGTAGCGTCTCCCTTTCGCTAAGGGTCCTCCAGACCACCGTTACAGGGTCGTGATTCGGAAATAGAGGCATGTTTTATCGATTACATGACCCCCGACCAAAACAATTGTAAGATGTGTGACATGAAGGGAATGTACACTTACTTATGTACATACCGTACTTACATATGCACCTGTGTACATATGTCTGGATCTACGTATGTACTTACGTACACATCCACGTACATAATTACGTACAGTACGCATGCATTTGTGTTTATGTATGTACGTGCCTACCGATGCACCTGTATACGTTCCTATGTACACGCCCATGCACATATTTACATACGCACCTATGTACGTTCTAATGCATTCATGTACATACCTATCTTCGTACTTACGTACACCCGTATGTACGTGCTTATGGAAGTACGTACATACGTACATCCTTGCATAAGTATTCACATAGGAAAGTACATACACATGTACGTACGTAATTACGTATGCATGAGTTTATGTATGAAAGTATGTACATGCCTACGAATGCACCGATGTACATACATACGTATGTATGTACATGTATACGTACTTATGTACACCCCTATGCACTTATGTACGTACGCACCTATGTACTTACTAACGCATTCATGTACGTACTCATGTACTTGCATAAATATTCACATACGTAAGTATTCACGTACGTACTTCCCTAAGTATTCATGTACGTACTTACGTTAGTATTCACATACAGTAATCACTAATATCCGGACGCCCAATAACCGAACATCCCCACTACCCAGACGTAATCGTCCTGGGATTATTTATTTAAAAAAAAAAAAAAAAAAAAAAAAAAAAATATTTTTTTCCCGTCTGTAATTTGAACTTACCGCGTGCGCCGCGGGAGAGCATTGCTTTGGCGCGTCATTCCTCCGACGTCCGATAGAGCGCCGCTGCATCTTCCCCACTTCCCGCCTGTCTCTCACCGCGAGTGCACGCTTGTTGTAATGGCTGCCCACGTGATCGCTTTTGTGGTGATGCCCTACCTGCTGCAGGGCCTCCTGCTGCTCTCGGGCCTCCTCTTAGTGTGTGTGATGATGGCTCCGCCACCTGAGAAAAGGAAGAGAGTGGTGTTGACTCTGGAGAAGAAGAGGGAAATATTGGAGAAAGTGGATGCGGGTTGGTCTTCTTCCCGCATTCTTCGCGAGTTCTACCTGGCCCGGTCTACTTTGTTCGATATCAAGAGGTCCCGAGACAAACTCATGCAGTACACGGCTGACTTCTCGTCGAGAAGCAAACGCAACGTGGAAAGGAAGGTTATGTATGCCCCCAAGTTTGCAGAAATCGACCGATCCACGTTGATTTGGTATCGACAACAACGTGCTGCTGGTGTGATGGTACGTGGAACGGAGCTGAAGGCTGCTGCTGAGAAGTTCGCCAGGCTTCACGACTCCCTAGATTTCAAGGCATCTGAGGGTTGGCTCTTCGCGTTCAAGTTGCGACATGGCCTTACCAAACGTAAAGCACATGGTGAAGCATTGGACGCTAACGAGGATGGAGTTGACGAGTTTCGGCACAAGGTGAAAGGCTTGATCGACAGTGAGGGCCTAACTCTTGGTCAAGTCTACAATGCTGACGAAACTGGCCTATTCTATCGCTCGCTGCCAACGAACACTCTAGCCGAGGAGACGGAGAAGCGTGTACCTGGCCGCAAGCTTTCCAAGGAACGGATATCTGCTTTGTGTTGTGCCAGTGCTAATGGCATGCACCGGCTTAAGCCCGTTGTTGTTGGCCGCGCAAAGCAGCCTCGGTGCCTTCGTCGGGTGATGGATGTCCTTCCTGTCGTCTGGTACCATTCTTTGAAGGCATGGTTCACAGCTGTGATCTTCAAAGACTGGTTTCACCGTCACTTTGTCAAGGAGGTCATCCATTACCAGACGAAGACACTGGGAATTCCTCGCGTCCAGGTAAAGGCTCTCCTTCTACTCGACAATGCACCTGCCCACCCGTGCGACAAGGACTTGGTTGCTGAAAGTGGCCGTATTAGGTGCATGTTTCTGCCACCTAATACGACTGCTCTCATTCAACCAATGGACCAAGGAGTGATCGTGGCAACAAAGCATTTATACCGTCAGAAGTTCCTGGACGAGGTGATGGTTTTTCTCGAGGACGAGGATGAGCGCAGGGAGCGACGGGACACACGAGGCAAGCGGACTTTGGAAAACCTTCGCCGCTACAACATCAAGTCTGCGCTGTACAACTGGGCTAGTGCATGGAAGGAAGTCCCTGTGAAAACTCTTGAAAATGGTTGGTCTCACCTGCTTCTCGGAATGGATGTGGAGTACGATTTTCTAGGGTTTGACGTGGATGACTTCCATGCACGGCTACGTACGCACGGCAACGATGTAGATGTGGACGATGTTCTGAGTGGTTGGATGACGACGAGGGCGATCCTGGGTATCAGACGTTGTCTGATATCGAGATCGCGTCTTCGGTTGCAGGTGTCAGTACCGAATTTGAAGATTCCGATGCTGAAGGCGACGATGATGCGGACTCCCCTCAGCAGGACACTACTCCAGCCATCCCCAAGCTGAGCACACTCCGGGAACATCTAGAGTTCATCCTAGACTACCTGGAACACCCGGACTGCGACAGGGAGATGGGGCCCTTGGGACTCGTGGAGGAAGTGCGTGCTTTCCGGCAGTGCATCATCAGTCGTCAGAATCGTCATTCATTGCGTCAAACAACCATTGACAGTTTTTTCAGGCCTGTGACCCCCACTGTGCCCAGCCCTGGCTCCACTCCGTTGCCTCCCCAAGACAGGCCCTCATGCTCCGAGCCACAGCCCAGCACATCAGCCACGGTGGAGTCACCGCTCGACGTGTGTTTGCGGCTGTCTTCAGAGTTCTCTGCAGTGGGTACGCCATCACCACGACCCAGCGATGCACCCCTAGGTCGCCTGCCAGTGATACTCTCAAACTCTGACAGTGAATAAACAGCAAGAACTTCTCCACTAGACTAGACGGGAATTTTGAGTGTTGTGCAGTGAAAAAAACAGTGTGTTGTGTTAAGGATTTAAAGTTGTGAGAGAAAAGACTAGAAAAAAAATGTAACTTAAATAGACTTGTTTGTTTTGGCTTTGGAAAATAAAAAAAAAATGGGAAAAGTTAAAGTGCAACACTAAGTTACAATGGAGCATTATTTAGACAAAAGTGCACACTGTGAAGAGAACGGACTTCTGTGTGTTATTGACTAAGTTCAGTGCAAGACTTCAAGAAGAGTGTACTGCAAGTGCTTCAGGAAATCCTTCTTACTGTCAGAGTCCGAGAGGAGGCGGTTATTCATCGAGGTGGCCAGGGACTTGCTGTAAGTAGCCAGAATGTTTCATACTGTACTTTTTTTCCCTAATATACTTACCTCATTTCACTCTTTAATGTCCTTTATTGGTGTGAATAGGGTGTTAGTAGCTATGCATGTGCAGTAGGAATGTGTTTTTCTGAATTAGGCTAGGTTAGGGTCCATAAGTACCAGAATGTTTATTAATGTATGAACGTACTTCTAAACCCTCATTTTATGTTTCTTTTGCATTTATTTCAGTCATTTATGTGCCTTATTGGTGTGATTTGGGTCTTAAATAGGTGCTATGCATGTCCAGAGGGAGTTGTATAGGTGTTTCTCTGAGTTAGGGTCCATAAGTACAAGTCCATAAGCTGGGGCCCAATAACCGGACCTACCTATGGCTCTATTACGTCGGATATTGGAGTGATTACTGTACGTACATACGTTAGTATTTGCGTACGTACGTAGGTGCGTGCATATATTTGTTGACGTACGTACATAAGTTTGTACTTATGTAAGTATTCACGTATGTACGTGCTTACATACGTGAATACTGTACATATATTCATATGTACATAAATACCTTAGTCTGCCTTGGAATACATTTGTCCTTAAGTACATACGTAATTACGTGTGTAAATGCATATGTACGTATTTGTGTGCAGTATGTATGTATGTGTTTTGTGGGGAGAGGGAGGGAGAGAAGGAGGAGGAAGGGAGGAGAATGGGGGAGGGTGTGGTCTGTTTAAATTCAGTCACATGGTAGATCGGTGCCTGCTGATTGGTTGAGTAAATTTTCCCCAGAAAAATCCCTGCTTTCTACGGAATAGACTTGGAAGGGAGCCAAATACGGCGTTTGTGAATCGCCCTTGAGGGGTGATTGTTGACTCCCGTACAACGTCGTGCGGCGCTGTCGCACAGCAGCCGTTTGTGAATCCCATGCCTGGATCGTGGAGAAATAATCGCAAAATCAGCAACGAAAAGAAGACCAGCCTATTTGTGATCATGTTAATGACTGTGTGAGTGGTGGTCCCATCAGACAGTAGTACAAAAAAAAAAAACTCGGTTTTGCTCACAAAAAGAACAAGATATAGTGAAAATAGAAAGTCTCCATATGGTTGAATCATGCCGGAAAGCGATGCAATGTTTACAAGTGGCGAGAAAGAGTTCGAGGGCTTCTGTGAAGAGGATGTGGGAAATGGAAGTATTAAGTTGAAGCAAACAAGAACAGCAGGTGTAGAGAAAACAGCGGAGAGGAATGTCCAGGAGATAAAAAACGTATGGGCAGTAATTAAAGAGTTACAGGAATGGACCATAGAGCAGGAAAACGAGATCAAAAGCTTGAGGAATAAACTGGAAAAAATTAGTATACGCAGTGACGAACAAGAAAGAGAAGTTACCGAATTAAAAGTTAGCAATGAATCAGCCTCAAATGAAATAAATCAGCTTAAGAGGGAGAATAAGAGGTTAGAAGAAGACAGGGACAGGATGAAAAACAAACTAGGTGAGTATGAATCCAAATCAAGAATACAGGACGAACACATTAAAGAAATCAAGGAGCAACATAAGGGGTGGAAGAAAATTCAGGGAGAAGGAAATGTAAATTTGAAAGAGATTATAGAACAACAAAGCAAGGAAAAAGTGGAGAGGTAAGTGGTTCGGGTACTGAGAAGTAGAGAATCTTTAGTTAGAGATGTAGCAGATAAGAAAAAATGTGTAATAATTTCAGGAGTTAAAGAAAAACATATGACAATAAGATCAGAAAGAGAAAGAGAAGAACTGAGGAAGGTTAAAGAAATAATATCGCTAGTCATGGAGGAAAACCACGAAGCTCAAGAAGAGATTGAAGAGGTGTTTAGGTTAGGAAAGTACGAGGAAGGAGGGGCAAGGCCATTGAAGATAAACTTTAAGTCCCAAGCAACAGTAAATGAAATTATCAGTAGAACATGGAAATTATCAGACAAGGAAGGGTTAAAAAATGTTTGGATAAGGAGAGATGCAAATAAGGAAGAAAGAGCTAAGATAAAGGAGTTAGTACGGGAAGCAAAGGTAAAAAACAAACAGAGAACAGAGGAAGAGAAGACAGTGTTTTATTAGAGAGTCATGGATCAGAAATAAAGGAAGTGGTACCGGCAGAGAGAATGAGAAAAGAGGGTATAAAAAACATCAAAAAGAATTGAAAGGTGGCATATACTAATGTTGATGGTTTAATATCGGCATGGCTAGAAATCAACGATTTTTTGAGGGTACGTGAACCTGATGTTATATGCTTTGTAGAGACCAAATTAAGAAAAGATATTGATGTTCATATGGGAGATGGTAAATACAAACTGTGAAGAAGAGACAGAAGAGAAAAAACGGAAGGAGGAGTGATGATAGCAGGGAAGAACAACATAAATGTAGATACCGTGGAATTGGGAGAAAGCAGGGCTGAAGTGATAAATATGAAATTAGAAACTGGAGAGAATAGCAGGAGAGATATGGCGGTAGTGTATGTTCCCCCTAAGACAAGAGCACGGAGTGATGATGAATACCAGGAAATGTTGTCAGACATGGCTAGCTTTTACAGAAAATGATTGAGGAAAGTAACAATATAATTTTAATGGGTGACTTCAATTGTAAAGAGGTGAACTGGGAGGAATGGAACTCAGGAGACAGCAAAGATTCATGGGGCACTACATTATTAAATATAACAATGAACAATGTGATGATGCAGTGGGTCAAAGATGAGACATGGTTCAGAGGTGAGGACACACCACCAAGACTAGACTTTCTCTTTACCAAAGAACCCGATGTAGTAGAATCCTTGAAGTATCTGTGTCCTGTTGGAAAAAGTGATCATGTGGTCTTTGAGTTCCAGTTGATAACAGGGAACATGGAGCCAAGAGACGAGCTTTATAAACAGGAAAGATACAACTTTGGGAAAGCAAAATTTACAGGATTGAGAAAATTTTTTGAAAATGCATATTGGAGAAAAGTCAGAGAAATAAGAGAGATACAGAGGAAGTGGGATATTTTTCTAGGCTTCTATAATTCAGGAGTGGAAAAATTTGTGCCAAGAGTAAGGGGGAAAGAAAACAGAAGAAAAGTGTGGTTTCATAGAAGGTGCATGATAGCAAAAAAAAGAGAGATAAGGTGTGGAACAATTGGAGAAAGAGAGGTAACAACAAAACAGTGGAAGAATATAAAAGAACTAGAAATGATTACACAAGAATACGTAGAGAAGAAGAATGGAATTTTGGAAAATGTATAATAGACAAATGTAAGGATGAACCCAAACTGTTTTATAGATTTGTGAATGGCAAACTGAAACAAAAGGAAGGAATCACCAAACTGAAAGTAGAAGGAGAGGTCTATAAAGATGCGGCAATGCAAGCAGAGAAATGAACAAACGTTTTCAGTCTGTCTTCACTAATGAAAGTGAGTTTGTGGAAGGGGAGGGAGTGACTAGAAATGTAGTGATAAAAGATATAAAAGTGGAAGGACAGGAAGTGTATAAATTACACTCAACCCCCTGCTATCGCGCCTAATTGGTCACAGGAAATGTGCGTGATAGCTGAATACGCGATAGCTGAACTGAACAATCAATGGGAAAATTTCTAATTGGTTTTTCGGTGGCCCATTTTTCTAACTTTTAACCACTTTATGCCTACAATTTCCTGCCAATCTCTCCTCTAACATGAAATAAAGCATTACAGTAATCACTCCAATATCCGACGTAATAGAGCCATAGGTAGGTCCGGATATTGGTTCTGTCCGGATATTGGGCCCCAGCTTATGGACTTGTACTTATGGACCCTAACTCAGAGAAACACCTATACAACTCCCTCTGGACATGCATAGCACCTATTTAAGACCCAAATCACACCAATAAGGCACATAAATGACTGAAATAAATGCAAAAGAAACATAAAATGAGGGTTTAAAAGTAGGTTCATACAATAATAAACATTCTGGTGACTGGCTCCTGGACTGGTACTTATGGACCCTAACCTAGCCTAACTCAGAAAAACACCTTCCTACTGCACATGCATAGCTCCTAACACCCTATTCACACCAATAAAGGACATTAAAGAGTGAAATGAGGTAAGTATAGTATGAAAAAAAGGACAGTATGAAACATTCTTATGTCCGGATAGTGGGGATGTTTGGATATTGGGCGTCCGGATATTAGAGTGATTACTGTATTATATTAATAATAACAGTATAATGAATAAATAAACAACATAAAAGGCCATCAAACTTTTATAAGGATCCCGGCTTGGGTGTTTTGATGGGTTCTGAGGCTTGGGAGTGGCTTAGTTGATGCCAGATCTCTTTGGCTGTCTCCATTTCTTTAGTGTCCAAAGCTAAGGGGGGTATCATATGGTACCTTATAGCAGGAATGGCTGAGGAACATTTAAGTGGAACAAAACTTGGACGCTATCACACACGTTCCTCACACTGTCGTCAGAGCCCCATCTCAGTTGTAAACACGTGATTACTTTATCGACATCACAGTTTTTTCGGCATAAGGAATATTAACTCATTACAAGGATTTCAAAACGATTGATATTTATTCTAAAATACAATATTAATAAGTATTCAGTGTTAGGCTAAATTTCAATGCTGTAGTACAATATATTCTTTCGAGCCAAATGGGTTTTGGTCACTGTTTTGCCTGTCGTGTCCTCGGCAGGAATCCGTTCAGATCGATTCCAAATGCCCGTGCTATAATCGGGAATTTTACCTCGTTACCGTTCCAATTAACCATCGTATCCTCTGCAAACCTCGTATGAAGTGCCTTGTGAATAAGTTTCGCTTAGCTTGTCTTCAAACTCGACGCGTGATAGCGGTCTTGGGGTGCGTGATAGCATGTATGGTTGTGCATTTGATGTGTGCGTGATAGCAGATAAGCATGATAGCTGAACGCTTGATAGCAGGGGGTTGAGTGTACTGGGAACTCAAGATGTAAGGAAAGCCCCAGGACCAGATAGAATCTCTAATTGGGTACTGAAGGAATGGAGAGAACAACTGGCGGATAAGATCCACAGTTTAATTATGTGTTCTCTGGAAGAGGGGAAAGTGCCTCAAGAAAGAGAAGAGGGCAAATGTGGTACCAATTTATAAGGGAGGAAACAGGGAAGAACCCCTGAATTATAGACCAGTGTCCCTAACCAGCATGGTCGCAAAATTGTGCGAAAGAATTCTGAAAGATAGATGGGTAAAATATCTGGAAGAGATTAATATTTTGGCTGATAGTCAGTTTGGATTTAGAAATGGAAGGTCATGTGTGTCCAACTTGTTGAGTTTTTACTCAAGAACGATTGACGTGCTACAGGAGAGAGATGGTTGGGTGGATTGTGTGTGTTTAGATTTGGAGAAGGCCTTCGTCAAGGTACCCCATGAGAGACTAATGTGGAAACTAGAGCATATAGGAGGACTGAAGGGGAACCTCCTGGAATGGATGAGAGACATTTTGAGAGACAGACAAATGAGGACAGTAATAAAGGATAGGATGTCTGGATGGAGGGAAGTAACAAGTGGAGTCCCACAGGGCTTGGTGTTGGTGCCAGTAATGTTTCTGATTTATGTAAATGATATGGTAGATGGAGTGAACAGTTATGCAAGTCTGTTTGCTGATGATGCAAAGATCATGAGGAAGGTAGAAGCTGAGGAGGATTGTAAATTGCTGCAGGAGGATCTGGATAGGATACACGATTGGAGCCGGATATGGAAAATGAAATTTTATGCAAAGAAATGTATAATATTGGAAATGGGTAAAAGTACAGTACCAAGAGGCCATCATTGAATTATTTGATGGGTAATGAAGCAATCACAAAAGCGAGAGAAGAGACAAATTTGGGAGTGCTGGTCCATGACAGTTTGTTACCTGAAAAACACATTAACAAGGCAGTTAGAGAGACGTATAAACTCCTGATTATTATAAGAGTAGCTTTTCATTATATGGATGAAATGATGAAAAAATTGATAGTGGCCATCATTGGCCCCAGGTTAGAATATGCAGCAGTAGTGTGGTCCCCACACAAAAAGAAAGATATAAACAAGATTGAGAGAATTCAAAGAACAGCAACCAAAATGGTCCCCAGTCTGGCAGATCTGTCGTATAGAGAGAGGTTAGAAAAGCTGGATTTGCCTTCCTTAGAAGAAAGGAGAAAGAGAGGAGACATGATTGCAGTGTTCAGGACCATGGTGGGAGTAGATAAAATTGACAAAGAAGATCTGTTTGTATGGGATAAGAGAGTAACAAGAGGACATGGAATGAAACTCAAGAAACCAAGCTGCTTGAAGGATATTAAGAAATGTAGTTTTCCATATAGATGTATAGACCTGTGGAAGAGTCTGCACAAAGAGATCGTCCAGTCTAAAAACTTAAACGAGTTTAAAGCTAAATTTGACTTACTGAGAAACAGAGACGGGACCCCACGAACGTAGCTCATTTCCTGTATATCACAATTAGGTAAATACAATTAGGTAAATACACACACACACACACAAACACACACACACACACACACACCACAGGTCGCCGACTGGGAATTAATCGCCGAACCAATGGCGAATAGGAACCCAGCCTATTGTGATGATGTAAATGAATATGTGAATGGTGGTCCCATATGATAGTAGTGAAAAAGGCACAGATTTTGGTCCAACAAGAGTACAAAATACAATGAAAGTATAAAGTTTTCGTAGGTTGCATCACGTCGGAAGGAGGCAGCTCTTTGTTTACACCTGATGGTGGCGAGTTTGAGGGCTTTACCAACGAGGATAAGGGTGAAGGAAGTGTTAAACTGAATAAAACAAGAGTTGCAGGAGTGGATGAAATGGCAGTGAGGAATGTCCAGGAATTAAAGAAAGAATGGTCAATAATTAGAGCGTTCCAGGAACGGACCTTAGAACAGGATGAAGGGATTAAGATACTTCTGAACAAGTTGGATAACGTTTGTACATGCAATGCTGAACAAGGAAGGCAAGTTACGGAATTAAAATTGACTAATGAATTTGCCTCAAATGAAATAAAACAGCTCAAGAGGGAAAATAAGTGGTTGGAAGAAGAAAGGGACAGGATGAAAAGTAAACTAGATGAGCATGATTCAAAGTCAAGGATGCATGATAAACATATTAAGGAAGTCAAGGAGCAGCACAAGGGGTGGAAGAAAATGCAGGAGGAAGGAAATATAAATTTGAAGGAAATTATAGAACAACAAAGCAGGGAAAGGTGGAAAAGGAGGTGGTTAGGGTATTAAGAAGAACAGATTCTTTAGTCAGGGATGTAGCAGACAAGAAAAAATGCGTGATAATTTCAGGACTAAAAGAGAAACGGATGACAATAAGGTCAGAAAAGGAAAGAGTAGAACTGAATAAGGCAAAAGAGATAGTATCAGTAGTTATGGAGGGTAATAATGAAACACAAGAAGAGATTGAAGAAGTGTTTAAGCTAGGAAAGGACGAGGAAGGAGGGGCGAGGCCACTTAAAGTAAAGTGTAAGTCTCAGGCAGTGGTAAATGAAATTATCAACAGAACTTGGAAATTATCAGAAAGGGAAGAACTCAAGAATGTTTAGATAAGGAGAGACTTAAATGAGGAAGAAAGAGCTAAGGTAAAGGAGCTATTAAAGGATCTGTCTGTCTATCTATAGCCCGATGCCCTAATCCCGCAAAGGGTTGCCACAGATAAAACGCCTCCAAGTCGCTCTGTCACCCACCATTTGGCTACGCTCCCCCCAACTCACTCCCCCCACCCTCATATACCTCTCAACTCCAGAACAGAGAATGGAGGAAGAGAAGACAGTGTTCTATTGGAGAGTTATAGATCAGAAATTGAGGAAATGGTACCGAGAGAGAGAGAGGGAGAGAAGAGGGAATAAAGAACAGCTAAAAAAGTTGGAAAGTGGCATTTACTAATGTTGATGGTTTAATATCGGCAAGGTTAGAAATCAATGATTACTTGAGGGTACATGAGCTGGATGGTATGTGCTTTGTAGAGACCAAATTAAGGGAGGATATTGACATCCATATAGGAGACGGCAGATACAGACTCTGGGGAAGAGACAAAAGAAAAAAACGGGAGGATTGATGATAGCAGTGAAGAACAACATCAGTGTGGAAAATGTGGAACTGAGAGAGGGTACGGCTGAAGCAATAAATATGATACTAGAAACTGGAGAGAATGGCAAGAGAGAGATTGCAATGCTATACGTTCCCCCTAAGACAAGGGCATGGAAGGACGATGAATATTAGGAGATGTTGTCAGACATGGTTAGCTATCTCAAGAACATGATTGAGAAGAGCAATAACATAATTATGATGGGGGATTTCAACTGTAAGGAGGTGAACTGGGAGGAATGGGACTCGGGAAGCAATAAGATTCCTGGAGCACTGTATTATTAGATATTGCAATGAATAAGGTTATGACACAATGGGTCAAAGAAGAGACTAGATTCATAGGAGACGACACACCAGCAAGATTAGATTCACAACTAACTAAAGAACCTGATGTAGTTGAAAATTTAAAATATCAGTGTCCTATAGAAAAAGTGATCATGTGGTCATTGAGTTCCAGATGATAAAAGGGAACTTGGTGCCAAGAGATAAGCTTTATAGGCAGGGAAGATACAACTATGGAAAAGGAAATTTTACAGGATTGAGGAAATTTTTCAAAAATGCGGATTGGAGAAAACGCAGAGAAACAAGAGAGACACAGAGGAAGTGGAATATCTTTCTAGAGCAACGTTGGGTCTGGTTAGTACTTGGATGGGTGACCGCCTGGGAACACCAGATGCTGTTGGCATCCCTACGTGTCAAGTGGGGTTGGTGGAGGATTAGTGCCCCTCCCTGCAAAACAATTAACTCTAGCCCTTGGCCACCCCGTTTGGGATACATGGCGTCTGGCAATGAATGAATGAATGAAACCTTTATAATTCGGGAGTGGAAAAATTTGTACCAAGAGTAAATGGGAAAGATAAGAGGAAGAAGGATTGGTTTAACAGAAGGTGCATGATAGCAAAAAAACAAAGGGACATGGCATGGAACAAATAGAGAAAGAGAAGTAATAATAAATCAAAGGAAGAGTATAAAAGAACTAGAAATGAATATACACAAATATGCAGAGAGGAAGAAGGGAACTTTGAAAAAGGTATAATTGACAAATGCCAGGAAGAACCCAAATTGTTTTATAGATTTGTTAATGGCAAATTGAAACAAAAGGAAGGAATCACCCAACTGAAAGTAGAAGGAGAGGTCTACAAAGGTGCGGCAATGCAAGCTGAAATACAGGCATACTCCAGTTTAACGATCTAATTGGTTAGGTAAAACCCCATCGTTAGGGGGGTTATCGTATATCGGGGTACTTTTAACATGTACAGTATTTCAATGTGGCCTGTTTACTAGCCTTGGGTTTCCCCCCAAACCAAATCCAAAACCCACCCAGATGAGCCCAGAAACAGGTTTAAAGGCAATCAAAATGGCCTAACAGCTGTCAAAGAAGCTAACATAAGCCTAACACCTGTAAGTAACCTACCTAAACCAACAAATATAATCTGAATATCATCAAATATAAGTCTGGAAAAAATCAAGCTTAGTAAACTGTACCCCAAAATGACAATGTTCACCCCACCTGTGGCTAAAACACATTAATTGAAGTCTAAAAGCAGTTTATAAATCAACCTAAACACACAAGTTCAGTCTAAAATATCATCAAAATCGGTAAGAAAAATCAAAATCCACCGTTATACCGGGGTTTGGCCATCGTTAGGAGGGGTATGGTGCAATTTCTACCCCCATCATTAACCCCTTAAACGCGGATCGTCGCTTTTGCGACGGTTGGCCCAAAGGACAGAACGGCGGATCGTCGCAATTGCAATTTGAGTTAATTTTGAATAACTGCGGGCAAGCAGGCTCCAGCTGGTATTGTCTATCAGTACCGCCACCCTTGAGCTACGTTTAGCACACTTGACCTTTGTACTACTGACCTCGGTTGTTGCCAAGTTTCATTTTTTTTACCCACCCACGCACCGATGCGCGGCCCTCCTTCGTCATGCGATATGGCAGCGCGCGGACGGCTCATACGTGTCAATCTGCGCCGTCATCTCGCAAGCACTTTCTGCTATTGGGAAACGCTTGTTTCCCCAGTTGTCACACTGTGATTTTTTCGCGCGGTTTGCTCCTGTTTAGCGTCAGTCCACGCGAATCTTCCACGGTGACACCATGTCAAATTCAAGCTCTTCCGAGTCTGTGCCTTCCAGCCCTCCGAAAAAGGGTTTTGTGACCTCAACCCCGTTCAAAACCTTACCAGGAACTGCTAAGGGACTTAGTGACTCTGCAATAGCCAGTGAACTATTGAAAGCGTCCATGGATTATGGGAGTGACGTCGGTGTTTGGTCAAGCCTGGCAGAGTCTGACACGCAATCGAGTGCTGAGTCTGTGCCAGAAGTGACTGTTTCTGTGCCAAGCACCTCAACACGCAAGGCTCCTGTGAAAAGGGGCTTAGAATATGGAAAGGGGGCCAAGAGGAAAAGGAGTGGTGACCCCGGTTCACAGCCATTGTCCCCTAGCCACGTCACGCCACCGCCAGCCCGCCACGCACTCCCAGCCCCATTCTCTCGTCCTCCTCTTCAGCTGCCCTGTCTCCTGAGTCTTCAGAGTCGCCTTCACCACCTCGGAAGGGAAGTAGACCTTCGACTTTACGTAGTAGAGGTTTCCGTAGGCCCAGTGTTCGTGGTAGTAGAGCTAGAACTTTGTCCCCAAGTGTAAGGCTAGCTCATAAGGAAACTCGCACTAGGCAACTCGCCAGTCACGCCACCGCGAGTGACCTTGAACCCTCTGATAATCTCCCCACCACCACCACCACTACACCAACACGACCTAGGACAGCCTCTGCCTCATGCACTGTCTCACCGCCTGCCTCACCCACTCCCACACGACCTGCCTCACCCCCCGCCGCCCCCAGCACCTCCCAGCCTAGGCAGGGCACTCTTGATGCCTTCGTGTGGTCAGAGGGCTCAGATTTTGTGCCGGAAGATCTGCCCTTTGATGACAGTGGGTGTGGAGTTCAGGCTGACTTCCCTGTCCAAGAGGATGGTGAATGCTTGGACTACCTGTTGGCCTTCCCTGACAACGAGGTAATGGAGCAGATTTGTACCGAGACGAACAGGTACGAGGGGCAGTCTGCTGCAGTTCGCGAAGGAGAAGGTGAGGCGGCAACGCCATCCACGTCGCGGATGGCAGCATGGGTGCCTCTAACGATCAGGGAACTCTTTGTATTTATTGGGTTGATGTTATTGATGCCCCACAATTGGAAACATAAGCTGGAGGAATACTGGAGTTCAGACGATCTTTGCCCAACACCAATCTTCAATAAATACATGAGCCGCGATCGTTTTAGGCAGCTCATGACTTACCTTCACTCCGCGAACAATGATGAGCCTTCCCGAACTGACCCATTATGGAAAGTGAGGGGAATCCTGAACTTGATCAAGGAAAAGTTTACGAGGTTCCTGCTCCCCTTCAAGAAAGTGGTGATTGACGAGTCCTTGGTTTTGTTCAGGGGCCGTCTTCGGTTTGTGCAGTATATTCCAAGCAAACGGCACCGCTTTGGAATCAAGTTTTTCGTACTGTGCGACTGCAAGACGGGGTTCATCTTAGACTTCGTGATTTACACCGCCAGCAATGTCAATTTGGACAAGACTGACCCCCTTGGATTCTCTGGTTCTGTGATGAAAGTGCTTTTGGAAAAGTACTTTGGCGAGAATCATTTCCTGTATACGGACAATTACTATACAGCTCCTAAACTCGCCAAGTACCTTTCTGAACACGGCGTCGGATCCTGTGGCACTGTCAGGAGCAATAGGGCACACTACCCTGCCTTCCCCGAGGCTGAAAGATCAAAGCGGGGAGACGTGCACCTGAAGAAAACTGACAAGATGCTTGCGATCAGGTGGCATGATAAGAGAGTCGTGAATGTGCTCACCACAGTACACAAGGGGGAAATGCTGGCCACAGGGAAGGTCGACAGAAGGACTGGCGAGCCTGTGATGAAGCCTGATGCTGTCATTGACTACAACGTCAATATGCGGCTGGTGGACAAGTCTGACATGATGATCGGAGAGATAGATTGCCTGAGGAAGAATCGTCGTTGGTACAGGAAGGTGTTCTTGCACTTGATTGATATGTGCATGCTGAACGCCTTCATCCTGTATAAAATCAAGAACAGGAAGCCAGCAAACTACTCTCTCCGAAGATTTTCTAAGACTTGTGTCTACCAGCTGCTTCAGCGTTATGGCCAGGTACTTGCAACAGGTCCCAAACGCCACCCTCAGACACCTCCAGACCGCCTACAGTGTCAGGCCTACCTTCAGCGACACCGCCTGGAGCCACTGCCTGCCACTGCCAAGAGGGGAAAAGCACTCAGGAGGTGTCATGTGTGCAGCCACACTCTCAGGCAGGACAGAACATTTAGGCGCACCTCCTTGCAGTGCAAAGAGTGCAAAATTCCCCTCTGTGCTTACCCGTGTTTCTTTGACTACCACAGCCTGACTAGATATTGAAAATAAGGGTAAGATTCTTGGAAATAATACTGAGAGTGACAGTGATATTAGTGTTTAGTTTTCTTTTAAGTACGGACAGTGACAGTCTGATGAGTGTAAATTAGTGTATGTACTTGTAAAAGCACTGACAGTGACAGTGTTTTTTGGTGTAAATAATTGTACATAGTAATAATATAAGTATTGCGAGTGACAGTCACTCCAGTGTAAGAAGTTGAAAGCATATGTTCCTATTCTGTGTTCTGACAGTGACAGTTTGTTGTGTAGAAAATATTATTTTTATAACAAATGACAGTGACACTGATGAATAAGGCAAAAAACTGACAGCTAGAGTGAAAGTGAGCGATAGAAATGAAGTGCGAGTGGCCGACCGGAGCGAGAATAAAGTGCCTGCCGTAAGGCTGAATAAACTCGCGCCGCGGTGGTCTTCCTCATTCCCGATCCACAATACTGGCAGTGACAGTGATTTTTATGGCCGTAATAGTGACAAGCGAACGTTTGCGAAGTACTATGATGGAAAATAATGTAGTATACGTAATTTTAGCCGTGAAAAGGCAAATGTGTGTTCAGTGACGGGAAGATCGCCGCCGCGCTGCATGTCGGCCATGCGCTCCGTTCATTTTAGCCTTATTTTCAGTGCTTATTGTACAAATATGGATTCCAAACAACCTGTACGTTGTTGTATAAAGTGTACTGTGACAGACTGAGGCTGTGGTAGAAAGAAAACCGGGTTTCTGGAGGTGTGAAAGTGAAGACTTTGTTACCCAACTTTGCAAGTCTTCACAAGTCCTTTGGTAGTCCACGAAGGCTCAACATGTGTCTCAGGAGAAAGCTGAATGTAAGTACTATATGCCATAAAAATTTTAATGCTCTAGGGTTAATCTCTGATTTTTGGCAAATATTTTCCCACAGGTACTCAGACCCCGCTACAACCCCGCCACAGCGGGGGGATCGGCCGTACACAGCCGCGTTTTAGGGGTTAAGCCATGGTATCGCATCTAGGGATATCGTGTATCGAGACTTTACTGTAATGAACAAATGTTTCCAATCGGTTTTCACCAAAGAATGGGATTTTGTGGAGGGGGAGGGTGTGACAAGAATTGTAGTGATAAAAGACATAAAAGTGGAAGTGCAGGAAGTGTATAAATTACTGGAAACTCGAGATGTAAGGAAAGCCCCAGGACCGGATGGAATCTCTACCTAGGTACTGAAAGAATGCAGAGAACAACTGGCAGATAAGATTCACGATTTAATTGCGTGTTCCCTGGAAGAAATCGAAAGTGCCTTGGGGATGGAAGAGGGCCAGTGTGGTATCGATTTATAAGGGAGGAAACAAGGAAGAACCCCTGAATTATAGACCAATGTCCCTGACCAGGGTAGTTACAAAATTGTGCGAGAGAATCCTGAAAGACAGATGGGTAAAATATCTGGAGGAGATGAACATATTGGCTGAGAGCCAGTTTGGATTCAGAAGTTTAAGGTCATGTGTTTCCAACTTGTTGAGCTTTTATTCAAGAGCAATTGACATGCTACAGGAAAGAGATAGCTGGGTGTATTCTGTGTATCTAGATCTGGAGAAGGCCTTTGACAAGGTACCCCACAAGGGACTGATGTGGAAATTGGAACATATAGGAGGACTGAAAGGAAACTTCCTGGAGTGGATGAGAGACTTCTTGAGAGACAGATAAATGAGGACAGTAATAAAGGCCAAGATGTCCGGATGGAGGGAAGTAACAAGTGGAGTCCCACAGGGCTTGGTGTTGGTGCCAGTAATGTTCCTGATTTATGTAAATTATATGGTAGATGGAGTGAACAGTTATGCAAGTCTGTTTGCTGATGATGCAAAGATCTTGAGGAGAGTAGAAGTCGAGGTAGACTGTAAAATGCTGCAGGAAGACCTGAATAGGATCCAAGATTGGAGCCAGATGATGAAAAATAAATTTAATGCAAAAAAAATGTAAAATATTGGAAATGGGTAAGAGTACCAAGAGGCCATCACCGAATTACAGGATGGGTAGTGTATCAGTCAAGAAAGTGAGAGAAGAGAAAGATTTGGGAATGCTGGTCCAGGATAGTTTGTCGCCGGAAAAACACATTAACAAGATAATTAGAGACATATACAGTCTCTTGACTAACATACGGTTGGCATTCCATTACATGGATGAGGAAATGATGAAAAAATTGATAGTGGCCATGATCCACCACAGGTTGGAATATGCGGCAGTAGTGTGGTCCCCACACAAGAAGAAAGATATAAATAAGATCGAGAGAATACAAAGAGCAGCAACAAGATGGTCCCCAGCCTGGCAGATCTGTCTTACGGAGAGAGGCTGGAAAAGCTTGACCTGCCTTCTCTAGAAGAAAGGATAGAAAGGGGCGACATGATTGCAGTGTTCAGGGCCATGATGGGACTAGATAAAATAGATAAAAATGATCTCTTTGTATGGGATGGGAGAGTAACAAGAGGACACGGAATGAAACTGAAAAAGTCAAGTTGTCTGAAGGATATCAAGAAATATAGCTTTTCATATAGATGCATAGACCTGTGGAACAGCCTGGACAAAGAGATGGTCCGGTCTAAAAACTTGAACGAGTTCAAAACAAAATTTGACTTTCTGAGAAAAAGAGATGGGACCTCACAATCATAGCTCATTTCCTGTATATCACAACTAGGTAATTACAACTACTGTAGGTAAACACACACACACACACACACACTCTCACATGCAGGTTAGGAAAGTACGAAGGAGGTGAGAGACCCATGAAAACCAAATTCAAGTTGCAAACTGCTGCCAAAGAAGTTACTGCAAGGTCATGGAAATTGGCTAAGAAGGAGGAGTTTAAGAAAATTTGGATCAGGAAAGATGTGCATAAAGAAGAAAGAGCTAAAACAAGTGAATTAAACAAAGAAGCCAAGGAGAAAAATGCAGTGAGAACAGAGCAGGAGAAGAAGAAATTCTACTAGAGAGTTTTGGATCTAAAGCAGAGGAAGTGGTACAGGAATGCAACCAGGGAAGAAGACTTTGCATAAAAGACGTAAGTAAAGGATGGAAAGTTTCATACACAAATGTTACTGGGATGATATTGTCACTTGAAGAGATTAGTGATCACCTTAGGGTAAATAAACCAGACAGTATGGGATTGGTGGAGACTAAATTGAATGACACAGAAGATACTGGTATCATAGGAATTGGTGAAGGACACTACAATGTATAGAACAGAAACAGACTTGGAAAGGGGGGAGGTGGAATAATGATACATGTGAGGAAAGACATCATTGTAAACAAGGTTGAAAAGGGTGAGGGTATGGCGGAGGTGCTGAAAATAATGAGGAAAGTAATGGTGGAAAAAGGGGCCTTGCAGTGGCCTATGTTCCACCCAAGACCAAAGCATGGACTAAGAGAGAATATGAAGAAATACTGTACTTAGTGAACCAATGAATGCTTGGAAAGATACATCAGTGGAAGTATGCAGTGACATAATAGTGATGGGAGATTTTAACTATAAGGAAGTTTGCTGGGAAGATTGGTACACAGAAGGTGAAGAGTCAAGGGGAAGCAGAATGTTAAATATGGTAATGAGTAACGTCATGACACAGTGGAATAGAGAGAATACAAGATTCAGAGGAAATGAAGAACCCTCTTGACTGGGTCGACTACTAACAAAAAACCCAGATATTATTGACGAGCTGCAGTTGGCCGTTAGGAAAAATTGACCACATTATCATTGAGTATACAGTAAAAGATGAAAGAGACATGGGAATATCAGAATCATATAGAAATGGACAATACAATTATGATAAAGCTGAGTTCGACAGGCTAAGAAAATACTTAACAGAAACTGACGAGAAATTTCAAGAAGGCAAGAGGTGCTGAAGAAAAGTAGGATGAGTTTTTACAGATATACATGGATGGACGTGAGAGATACGTACCGAAGGTGAAGATCAGGGAGAGAAACAAGAAGGAGTGACTTAACAAACAAGAGATGCAAAGAAGCAAGAATGAAGAGGAAAAAGGCTTGGAGGGGATGGAGAAGAGAGGAAACAATCTGTGTGAGAAATATAAACTGGAAAGGAATGAATATGTAAGAATTTGAAAAGACGAAAAAAGAAATTGCAAGAAGAGTGTAGTAGACAAATGCAAGGATGAACCAAAGCTCTTCTACAGACATGTAAATGGAAAATTAACCTCTCCATGGCCGACCATGTGGAATTTGTTTGGCCCCATGGGCCAACCCCACAACCATTTTTTGAAGTTTCAAAATTCATTTTTTTTTTTTTTTTTCTTGCCATATTGAAGAGGAAGTTCCGACACACCTGGCAGTGCAAATTTCAGCTTCCTAGACCCATCCTGTGGCATGCAATCGAACATGGAAGTTGCGCAAAAAGGCAGCTGATATTAGTCACACGTAGGTGACACAACATTGCACTTTTTTTCTTTTTTTTTACCAAAAAACATTGCCAGTAGTGCTGAAAAGGTGTGAAATAACTAGATATGTGTATTTTGAAGTTTTTCAGAGCATAATATGTGAAGTTTGAATTTCTATCTATCTATCTATTGCCAGACGCCATAATCCCGAAAGGGGTGGCCATTTGACATTGAGTTAGTTGTTTCACGGGGAGGGGCACTAACCCTCCACCAACCCACTTGTTGACACGTAGGGAGCACGTATGGGTTGGTTATATGGTTACCACCCAGCGTTGTAAATGGTTTCTTGGTTTACAGGAAACCATTAGGCTTGTCACTCAATGTAAAGCTACCTGTAAAAGAAAGAAAAGCAATAAGAAGTGACAGGAAAGATGGGAGAAATAGGAAGAGAGTAGGGCAGGCACAGAAAAAGAATGATAAAGGCTAAGGAAGAAGTAGGCAGCACTACATCAAGCGAGTGGATGATGGTCGCCACCACCTACCAAGAATATATATAAGTAATCCCTGTACTATCCAGATGCCCACTTTCCGGACACCCCACTTACCGGACATTTCGGTCCGGGATTCAATTTTCCCAAAATTGCCCAAAAATCGCAAAAAAATTGAAAAAAATCTGACTTTTATTCCCCCCATAATTTGAACTCGGCACGTGCGGCACGGACTAGCTGTGTTTTAGTGCGTAGTTCCGCCGCCATCCACTAGAGCGCCCCTGCATCCTCCCCACTTACTGCCCGTCTCTTGTTGTGTGTGCACGCTCGTCATCATGGCCGCCCATGTGCTCACATTTGTGGTGGTGCCCTACTTGCTGCAGGCCCTCCTGCTGCTCTCCTGCCTCTTGTTAGTGTGTGTGATGATGGCCCCACCTCCTGAGAAGAGGAAGAGAGTGGTTTTGACTCTGGAGAAGTAGAGAGAGATATTGGACAAGGTGGAACCGGGATGGTTAACCTCATGCATTCTCCATGAATTCAACCTGGCCCGAATACTTTGTTTGATATCAAGAGATCCCATGACAAACTCATGCAGTACACAGCTGACTTCTCGTTGAAGAACAAACGCAACGTAGAGAGGAAGATGATGTTTACTCCCTGGTATGCTGAAGTCGACCGCTCCACGTTTATTTGGTATTGACAACAACGTGCTGCTGGTGTACTGGTGCATGCCACAGAGCTGAAGGCTGCTGCTGAGAAGTTCGCAAGGCTTCACGACGCCCTAGACTTCAAGGCATCCGAGGGTTGGCTCTTCGCGTTCAAGTTACTACATGGCCTTTTCCAACTATAAGTCCCATGGAGAAGCTTTGGACGCCAATGAGGATGGAGTAGAAGAGTTTCGGCACAAGGTGAAAGACTTGATCAACATTGAGGGCCTCACTCTTGGTCAAGTCTACAATGTTGAAGAAACTGGTTTATTCTATCCCTTTTTGCCAACGAACACTCTAGCATAGGAAACGGAGAAGCATGTACCTGGCCGCAAGCTCTGCAAGCAACGAATATCTGCTTTGTGTTGTGCCAGTGCTAACGGCATGCACCGGCTCAAGCCCGTTATTGTTGGCCATGCAAAGCAGCTTCGATGTTTTCGTGGGGTGATGGATGTCCTTCTTGTTGTTTGGTACCATTCTGTGAAGGCATGGTTCACTGCCCAGATCTTCAAAGACTGGTTCCACCGCCATTTCGTCAAGGAGGTCATCCATTACCAGATGGAGAAACTGGGAATCCCGCGTGACTAGGTAAAGGCCCTCCTTCTCTTGGATAATGCACCTGCTCATCCGTGCGACAAGGACATGGTGGCTGAGAATGGCCGCATTAGGTGTATGTTTATTCCACCTAATACGACTACTCTCATCCAACCAATGGACCAAGGAGTGATCGTGGCAACGAAGAGGCTGTACCAAAGGAAGTTCCTGGACGAGGTGATGGTTGTTCTCGAGGACGAGGACGAGCACAGGGAGGGACGGGACACACTAGGCCAGTGGACTTTGGAAAACATTTGCTGCTACAACATCAAGTCTGCAATCTACAACTGGGCCAGTGCATGGAAGGAAGTCCCTGTCAAGACTCTAGAAAGTGATTGGTCTCGTCTGCTTCTCGGAACGGATGTGGAGCACAATTTCCTAGGTTTCGACGTGGATGACTTCCATGCACATCTACGTGCACATGGCAACGATGTTGATGTGGACGATGTGCGTCAGTGGTTGGATGTCGACGAGGGTGATCCTGGGTATCAGACCATGTTTGATATCGAGATCACATCTTCAGTTGCAGGTGTCAGTACCGAGCTTAAGATTCCGACAAGGACGGCGATGATGATGCGGACTCCTCTCAGCGTGATACTTCTCCAGCCATCCCCAAGTTGAGCACACTCCGGGAACACGTAAAGTTCGTTCTCGACTACCTGGAACACCTGGACTGCGGCAGGGAGATGGGGCCCTTGGGACTTGTGGAGGAAGTGCACGCTTTCAGGCAGCGCATCATTAATTGCTAAAATCGTCTTTCCTTGCGTCAGTCAACCATTGACAGCTTTTTCGGACCTGTGACCCCCACTGTGCCCAGCCCTGGCTCCACACCATCACCTCCCCAAGACAGGCCCTCATCCTCCAAGCCACAACCCAGCACATCAGGGATGGTGGAGTCGCCACTGGACGTGAGTTTGCGCCTCTCTTCTGAGTCGTCTGCAGTGGGTAGTCCATCACCACGTCCCAGTGATGCACCCCTAGGCCACCTGCATCAGCTACTGTCAGACTCTGACAGTGAATAAACAGCAAGAACTCTCCACTAGACCACATGGGAATTTACAGTGTTGTGCAATGAAAAAACAGTGTTAAGAGATTAGAATTCTGAGTGCAAAGACCTAAGTGCAAAGTGCAGCACTGATTTTATTGACATACAATGGAGCACAAATTAGACTAGAGTGTGTAATGTTAAGAAAATGGATTTCTGAGTGCAAAGACTTAAGTGCAGAGTACGACACGGATTTAATGAAGGTAAAATGGAGCGCAAGTAAGACTGGATTGCGCAGTGTTTAGAAAATGGAATTATGAGTGCAAATGACTAAGTTCAGTGCAAGACTTCATTTACAGTGTACTACAGGTGCTTCAGGTACTCCTTTTTACTGTCAGAGTCTGAGAGGAGGCGGGTTATTCATCGAGATGGCCAGGGACTTGTTGTAAGTAACCAGAATGTTTCATATTGTACTGTATTTTTCATACTTACCTCTAAAACCTCATTTCACCCTTTTATGTCCCTTATTGGTGTGAACAGCGTCTTAGGTGCTATGCATGTGCAATAGGGAGGTGTTTTTCTGAGTTAGGCTAGGTTAGGGTCCATAAGTACCAGTCCAGGAGCCAGGGACTTGTTGTAAGTACCCAGAATGTTTAATGTTGTATATACTCACCTCTTAACCCCTTAAACGCGGCCGTGTACGGCCGATCCTCCCCGTGTGGCGGGGTTGTAACGGGGTCTGAGTACCTGTGGGAAAATATTTGCCAAAAATCAGAGATTAACCCTAGAACATTAAAATTTTTATGGCATATAGTACTTACATTCAGCTGTCTCCTGAGACAGATGTTGAGCCTTCGTGGACTACCAAAGGACTTGTGAAGACTTGCAAAGTTGGGTAACAAAGTCTTCACTTTCACACCTCCAGAAACCCAGTTTTCTTTCTACCACAGCCTCAGTCTGTCACAGTACACTTTATACAACAACGTACAGGTAGTTTGGAATCAGTATTTGTACAATAAGCACCGAAAATAAGGCTATAATGAACGGAGCGCACGGCCGACATGCAGCGCGGCGGCGATCTTCCCGTCACTGAACACACATTTGCCTTTTCACGGCTAAAAACACGTATACTACATTATTTTCCTTCATAGTACTTCGCAAAGGCTCGCTTGTCACTATTACGGCCCTAAAAATCACTGTCACTGCCAGTATTGTGAAGCGGGAATGAGGAAGACCACCGCGGCGCGAGTTTATTCAGCCTTACGGCAGGCACTTTATTCTCGCTCCGGTCGGCCACTCGCACTTCATTTCTATCGCTCACTTTCACTCTAGCTGTCAGTTTTTTGCCTTATTCATCAGTGTCACTGTCATTTGTTATAAAAATAATATTTTCTACACAAAAAACTGTCACTGTCAGAACATAGAATAGAAACATATGCTTTCAACTTCTTACACTGGAGTGACTGTCACTCGCAATACTTATATTATTACTATGTACAATTATTTACACCAAAAATCACTGTCACTGTCAGTGCTTTTACAAGTACATACACTAATTTACACTCATCAGACTGTCACTGTCAGTACGTAAAAGAAAACTAAACACTAGTATCACTGTCACTCTCAGTATTATTTTCAAGATTCTTATCCTTATTTTCAATATCTAGTCAGGCTGTGGTAGTCAAAGAAACACGGTTAAGCACAGAGGGGAATTTTGCACTCTTTGCACTGCAAGGAGGTGCGCCTAAATGTTCTGTCCTGCCTGGTAGTGTGGCTGCACACATGACACCTCCTGAGTGCTTTTCCCCTCTTGGCAGTGGCAGGCAGTGGCTCCAGGCGGTGTCGCTGAAGGTAGGCCTGACACTGTAGGCGGTCTGGAGGTGTGTGTGGGTGGCGCCTGGGACCTGATGGCAGTACCTGCCCAAAACGCTGAAGCAGCTGGTACACACAAGTCTTTGAAAATCGTCGGAGAGAGTAGTTTGCTGGCTTCCTGTTCTTGATCTTATATAGGATGAAGGCGTTCAGCATGCACATATCAAGCAAGTGCAAGAACACCTTCCTGTACCAGCGACGGTTCCTCCTCAGGCAGTCTATCTCTGTGGCCAGCATTTCCCCCTTGTGAACTGTGGTGAGCACATTCGCGATTCTCTTATCGTGCCACCTGATCGCCAGCATCTTGTCAGTTTTCTTCAGGTGCACGTCTCCCCGCTTTGATCTTTCAGCCTCGGGGAAGGCAGGGTAGTGTGCCCTATTGATACGGACAGTGCCACATGATCCGACGCCGTGTTCAGAAAGGTACTTGGCGAGTTTTGGAGCTGTATAGTAATTGTCCGTATACAGGACATGATTCCCGCCAAAGTACTTTTCCAACAGCACTTTCACCACAGAACCAGAGAATCCAAAGGGGTCAGTCTTGTCCAAGTCCACATCGCTGGCGGTGTAAATAACGAAGTCTAAGATGAACCCCGTCTCGCAGTCGCACAGCACGAAAAACTTGATTCCAAAGCGGTGGCATTTGCTAGGAATATACTGCACGAACCGAAGACGGCCCCTGAACAAAACAAAGGACTCGTCAATCACAACTTTCTTGAAGGGGCGCAGGAACCTCGTAAACTTTTCCTTGATCAAGTTCAGGATTCCCCTCACTTTCCATAATGGGTCAGTTTGGGAAGGCTCATCATTGTTCGCGAAGTGAAGGTAAGTCATGAGTTGCCTGAAACGATCGCGACTCATGTATTTATTGAAGATGGGTGTGGGGCAAAGATCGTCATAACTCCAGTATTCCTCGAGCTTATGCTTCCAATTGTGGGGCATCAGTAGCATCAAACCAATAAATAAAAAACAGTTTCCTGATCGTTACAGGAACCCATGCTGCCATCCGTGACGTGGATGGCGTTGCAGCTTCACCTTCACCTTCACGAACTGCAGCAGATTGCCCCTGTTCGTCTCGGTACAAATCTGCTCCATTACTTCATTATCCAGGAAGGCCAACAGGTAGTCCAAGCATTCACCATCCTCTGGGACAGGGAAGTCAGCCTGTATTCCACACCCACTGGCATCAAAGGGCAGATCTTCCGGCACAAAATCTGAGCCCTCTGACCACACGAAGGCATCCAGAGTGCCCTGCCTAGGCTGGGAGGTGCTGGGGGCGGCAAGGGGGTGAGGCAGGTCGTGTGGCAGTGGGTGAGGCAGGTGGTGAGGCAGTGCGTGAGGCAGAGGCTGTCCTAGGTTGTGTCGGTGTAGTGGTGGTGGTGGTGGGGAGATAAGCTGAAGGTTCAAGGTCACTTGCGGTGGCATGACTGGCGAGTTGCCTAGTGCGAGTAACCTTAGCTAGTCTTACACTAGGAGACAAAGTTCTACTCCTACTAGCACGAACACTGGGCCTACGGAAACCTCTACGTAAAGTAGACTGCCCACTTCCCTTCTAAGGTGGTGAAGGCGACTCCGAAGACTCCGGAGAAAGGGCAGCTGAAGATGACGACGAGAGAATGGGGCTTGGAGTGCGTGGCGGGCTGGCGGTGGCGTGACGTGGTGTAGGGAACAATGGCTGGGAAGCTGGGTCACCACTTCTTCTCCTCTTGGCCCCCTTTTCACAAGAGCCTTGCCTGTTGAGGTGCTTGGCACAGGAATAGTCACTTCTGGCACCTCAGACTCAGCACTCGATAGCGTGTCCGACTCTGCCAGGCTAGATAAGACACCGACGTCACTTCCATAATCCATGGACGCTTTCAATAACTCACTAGCTATAGCCGAGTCACTAAGTCCCTTAGCAGTTCCTTGTAAGGGTTTGTACGGGGTGGAGGTCACAAAACCCTTTTTCGGAGGGCTGGAAGGCACAGACTCGGAAGAGCTTGAGTTAGACATGGTGTCACCTTGAAAGATTCTCGTGGACTGACGCTAAACAGGGGCAAACCGCACGAAAAAATGCTAGTGTGACAACTGGGGAAACAAGCGTTTCCAAATACCATAAAGTGCTTGCGAGAGGAAGGCGCAGATTGACACGTATGAGCCGTCCACGTGCTGCCATATCGCACGACGAGGGAGGGCCGGGCAGCGGTGTGTGGGTGGGTAAAAAAAATGAAACTTGGCAACAACCGAGGTCAGTAGTACAAAGGTCAAGTGTGCTAAACGTAGCTCAAGGGTGGCGGTACTAATAGACAATACCAGCTGGAGCCTGCTTGCCCGCGGTTATTCAAAATTTACTAGAATCGCAAACGCGACGATCCGCCGTTATGTCCTTTTGGCTGAGCGTCGCAAACGAGACGATCCGCGTTTAAGGGGTTAAACCTCATTCTCTGGTTCTTTTGCATTTATTTCAGTCTTTTATGTCCCTTATTGGTGTGAATTGGGTCTTAAATAGGTGCTATGCATGTCCAGTAGGGAGTTGTATAGGTGTTTTTCTAGTCAGGCTAGGTTAGGGTCCATAAGTATAGGTCCAGGAGGCTGGGGCCCACTATCCGTACGGGACCACTTTCCATACGTGCCTTTGGCTCTGTTACATCGGATAGTGGAGGGATTACTTATCTATCTATCTATCTATCTATCTATCTATATGTCAACCCTCCTAAATCGCGTGTTCATAAAGCATGGCTTTGTAAATTGTGGCTAAGTGGCCGTCAGACTGCCGGCAACCTTAAATCACTGTTAAGTCATGAAAATCATGGACCTAGGCAGTGGCGTTGCGTGGGGGGGGGGGCACAGGGGCGGTTGCCCTGGGCGCAAAATTCTTAGGGGTGGGGGGGAAAAAAAAAAATCATAATAATAAAGTAGTGATTAAAAAAAAATAGCACTCCCTCCCCTCATACTGAAAATCTCCCAATGTTCGTACATTCAACACAGTTTTTCAACATGACGGGGCAAACAAACATTGCCACGCAACATCTGCATTATTTTTCTCGCTAATTACAGCCATACTGTCCTCATGTAATCCTTATCGGTGAATCACAAAAAATCATATATAAAAATTCATAATTTCACCGTGTTGCAAGAGCGCCAGGATAGCCTCGCTGCTCCTCCGCTACCCGCCTCATCTCCGTGATGTGTGACACTAATACGTTACGTAATTTTTAAAATCCACCTCACGCCTAAAGTAATCCTTAAAATGCATATGTGTTAGGCTTGCCAACTATCTGAAGTATAAATCCGGGAGATCGTACACAAACACCATAAAGTGGGGATGCATCCTAAGTGCAGCTGCAATTTCTCGTGTTTCTTGTTAGTGTACTGTGACTGAAATAACATGATCACTCACTGATCACTTCTGGCTGGTTTATATACTTTATATCCTAAGGTAAAACAAACTTTTTACTATAAAAATTAAACGGCGATATATAAATTCCTGAAATAATGAAGCATTTACTTGAAGGTGTAAGAGTAGACGAAAACAAACTACAGAAAATCAGTGTCAAAAGACAACTTTCTTAACACTATGAATACCATGTCTACTGTACTGTACATTCATCAAGGGAAAAAAATATGTAAGATGGGTTTCATCATTCATGTTTCCTTAAATATATATATATACTGTATATATATATATATATATATTAGAGGATTGCATCAGCACACCACTGACTGCTATCATCCGTGACACATCACGCCTGGCGGGAGTAAGATGCGTTACTGATGATGGGACTGGACTAGGGTTCAGCAGCCGATCTGTCTCCTCCACCTATCCTGCGCAGAACGGTACACTTACCTCGTCCATTGCTGTCTGTTCTGTCACGTTTCGTGTTCCGTTATTTGTGCATGTGGCGACAATCCGATCACTAAATTAAGATATGTCGAAATCTCAAAGTACCATCGCCAAGTAATGTTCTCGCCAAAGTTTTGCAACACCAACCCAGAGTAAAACATGATTTTTTAAATACAAGATCTTGGGTTTACCCCTGCCTTGGGTTCTTGGAGATTAATTCAAAAAATCACCTGGATCTTTTTTTTTTTTTTTCCCAAAAAAATATACACACTAAACTTGGAAAATACTTTAATGATTAGTATGAAATGGTCGTCTATAATAACGTGTACGCACCCTGTGAACTGTGTGTGCAGATGCAAAAGCACTTTCCTCTTGATGAAGAAAATGTGTTGGCATTACTCAATATTTTTTATTCAAAAGTAGCCAACGGCCATACCACGTTGAGTACACCGCTTCTCGTCCGATCAGCGAAGTTAAGCAACGTTGGGTCTGGTTAGTACTTGGATGGGTGACCGCCTGGGAACACCAGATGCTGTTGGCATCCCTACGTGTCAAGTGGGGTTGGTGGAGGATTAGTGCCCCTCCCTGTAAAACAATTAACCCTAAGCCTTTGGCCACCCCGTTTGGGATACATGGCATCTGGTAATGAATGAATGAAAAAAAAGCTCTTGCTCCCAGAAGAAGAAAAGCACATTACAAATTTGGTGCTACACTTCTCTACTCTAGCAAAGGAGAAAGAATTTGATTCTCTACAGGAACAGTGGCAAGAACTGTTGCATTCCATATCAACTCTTCTGCATCTCAATCAGCGACATATTTCTGGTATTTTTGCTTGGAATAACTGATGGGAATAATCAGTCTAAATTTGAATTTCTTTCAAGACTAATGTGTGTTCTTTTAGTTCTACCACATTCTTCTGCGTTAGTTGATTGTTCTCACAAATGACTATGCTAAAAACCATGACCACGAACAGATTGTTGACCCACACAACTGTCAATCATTTGTTTGCAAAAGAAGCCATTGCTTGACAAGAAGTACTGTGCTTTGAATGGAAACCATCAAAAGAACTCATCATTGACATGAAAAGTGACAACATTGGCCAGCATTATGGAGATAAGTGTTGCAGCACACAGCAGGCAACACGTATCCTGTCGATGAGCCCGAAGTTGCCAGTAGCAGAGAGGAAAACACACAGGTTTATGTACAATAATTCTGCTGTATAAAAGCCTTAAAAATGAGTTGAAGGAGCTACACCTGTATTTTTATGTACATATAAAAATTGTTAAGTATATCTTGTTTTTTTTCATTCGATCTTGGAGATTTTAGGTGAGCCATCTTGGATGTTGCTACTTTCCCCGGTGGTAACCCTGGCTGTAGCCAGTGTGTGCGTGTGCCAAGATAAGAGATTGATTGTTTGATGTATTTTGTTGTTCTGGAGTGTCGACAAGTTAGTTTTTTTTTTTTTTTTTTTTTTTTTTTTTTTTTTTTATTGACACGGTAGTCATTTCTTATTCTTCGTTCTTCTGTTTCAACTATGTAATATATATATATCTATATCTATCTATCTATCTCTCTCTCTCTCTGTCTCTCTCTCTCTCTATATATATACAGTATATATATATATATATATATATATATATATATTTATGTATGTTTATATATATATAATCGATTTTTTAATGGTTTAAACATTTATGAACGTGAAGATATGGTTATACAATGAAATATTTTCTTAAAATACGTGTGCCTGGGGGGTAAGGGGTTCAATTATTGGACTGGTGGAAGGGACTCAGGGAGTGCTAACGGTCCACAAGTTAGGGGGCGCAATACTTTCTTTGCCCCGGGTGCTGGCAGCCCACGCTACGCCACTGGACCTAGGCACCCAAGTAGGCCTTTTCCAAGGAGAACTTAAACCACGGCATTCAAACTGAAAATTGTGACCCAACAACCAATCACTGTGCATCTCTGGTGGCAAGTGTGCATACTAATGCCGCCATGTTGCTGTCGTTCTTGTCCTGCCAGTCCGCACACTACAGACCGTCGCCATGGAGTATGAGAGCTACCTTCCTTTTTTTTGCAACCTCCCTGCCTCCTACCTGCCATAGCCCCTCCCGACCCCCTGATGAAGCGCTTTAAGCAGTATGGCATCAAGAAGCTGCCGCCGTTGTCGTACAGTCAACGTTTGGAGCCCATTCATTGTGTTGAGAAGGGAGAGAAGTTTTCAAAGCTGGCGAAAGAGTTTGGGTAGAATGAGTCGACCATAAGGATGATCTACAAGAACAGGGAGAAGATGAAGAAGTGCGTCAAGGTTTATGGGACTGGGCTTATTGATGGCCGGGTGCGGTGAAGGGATGGGGCAGTAATTTGGATAGAAAGATGTCTGGAAATGTTCGTCCTGAGGCAGGCAAGGAAGAATATTCTAGTTGACGGCTCAGTCATCAGGGAGAAGGCTAAGAGTTTTCACAAATTGTTAAGTCAATGACTCAGTATCAACCCCCCTAAGCCCTTCCATGCTAGCCATGCATGGTTGGCTAACTTTCTGACGAGAAAGCACCTGAAGAACGTGCAAACGACAGGAGAGAGAGCGTCTGCTGATGCGGCCGTGGCAGAGGACTTTCTGACCGTCCTCCAGGCAGTTTTGGAGGAGGGGGGTTATATGGTAGAAACTGTGCATTTTTACAAGGACTTGCATAACTGCAGAGTTAATGAGAGACATCAGGAACTCATCACCCACTATTTTGCCCGGGTAAGGGCAGAAGCTGAGCCTGAACCATAGCCTGGCCCTTCACACACTAAGGACGTGGATGACGTAGCATCTGTCATCTCTGAGGCAGACTTTGAGGGCTTCCTGAGGGAGGCAGAGGAGCTGGAGACAGGAGAACATCATGAGGGAGCACCGCCACCTCATGGTGAGAGGTTCTAAGTTCTTCCCAGCACCACCCCACTCCATTCACTTAAGCAGTTTTGTCATAGGATTAAGGCGAGATCCCTTGATATTGCTTATTTCTATTTAATACATGCACTGAATATTCCTAAATCTGTATGTTTGTGTTTGATGGTGCCTAGAAAGGTGTAGGTAGGGTGCTGTGGGGGCGGGTTGGCCAAAGTCCAGACCCAAATTAATTTTTCACATAAGAGTTATTATTCATAAATCACGGAATTCATAAATCACAGCAGTGGTTCAGACCCAAATTGCCACAATTTACGAGGATTTAGTGTATATATATATATATATTTATATATTATGAATTTATTTTGCATTTTTCGGTGTTTATTGTGTGTATGGTAGTATTGACTTATTTTTGTAGTCTGGGTGGTGGAGTTTGTTGGAAAAGAGAGGGAAGAGTTTCTTTTTTCAGACCTAATTGAGATAAACGTCATCCCTTGAGTGTACAGACTGGACAGTGAGGGTTGAAATGTGAGACGACCTGCCATTCACACCTTGCACGAGATGATTAGTAGGAAGGGCAGGGAGGCCTTTCCACCCACGAAAGCATCATGTGAACATGGAAAACATTCCTGTTATGCTTGTAAAAGGCAAAGAAAATGTAAAACGATTCAAAACTGTAAAACAAACCTGAGCAAACAGGTAAAGATACCAAACAAAAATTATTTTTTCCTTTTACTTTCATGTGTGTGTTTATTTATAATTGTAAACAGGGTAGTTGTGTGTGTTTCACAAGAGAGGAGAAAGATGATATTTTCTGTCTGGGTCAAGATAATGGGTCTAACTGTGTGTTTAGGCATGGCCACGAGCGAGAAAATTGTGCATCCACTTGTCACGGCAGCAGGTGGTGAACTGACATATGAGGTGTGAGAGTGTGAAGTGAAGGTCAGTCTCACGTTCCAGATGTGGATTCACTTCCCAAAAGTTTTCACAGTTTTCTACAAGTCGCACTGCATCGAATGATCCAAATCTGTACAACAAACCTGAGCAAATAGGTAAGGATACCATGACAAAAATGTATTTTTCTCCTATTATCATGTTTTTTTTTGTTTATGCCTGTATTCATTCGTAATTGTAAGCAGGGTGGTCGTGAGTGTTTTGCAAGGGAGGACAAAAATGATATTTTCTGTCTGGGTCGAGATAATGGGTATACTGTAGTTGTGCTTGTATAGGCCTGGCCACAAGCAGAAAAACTGAAAATCCACTCATCACAGCAGCAGGCTCTGAACTGCCTGATAGGATGTATGGGAGTGTAGCATAGGTCAGTCTCAAGATGTTCAAAATGTTTGTTCACTTCCCAAAAATTCTTGTTTTTTTTATAAGCTGGATTCGAATGACTTCGGTGACCATGATACAGTAAAACATCATTTGATGCCGGTGGCCATGGAGGGGTTTAAAAACATGGAAGGAATGTACAAATTGAAAGTAGGTGGAGTCGTTTACGAGGTTCCAGACACACAGGCTGAAGTGATGAAGGTTTGTTTTCAAACCGTTTTTAAAAGAGAGAGTGAGTTTAGTGAATATAATGATAGACCTAAGGACTTAGTGCTTGACAAAATACAAGTAGATATACAAGAAGTAATGGAATTAATGGAAAAACAAGATATTAGGAAAGCACCAAGGCCAGATGGAGTGTTTAACTGGATAATAAAAGAGTGTCCTGTAGAAAGGAACTAGCGTGAAGGATACATGACATCAATATGAACTCACTAGCAAAAAGCGAAGTCCATCGGGATTGGAAAAGAGCAAATGTGGTCTCCATATAAAAGGAGGAAACAAGGAGGAGCCACTGAATTAAAGGCTGGTATCACTAACCAGTGTTGTAGCAAAAATTTGTGAGATCATAGTGAAAGACCAATGGATTAAATTTCTGGAAGGAACTAATACAACAACAGATTGTCAGTTTGGCTTCAGAAAAGGAAGGTCATGTACCACAAACCTACTAAGCTTTTACTCAAGTGTGATAGATGGTACGCAAGAGAGGGATGGATGGATGGATTGTCTTCTTGGACCTAAAGAAAGCATTTGACAAGGTACCAAACAGGATATTGTTGTGGAAACTTGAACACGGGAGGTCTAAAAGGAGCATTACTTAAGTTGATGAAGGGTTTTTTGGAGGAAAGGGAGATAAGAACAGTCATAAAGGACCAACAGTCAGAGTGGTGTTAAGTAATTAGTGGTGTACTTCATGGTCAGTTTTGGCACCAATCATGTTCCAGGTTTATGTAAATGATATGGTGGAAGGAATAGACAGTTCTGTTATGGAAAGTGAAAAAAGAAGAAGAGTGTAAACAGCTGCATATGGACCTTAATCAGATATCTGACTGGAGTCAAGTGTGGGAAATGCAGTTTAATGAGAAGAAATGTAAAGTAATTGAATTTGGAAAGAGTACAAAGAGACACCTTTCTGATTGGTGATATGAATGGTAAAGTTGGGAATGTGAAGGTGGATGGAATAGTTGGTGAGTAGGGTGTGCCTGCTGAGATAGATGAGAATGGGAGTGCATTAGTGGACATTTGTGCTGGAAGGGGGTTGGTGATAGCCAATACCATCTTCAGGCATAAATGATCCTCAGGTATACATAGCGAGTGATGAGAAGGGTGGGTGGTGAACTGAATGAAAGGAAGGCAATGATTGATTATGCGTGTGTGGATGAAAGGATGCGAAGATGTGTAATGGATGCAAGAGTTTATAGAGGTTGGGGGAGTGGACTTTCTGACCACTACTTGGTGGTGGCCAGAATTAAAGTTCAAGTTAAGATGGAGGAATAGAAGAAGGGAAAGACGAGAGGAAGGAGTAGTTGCAAGGAGAGTGGAAAGGTTACAAGAGGATGAGAAAAAGGCAGAGTATAAGAGAGAAGTGGAGGAACGATTGGGCAAATATGAATTGGAGCAGATGGGAGATGTGGAAGGTGTGTGTAGAATATTTACAGAAGAAATATGTGCAGTATGTGATGTGGTATGTGGAAGGAAGAGAAGACGGAGGGGGGTGCAAGGAACAGCGTGGTGGACTGAAGAGGTGAAACAGGCTGTGGCACAAAAGAAGAAAGCATACAATGAATGGATGAGAAATAGGGGCATGGAAGAGGTTGAGAGGCGGAAGAGAGAGTTATATGTAGAAAGAAAGAGAGAGGTGAAAAGATTAGTGAGAGAGAGTAAGAAGAGAGTGGATGAGGAATTTGGAAGGAATTTGAGTGTAAAGTGGAGGGACTGTAAGAAAATGTTCTGGAAAGAGGTGAAAAGAGTAAGACAGGGTGGAAGTGAAGTTAGCAGGGGAGTGAAAGATAAAAATGGTAGATTACTAGTGGAGAAGGGAGAAAAAGTGAGCAGATGGAGAGAACACTTTAAGGAATTGTTGAATGTAGAGGATGGAAGTAATGCGAGTATAAGTGGCTGGGGAATGGCTGGGAGAAGGAGGGAGGTGAGAAGACAGGAAGAAATCAGTAGGATAGAAGTTGTGGAAGCAATGAAGAAAGTTAAATCAGGGAAAGCCCCAGGAATTGATGGAGTGTGTGGTGAAATGCTGAAGCATGGGGGAGAGATACAGTAGTAGTAGAATGGATGTGGAAGATGTGCAGATTGGCCTGGGAGGAAGGTAGAGTCCCGGAGGATTGGAAGTCAGGTATATTTATTCCCTTGTACAAAGGAAAAGGGGAAAAAGAAGTGTGTGGTAATCATAGGGGCATTTGTCTTCTTAGTATAATAGGAAAAGTGTATGGTAGGATACTTATTGACAGAGTTAGAGAAAGAACAGAAAAATTAGTTGGAGAAGAACAGGGAGGTTTAGGAAGGGAAGAGGTTGTGTAGACCAGATATTCATTCTCAGATCTTTAGTGGAAAAGTTTCTAGAGAAGGGAAAGAAGTTGTATGCGGCTTTCATGGATTTGGAGAAAGCATATGACAGGGTGGATAGACAAGGATTGTGGAAAGTGTTAAGAATATATGGAGTAGATTGGAAGTTGTTGAATGCTGTGAAGAGTATATACGATGGTGCGAAGGTTGCAGTGCGTTTGGATGTTGAACTAAGTGAATTTTTCTCTTTGAAAATTGGTTTGAAACAGGGATGTGTCATGTCTCCATGGTTGTTCAATCTGTACATGGATGGGGTAATAAAAGAGGTACAAGGTAGGGTAGTGGATGTTGGAGTGGCCGTGGTGAGAGAGGATAGTGTTTGGAAACTCCCTGTACTGTTGTTTGCAGATGATACTGTGTTGTTGAGTGAAGACGAAGGGGAGCTGCAAGGCTTGGTGGATGAGTTTGAGAGAGTGTGTAAGAGACGGAATCTAAAGGTGAATGTAGGGAAGAGTAAAGTGATGGTCTTTGAGAGAGGTGAAGTCAGTGAATGTACAGCGAGGTTGGATGATGAGGAATTGGAAAATGTGAGTACGTTTAAGTACTTGGGTAGTGTGATGAGTAAGGATGGAGGTTTGGAGGGTGAAGTGCTTGAAAGGGTACAGCAGGGAAGAAAGGTTGCTGGTTCTTTGAAAGCAGTGATAAGAAACAGGGAAGTGAGCATGGAAGTGAAAAAGTTACTACATGACAGTATTGTGATACCAACTCTAACGTACGGAAGTGAAGCTTGGACGTTGTTGGAAGGACACAAGTCAAGAGTGAGAGCAGTGGAAATGAGTTATTTAAGAGGAGCCTGTGGAGTCACATGGAGAGACAGGCTGACGAATGAGGATATAAAGGAGCGTTGTGGTGTTGATGTGGATGTGATAGGAAGCGTTATGAGGAACACACTGAGGTGGTTTGGCCATGTGGGGAGGATGGAGGGTGAAAGACTGACGAAGAGAGTGTATGTGAGTGAGGTGGAGGGTGGAAGAGGGAGGGGGAGGCCGAGGATGAGATGGAGGGATGGGGTGGAGAGGTATATGAGAGAGGGGGGTGTGAGTTGGGAGCAGGGCAGTGAAATGGCGGGGGACAGGGCGACTTGGAGGCGATTTGTTTGTGGCCATCCCAAACGGGATTGAGGCGTCTGGCAATAGATAGATAGATAGATAGATCTCTTTGTCCAGGCTATTCCACAGGTCTGTACATCTATAAGGAAAACTACATTTCTTGATATCTTTCAAGCAGCTGGGCTTCTTCAGTTTCATTCCGTGTCCTCTTGTTGCTCTCTTACCCCGTACAAACAGATCTTCTTTGTCAATTTTATCTTCTCCCATCATGGTCCTGGACACTGCAATCTTGTCGCCTCTCATTCTCCTCTCCTCTAAGGAAGGCAAATCCGGCTTTTCCAGCTTCTCTCTGTACGACAGATTTACCAGGCTATGGACCATTTTGGTTGCTGTTCTTTGTATTCTCTCAATCTTGTTTATATCTTTCTTTTTGTGTGCAAACCACACTACTGCTGCATATTCTAACCTGGAGCAGATCATGTCCACTATCAATTTTTTCATCATCTCATCCATATAATGAAATGCTACTCTTATGTTAGTCAAGAGTTTGCACGTCTCTCTAACTGTCTTGTTAATATGCTTATCAGGTGACAAACTGTCCTGGACCAGCACTCCCAAATCTTTCTCTTCTCTCGCTTTTGTGATTGCTTCATTACCCATCAAATAATTCGGTGATGGCCTCTTGGTACTGTGCTTTTACCCATTTCCAGTATTTTACATTTTTTTGCATTGAATTTCATTTCCCACATCCGACTCCAATCGTGTATCCTATCCAGATCCTCCTGCAGTATTTTACAATCCTCCTCAACCTCTACCTTCCTCAAGATCTTTGCATCATCAGCAAACAGAGTAGCATAACTATTCACTCCATCTACCATATCATTTATGTAAATCAGGAACATTACTGGCACCAACACTGAGCCCTGTGGGGCTCCACTTGTTACTTCCCTCCATCCAGACATCTTATCCTTTATTACTGTCCTCATTTGTCTGTGTCTCAAAAAGTCTCTCATCCATTCCAGGAGGTTCCCCTTCAGTTCTCCTATATGCTCTAGTTTCCACATTAGTCTCTTATGGGGTACCTTGACGAAGGCCTTCTCCAAATCTAAATACAGACACAATCCATCCAACCATCTCTCTCCTGTAGCACATCAATCACCTTTGAGTAAAAGCTCAACAAGTTGGAAACACATGACCTTCCACTTCTGAATCCAAACTGACTCTCAGTCAGAATATTCATCTCTTCCAGACATCTATCTATCTTTCAGAATTCTCTCGCACAAGTTTGCGACCATTCTGGTTAGGGACACTGATCTATAATTCAGGGGTTCTTCCCTGTTTCCTCCCTTATAAATCAGTACCACATTTGCCCTTTTCCATTCTTGAGGCACTTTCCCTTCTTCTAGAGAACACACAGTTAAACTGTGAATCTTATCCGTCAGTTGTTCTTTGCATTCCTTCAGTACCGTATTAGAGATTCCATCTGGTCCTGGGGCTTTCCGTACATCTTGAGTTTCCAGTAATTTATACACTTCCTTTACTTCCACTTTTATATCTTTTATCACTACATTTCTAGTCACTACCTCGCCTTCCACAAACTCCTTTTAATTAGTGAAAACTGATTGGAAACATTTGTTCATTATTTCTGCTTGCATTGCCGCATCTTTATAGACCTCTCCTTCTACTTTCAGTTTGGTGATTCCTTCCTTTTGTTTCAGTTTGCCATTGACAAATTGATAAATCTATAAAACAATTTGGGTTCATCCATACATTTTTTTTTTTTTTTTTTTTTTAATGTGAGGAAGAAGGAACCAACGGCAGTGAGCCCGCAAAACTGTTCCTTCCAAGAGAAAAACAAAATACAAGAGAGAGCCAAATTCGAAATCCATTCATTTCAAAATACCTGGACACACTGCATTTCAAAGACTGGAGATCATAGGAAGCAGGAAATACAGACAGAGGGAGACAGTTCCAGAGTTGACCTGTTGCATAAATGAAGGACTGGGAGTAACGGTTAACTCTTGCATTAGAGAGTTGGACAGAAAAGGGGTGAGAGTTTGCTGCTAGACGGATGCTACGCGCCTGTCGTAAAAGTGGAGGAATGCATGGAAACAGTTCAGAGGAACAGTGACCATTGAAGTAGCGATAGAAAAGAGATAAAGATGCAACATTGCGGGGAAGAGACAGAGGTTGAAGGGAGTCAGTAAGAGGGGGAGAGTTAATGAGACGAAAAGCCTTTGACTCCACCCTATTGAGAAGAGCTGTATGTGGGGAGCCTCCCCACACATGAGAGTTGTACTCCACTCAGGGGCGGATAAAACCCCTGTATAGAATCAACAATTGTGCAGGGGCAAAGAAGGAACGGAGTCGGCTTAGCACACCCAATCACTTGGAAGCAAATTTTACAAGAGACGTAATATGATCTTTCCAAGACAAGTCCCGAGCAAATGAAACCCCAAGCATGTTCAACGATGATGCAGGATTAAGTTGAGTATTATTAAACATAAGTGGGTATACCTGTGGAAGATTTTGTCGGGTTGATAGGTGCAAAAACTGAGTCTTTTACGTATTAAAAACAACCAGATTATTTTTACCCCAATCAGACATACAAGCCAAGTCAGACATTAGGTGTGCCATAGCCTCATCCCTTGCCTGTTGAAGTAACTGCTGAGATGGACGTTGTGGGAATCGAATGGAAAGGTGAAGGGTGGAGTCATCAGCGTATGAGTGGATAGGGTTAGATGTACAGCTTAGAAGGTCATTGATGAATAAAAGGAAGAGAGTTGGTGATAGGACAGAGCCCTGAGGAACACCACTATTACTAGATCTAGGAGAAGAACGATAGCCATCTACAACAGCGGCTATAGAACAACCAGAAAGGAAGCTAGAGATGAAGGCATAGGTGACATGTAGAGGTGTATGGTATGTAGGAGGACTGCTGGGCCTTGATAGCAGGCTGTGAAGCCTATGCCCAGAGTCGGACACATAAAAAAAAAAAAAAAAAAAAAAAAGATAGAAGGATAGAAACCGTGAGAGCAGTTTGGAAATTAAAGATTTATGCCAGACTCGATCGAAAGCCTTTGAGATGTCAAGTGCAATAGCAAAGCTTTCGCCAATGTCCCGAAAGGAGGATGACCAGGAGTCTGAAAGGTAGGTGAGAAGATCGCCTGTGGAGCGTCCCTGACGGAACCCATACTGACGATCATAAAGAAGGTTGTGATAGGAAAGATGCTTTAAAATTTTCTATTAAGAATAGACTCAAAAACTTTTGAGATACAGAATGTTAAAGCAATTGGACGATAGTTAGAGGGTTGGGAATGGTCACCCTTCTTTGGGACTGGCTGAATGAGAGGAAACTTCCAGCAAGAAGGAAAGGTACAAGTTGACAGACAAAGGCGAAAGAGTTTGCCTAAGCAGGGTGTAAGCACAGAAGCACAGTTCTTGTGAACAACAGGAGGAACTCCATCAGGCCCATATGCCTTATTAGTACTGAGGCCAGCAATGGCAGAAAATACATCAGGTGAAGAAATTTTAATGTTAGCCATGAGGAAATCAGAGGGGGGAGGTGATGGAGGAACAGCATCGGAATCGTCTAAGGTGGAATTGGAGGAGAAAGTCTGAGCGAAGAGATCTGCTTTATCAGTAGAAGAAATAGCTACAGAGCCATCAGAGTAGAAAAGAGGAGGGAAGGATGATGAGGTAAAGTTGTTAGAAAGGTTTTTGGCAAGGTGCCAGAAGGAGCAGGAAAGAGTTCGAGTCAGAGAGTTGAGAGCATTTTGTACGGATGAAATTATTTTTAGCAGAGCGAAGAACAGACTTAGCATGATTCCGGGCAGAAATGTATAAAAGATGTGATTCAGGGGTGGATTGGCTCCAGTACCTTTTATAGGCCCTCTCCTTGTTGCAGACAGCATTAGAACAAGCATGATTAAACCAAGGCTTTGGTGCATTAGTCAAAGGATTTGAGAAAGAAATGTATGCTTCCATGACCGAGAGAATAACCTCCATAATGCGCAAGGCACACCCAGATGGCTCCCAGCCATGGAAGCAATAATCATTCCAGGGAGAATCAAAGAAGTACTGCCTGAGGGCCTCCCAATCCGCATCTCCGAAGTGTCATAGACGACGTTTTTTTTAGAGGGTCCGCAGGCCGTACCGGAGTGATAGGACAGGTTAAGGTGATAAGGTTGTGATCGGAGGAGCCCAGCGGAGAGAAAAGATTAAAAGTGTAAGCAGAAGGATTAGTTGTAAGGAAGAGATAAAGTATGTTGGAGCTCTCTCCAAGGCGGTCAGGGATATGGACAGGATGCTGTACAAGCTGCTCTAGGTCATTAAAGATAGAAAAGATGTAGGCTTGTTCACCAGGTGGATCCGTGAAAGGAGAGGAGAGCCAAGGGTGGAGGTGAACATTGAAATCTCCAAGAATGGAGATTTCAGAGAAAGGAGAAATGGATAGAATGTGTTCCATCGTAGAAGTAAGATATACAAAGAATTTTTGATAGTCAGTAGAATTAGGAGATAAGTAAACAGCACAGATATTTTTAGTCAGAGAATGACGAAAGCCGAAGCCAGAGTGTAGAGAATTCAGAAGAATCGAGTTCAGGAACACGAGAGCAAGATAAGTTGTTGCGTATATATACACAACAGCCACCTTTGGCTTTGAAATGAGTATAGAGAAAGTAGGAGGATACATAAAAGGGTTTGCTGTCAGTTGCCTCAGATAGCTGAGTCTCAGTTAGGAAAAGGTGAGGTTTAGAGAAGGAGAGGTGGTGCTCAGCAGAGCGAAAGTTAGAGGAAAGGCCACGAATGTTGCAGAAATGAAGAAGAAGAGGGTCAGACAGTGGTTCCAAGCACCTTGAGTCGTCACCGGGAGAGGGGCTGAAGATGGGGGCATTTATGGTCCCCTCCCCTGGGCCTCCGAGGCTATATTATTCGACGCCATTTTTGAAAATTTTGAAAAGGAAGTGTGGTGTGTACTGTGCATGCAGTTTGGTGTTGATAGTTGGAGAAACTTGTATTGGAGAGCATGCTGGTCTACTCTCTGTGTTACTGAGACAGCAAAGGGGGATAGTCAGGACCTTGTCCCGAGGGCTGATGAAACGTGAGCTCCAGCTCTCCCTGTCATCAGCTTTCCATCCACCTTGGGAGTACTGCCCTGCTCGACTGGTGCTACAGTCTTGTGTATTCATTTCTAGTTCTCTTATATTCTTCTTTCGTTCTGTTGTTACCTCTCTTTCTCCACTTGTTCCATGCCGTGTCTCCTTTTTTATTTGCTATCATACACTTTCTATTAACCCTTTAAACGCGGATCGTCGCATTTGCGACGCTCGGCGAAAAGGACATAACGGCGGAGCGTTGCGTTTGCGATTCTAGTAAATTTTGAATAACCGCGGGCAAGCAGGCTCCAGCTGGTATTGTCTATTAGTACCACCACCCTTTAGCTACAGTTAGCATACTTTACCTTTGTACTACTGACCTCCGTTGTTGCCAAGTATCGCTTCCCCCCCCCCCCACCACCACCACCACGGCCTGGCCAGCCTGGCTGTGATACATGGCAGCGCTCTGACTGCTCAGAACTGTAAATCTGCGCATTCCTCTCACAAGCAGTTTATGCTAATAGGAAACGCTTGTTTCCCCAGTTGTAACACTAGCTTTTTTTCACACGGTTTGCCCCTGTTTAGCGTCAGTTTACCGCAGGCTTTCAAAGTGACATTATGGCGAGTTCTAGCTCTTCCGAGTCAGTGCAAGCAACCGATAGGAACGAGAATAAAGTGACGGGCGTAAGGCAGAATAAAAAGCGCGCTGCGGTGATCTTTTGGGAAGTAATATGATTGAAAATAATGTAGTATACATGTTTTTAGCTGTGAAAATGGAAATGTTTGTTGAGTGACGGGAAGACCGCCGCCGCGCTGCATGTCGGCCGTACGCTCCATTGATTTTAGCCTTATTTTCAGTGCTTATTGTACAAATACGGATTCCAAACTACCTTTACGTTGTAGTATAAAGTTTACTGTGACAGAATGAGGCTGTGGTAGAGGGGAAACCGGGTTGCTGAAGGTGTGAAAGTGAAGATTTTGTTACCCAAGTTTGCAAGTCTCCACAAGTCCTTGGGTAGGCCACGAAGGCTCAACACCTGTCTCTGGAGAAAGCTGAATGTAAGTACTCTGCCATACCAAGTATAATGTTCTAGGGTTAATCTCTGATTTTTGGCTAATATTTTCCTACAGGTACTCAGACCACGATACAACCCCGCCACTCGGGGGGGGGGGGGTCGACTGTTCACGGCCGCGTTGAAGCGGTTAAACCACTTCTTTTTCTTGTTATTTTTGCCCTTACTCTTGGCACAAATTTTTCCACTCCCAAATTATAGAGGTCTAGAAAAAATCCCACTTCCTTTGTATCTCTCTTGTTTCTCTGAATTTTCTCCAATCCACATTTTCGAAAAATTTTCTCAGTCCTGTAAAGTTTGCTTTCCCAAAGTTGTAACATCCCTGTCTATAAAGCTCGTCCCTTGGCTCCACATTCTCTATTATCATCTGAAACTCAGTGACCACATGATCACTTTTTCCAACAGGACACAGATATTTCAAAAATTCTATTACATCGGTTTCTTTGGTAAACGGTAGATCCAGCCTTGCTGGTGTGTCCTCACCTCGGAACCGTGTCTCTTATTTTACCCATTGCGTCATCACATTCTTCATTGTTGTATTTAATAATATAGTGTCCCATGAATCTTTGCAGCTTCCTGAGTCCCATTCCTCCCAGTTCACCTCTTTACAAACGAAGTCACCTATTGAAATTACAGTATATTGTTGCTTTTCTCATTCATTTCCCGTAAATAACTAGCCATGTCTGACAATATTTCCTAGTATTCATGATCACTCCATGTTCTTGTCTTAAGGGAAACATACACTACCGCCATATCTCTCTTGCTATTCTAATTTCTAATTTCATATTTATCACTTCAGCCCTGCCTTCTATTTTCACGGTATCTGCATTTATGTTCTTTTCACTGCTCTCATCACTCTTCTTCCCGCTTTTTCTTTTCTGTCTATCTCCACAGTTTGTATTTACCATCTCCCATGTGAACATCAATATCTTCTCTTAACTTGGTCTCTACAAAGCACATAATATCAGGTTCATGTACCCTCAAAAAATCGTTGATTTCTGTGTGTGTGTGTGTGTGTGTGTTTGTGTGTGTTTTACAAGCACAGGCCTCTTAGGGGAGTGTTCTTACGTAATTGTATCTTTACAGGAATGAGTGAGGCTTGTACTGTCCCGTGTCTTAAACCATATTTGTCGTACATATCCTTAAAATTGTGAATTGTTTTGGCACATTATTTCATTCAGTAGTGCATTCCACTGATCAATTGCTCTATTTGGGAAACTAAATTTCCTTCCGTCTTTATCACCTCTCTTCTTATGCAGTTTTTTGCAGTGTCCTCTTGCTGATGCATCCCCATAGGATAAGTAATCATTTATGTCTATTTTCTCCTTCCCTGATATGCATTTATATAGCATAATCATGTCACCTCTTTTCCTTCTCTCCTGTAGTGTTGGTAGATTCAGTTTATTTAGTCTGTCTTCTTAGCTTAGATCCATCAAGCCTGGTACCCATTGTGTAGCGGCCCTTTTAACTTTTTCAATCTTGTCTATGTGTTTTTTGAGATGAGGACTCCAGACTACTGATGCATACTCCAGGGTTGGTCTAATGAATGATGTTATTATCTTTCTTAGCATGTCTTCATTTATGTATGTGAATGCTCTTCTCATATTAGCAAGCAGTGTATACATGTTCTGTACCTTCTCACTGATGTGGTCAGCCGGAGATAGTCTTATTGATAATCACACCTAGGTCCTTCTCTCTTTCTGATGTGTGTAAGGTTTTATTTCGTAACGTATAATCCCAATCAGGTCTTTTCCCACTTTTACCAAACTTGATTACATGACACTTGCCCACATTGAATTCCATTTGCCATGTATTACTCCATTCATGAAGTTTATTTAATTCTTCTTGTAGCTCTTTACAAGAGTCTGTGTTAGTAATTCTCCTTTGTATTTTTGCATCATCTGCAAACATATTTACATAGCTTTCATTTCCAGAGTTACTGTCTATATCATTTATGTACACTAAAAATATGATTGGTGCCAGCACTGAGCCCTGTGGTACTCCACTAGTCACTTCTTTCCATGATGAATAATTTCCCCTTAGTACTGTTCTCGTTTCTCTTCTTATGAGAAAATCTTGCATCCAGCAATACAGTTTGCCTCGAATTCCTCCTTGATGGTACAGTTTCCATAAAAGTCTTTGGTGTGGTACTGTGTCAAATGCTTTCTTGAAATCTACCCATCCTTCTCTTTCCTGTAATGTGTCTGTTACTCTGTCATAGTAGCTCAACAGATTAGCAACACATGATTTTCCTTTTCTGAAACCAAACTCTCTTTCTTTTATCATATATTGTTCTAGATGATTTACCCAAGCTTTCCTTATAAGCTTTTCTAATACCTTGCTTACAACACTGGTTAGTGATACTGGTCAGTAGCTGAGTGGATTTTGTCTATTCCCTTTCTTGAATAAGGGAACAATGTTTGCTTTCTTCTAAATATCAGGTAGTTTACCTTGACTCAAGGATTTCTTGAAAATTAAAAATGATGGTTTACTTGACTTCTTCCTACATTCACGTAGTACCCAACATGAAATTTCATCAGGACCAATTGCTTTTCCTCTGTCTAATTTACTTAGCTCCTCCTGTACTACTTTTTCTGATGTTTGTATGTCTGGTAGTATATGTGGGCATGCATGTTCCACATAATCCCTCTCAAAAATTTTTTCCTCTGTAATAACTGATTGGAATTTCTTGTTTAGTGCATCACAAATATCCTTCTCTTGTGTATATGTGATTCCCTCGTCCATAATGGATTGTATTTTATCTTTCACTTTGGTTTTGCTTCTGATGTAGCTGTAAAATAGCTTCGGTTGATCACTACTTTTATTTATGATATCTTTCTCAAGCTGTTTTTGGGCTTCCCTCCTTATTCTTGTATAATCGTTTCTTGCCTGTTTGTAATTATTATATGCTATCTATCTATATCTATCTGTAGCCCGACGCCCTAATCCTGCAAAGGGTGGCCGCAGACAAAACGCCTCCAAGTCGCTCTGTCACCCACCATTTGACTACCCTCCCCCCTACTCACCCCCCCCTCCCTCATATACCTCTCAACTCCATCCCTCCACCTCATCCTCGGTCTACCTCTCCCTCTCCCTTCCTCCACCTCATCTACATACACCCTCTTAGTCAGTCTTTCATTCTCCATTCTCTTCACATGTCCAAACCACCTCAGTGTATTTCTCCTAATCTTCTCAACCACATCCACATCCACCCCACAACGTTCCTTCACTTCTTCATTCGTCAACCTGTCCCTCCACGTTACACCACATGCTCCTCTCAAGTAACTCATTTCCACTGCTCTCACTCTTGACTTGTTCCTCTCTTGCAAGGTCCATGCCTCGCATCCATACGTCAGGGTAGGGATCACAATACCATCATGCAGTGACTTCTTAACTTCCATACGCACCTCCCTATTATATGCCCTTTCACTATTGTGTCTTCTGTATCTATTCCACAACAAATCTCTTTTTTCTTTTGATTTTTACATTGTTTTGAACCATTTCTTTTTTTTCTTTTCTGCTTCTTTATGCTGTGGGATGTACTTCTGTGTGTGTGTGTGTGTGTGTGTGTGTGTGTGTGTGTGTGTGTGTGTGTTTACAACCACAGGCCTATTTGGGATGTTTGTTTGTGTGTGTGTGTGTGTGTGTGTGTGTGTGTGTGTGTGTGTGTGTGTGTGTGTGTGTATTTACCTATTTGTAGTATACAGGAATTGAGCAATGTTCGTGTTGTCCTGTCTTCGTATCCACATTTATCAAGTCTACCTTTACACACATGAATGTTTTTCTCATGCACCACCTCTTTGTCTAAGTCGTTCCAAATATTTAAGTATTTACCTAATATACCTAATTGTGATATACACGGAATGTACTATGCTCGTGGGTTTCCGTCGCTGTTTCTCAATAAGTCAGATGTAGCTTTAAACTCGTTTAAGTTTTTAGACTGGACGATCTCTTTGTCCAGGCTATTCCATAAGTCTATATTTCTGTAAGGAAAGCTATATTTCTTGATATCCTTCAAGCATCTTGACTTTTTCAATTTCATTCCGTGTCCTCTTGTAGCTCTCTTATCCCATACAAACAGATCTTCTTTGTCAATTTTATCTACTCCCACCATGGTCCTGAACACTGCAATCATGTCTCGCCTCTTTCTCCTTTCCTCTAAGGAAGGCAAATCTAGCTTTTCCAGCCTCTCTCTGTATGACAGGTCTGCCAGACTGGGGACCATCTTGGTTGCTGTTCTTTATATTCTCTCAATCTTGTTTATATCTTTCTTTTTGTGTGGGGACCACACTACCGCTGCATATTCTAACCTGGGGCGGATCATGGCCATTATCAAATTTTTCATCATCTCCTCATCCATATAATGAAATACTACTCTTATATTAGTCAAGAGTTTATAAGTCTCTCCAACTATCTTGTTACTATGCTTTTCTGGTGACAAACTATCTTGGACTAGCACTCCCAAATCTTTCTCTTCTCTCCTTTTTGTGATTAATTCATTACCCAACAAATAATTCAGTGATGGCCTCCTGGTACTTTTACCCATTTCCAAAATTTTACATTTCTTTACATTAAATTTCATTTCCCACGTCCGGCTTCAATCGTGTATCCTATCCAAATCCTCCTGCAGTATTTTACAATCCTCCTCAACCTCTACCTTCCTCAAGATCTTTACATCATCAGCAAACAGACTTGCATAACTATTCACTCCATCTACCAAATCATTTACGTAAATCAGGAGCATTACTGGTGCCAACACCGAGCCTTGAGGGACTCCACTTGTTACTTCCCTCCATCCAGACATCCTGTCGTTTATTACTGTCCTCATTTGTCTGTCTCTCAAAAAGTTTCTCATCCATTCCAGAGGTTTCCCCTTCAGTCCTCCTATATATTCTAGTTTCCACATTAGTCTCTTATGAGGTACCTCGTCAAAGGCCTTCTCTAAGTCTAAGTACACACAATCCGCCCAACCATCTCTCTCCTGTACCACGTCAATCGCTCTTGAGTAAAAGTTCAACAAGTTAGAAACACATGACCTTCCACTTCTGAATCCAAACTGACATTCAGCCAAATTATTCATCTCTTCCAGTTATTTTATCCATCTGTCTTTCAGGATTCTCTCACACAGTTTTGCGACCATGCTTGTTAGAGACACTGGTCTATAACTCAGGGGTTCTTCCCTGTTTCCTTCCTTGTAAATTGATAGCACATTTGCCCTCTTCCATTCTTGTGGCACTTTCCCCTCTTCCAGCGAGCATACGATTAAACTGTGAATTTTATCTGCCAGTTGTTCTCTGCATTCTTTCAGTACCCAAGTAGAAATTCCATCAGGTCCTTTGATTTACCTTACATCTTGAGTTTCCAGTAATTTATACACTTCCTGTACCTCCACTTTTATATCTTTTATCACCGGAACATTTCTAATCACTCCTTCTCCTTCCACAAGCTCCTTTTCTTTAGTGAAAACTGACTGGAAACGTTTGTTCATTATTTCCGCTTGCATTGCTGCATCCTTATAGACCTCTCCTTCTACTTTCGGTTTGGTGTTTCCTTCCTTTTGTTTCAGTTTGCTATTAACAAATCTATAAAACAGTTTGGGTTCATCCTTGCATTTGTCTATTATACCTTTTCCAAAATTCCTTTCTTCTTCTCTACGTATTCTTATGTATTCATTTCTTGTTGATTCTTCCTTTGTTCTGTTGTTACCTCTCTTTCTTCAATTGTTCCACACCTTATCTCTCTCTTTTTTTTTTTGCTATCATACACCTTCTATTAAACCACTCCTTTTTCCTGTTTTCTTTCCCTCTTACTCTTGGTACAAATTTTTCCACTCCCAAATTATAGAGGTCTAAAAAGATGTCCCACTTCCTTTGTATCTCTCTTGTTTCTCTAAATTTTCTCCAATCCGCATTTTAAAAAATTTTTCTCAATCCTGTAAAATTTGCTTTCCCAAAGGTGTATCTTCCCTGTCTATGAAGCTCATCTCTTGGCTCGACGTTCCCTGTTAACATCTGGAACTCAATGACCACATGATCACTTTTTCCTAAAGGACAGAGATATTTCAATGATTCTATTACATCGGGTTCTTTGGTGAACAGTAAATCTAACCTTGCTGGTGTGTCCTCACCTCGAGACCATGTCTCTTCTTTGACCCATTGCGTCATCACATTATTCATTATTATATTTAATAACATAGTGCCCCACGAATCCTCGCCGCCTCCTGAGTCCCATTCCTCCCAGTTCACCTCTTTACAGTTAAAGTCACCCAGCAAAATTATATTATTGCTTTTCTCAATTATTTTTTGTAAATAGCTAGTCATATCTGACAACATCTCATGGTATTCGTCATCCTTCCATGCTCTCGTCTTTGGAGGAACATACACTACTGCCATATCTCTCTTAACATTCTCTCCAGTTTCTAATTTCATATATATCACTTCAACCCTGCCTTCTCCCATTTCCACAGTATCTACATTTATGTTGTTCTTCACTGCTATCATCACTCCTCCTCCCGTTTTTTCTTTTCTGTCTTTTCTCCACAGTTTGTATTTACCATCTCCCAAATGAACATCAATATCTTCTCTTAATTTGGTCTCTACAAAGCACATGACATCAGGTTCATGTTCTCTTAAGAAAAATTTAATTTCGATCCTTGTCGATATGAAACCATGATCTATCTATCTATCTATCTATAGCCCGACGCCCTAATCCCGAAAAGGGTGGCCGCAGACAAAATGCCTCCAAGTCGCTCTGTCACCCACCATTTGACTACCCTCCCCCCAACTCACCCCCCCCTCCCTCATATACCTCTCAACTCCATCCCTCCACCTCATCCTTGGTCTACCTCTCCCTCTCCCTCCTCCCACCTCACCCACATACACCCTCTTAGTCAGTCTTTCATTCTCCATTCTCTCCACATGTCCAAACCACCTCAGTGTATTTCTCCTAATCTTCTCAACCACATCCACCCCACAGCGTTCCTTCACTTCTTCATTCGTCAACCTGGCCCTCCACGTCACTCCACATGCTCCTCTCAAGTAACTCATTTCCACTGCTCTCACTCTTGACTTGTTCCTCTCTTGTAAGGTCCATGCCTCGCTTCCATACGTCAGGATAGGGATCACAATACTATCATGCAGTGACTTCTTACCTTCCATACTCACCTCCCTATTTCTCATCACTGCTTTCAGTGTACCAACAACCTTCCTTCCCTGCTGTACCCTTTCACGCACTTCATCCCCCAAAGTTCCATCCTTACTCATCACACTACCCAAGTACTTGAATGCACTGACATTCTCCATATCCTCACCATCCAACCTCACTGCACACTCTGTGACTTCATTCCTCTCAAACACCATAACTTTACTTTTGTTTACATTAACTTTCAGATTCCTCCTCCTACACACTGTCCCAAATTCATTCACCAAACCTTGCAACTCCCATTCATCTTCACTCAACAGCACTGTATCATCAGCAAACAGCAACACCGGAAGCTTCCAAATCTCACCCTCATTCATTAGAGCCATCCCCACATCCACTGCCCTACCTTGCACCTCCTTTACAACCCCATCCATGTATATATTAAACAGCCATGGAGACATCACACAACCCTGTTTCAGTCCCACATTGAGATCAAAGAACTCACTCAGCTCACCATCCATTCGCACCGTAGCCCTAGCTCCCTCGTACATACTCTTCACAGCACTCTACAATTTCCCCTCCACTCCATATATTCTTAATACCTTCCACATACCTTGCCTACCTATTCTGTCATAAGCTTTCTCCAAGTCCATGAAGGCAGCATACACTTTCCTTCCCTTCTCTAGATATTTCTCCACTAAACATCTTAGAACAAATATCTGATCTACACACCCTTTTCCCTTCCTAAATCCCCCTTGTTCTTCTCCAACTAGCTCCTCTGTCATATGCCTAACCCTATCAATGAGTATTCTGCCATATATTTTACCAGTCACACTAAGTAGGCAAATACCCCTATGGTTACCACATACTTCTCTCTCTCCTTTTCCTTTGTATAAAGGAACAATTATACCTGATTTCCAGTCCTCTGGAACCCTTCCCTCTTCCCAAGCCAATCTACACAACTTCCATATCCACTCCACAACAATCTCACCCCCATACCTAAGCATTTCACCACACACTCCATCAATACCTGGGGTCTTTCCCAACTTAATATTCTTCATCGCTTCCACGACCTTCGCCCTACTGATCTCTTCCTCCCTCCTCTCATCTCTTCTTCTCCCAGCCATTCCCCAACCACTTATACTCGCACTGTTCTCACTCTCCACATTCAACAAATCCTCAAAGTGCTCCTTCCATCTCTTCAGTTTCTCTCTCTTCTCCACCAACAATCTATTATTCCTATCTTTCACTCCCCTACTGTTTCCCCTTTCACACTGCCTTACTTTCTTTACCTCCTTCCAAAACAATTTCTTACTCTCCCTCCATTTTACACTCAGATTCCTCCCAAACTCTTCATCCACTTTCTTCTTACTCTCCTTCACCATCTATCTATCTATCTATCTATCTATAGCCCGACAAAATGCCTCCTTCAAATTATTTTTGACGTTTTTAATACCCTCTTCTCTCCTACTGTCTGTCCGTACCACTTCCTCAACTTCTGATCTATCACAGCCATCCCCCTTAGTTTCCTTCACTTCTATTTCCTTAAATACCACTTCCTTACTTTCATATCCATTACTCTCTAAAAAAAAGTATTACATTCTTCCTCTGTCCTCTTATCATTTTTTTCCTTTACTTCTTCCTTCAATGATTTAAAAACTTCTCTTTCTTCTTCATTCAGATCTTTTCTTATTATAATATTTTCCATCCCTGCCTCTTTGCTTAATTTCCAGGTCACTTTAAGTATCTCATTTATTACACTTTCTGATGTAAACTTGACTCTCATTGGTCTTGTTTCCCCTTTCTTATAAGGCCCTATCCTCCTTACTTCCTCAATTTCTTTTACCCGCTTGTCTTCTTCGGGGTCAGTCTTGCCTAATATTCCTCTCACCAGGTTCATGTCTCTCTCGAGTCTTACGAACCTAACCTTTTCTTCTTCTTCCCTGTTTCCAAATATTACCACACATCTGTTCCTTTCTACAGTTTCTCTCACTATTTTCTCTTTTTTCTTTAGTATTTTCACTACATTTTCTTCCATTATTTTCTTGTTCATTTTCCTTTCTTCCTGGATGATTTCTCTTATGCTGACCACTTCTTTCTGTTCTTCTTTTACGTGTGCCCACATTGCCTTATGTTCTTCTAATACACTACTCACCTTCTCCGTTTTATTAGTACTCTCTTCTAGTTTCCTCCTCAATTCGACATTTTCATGCCTCAAATTTCTAATCTCTTCATTCGCTGTCTCATTGGACTGGATCAGACTCTGTATGGTAGTCTCCGTATTTTCAGACACATCTTTTATCACTAGATTCTCTACTTTCTTTTCAAGTTCACTAATCCTCATAATTAATGTTTGAACCAGGTCCATGACATTGGTATTTCTATCAAATCCTTGAAATTCGGGTCCCTCATTGTTTGCATTTTCGGCCATGTTTGATGTTGGTTAAAGTACCAAAACAGCTGTTGCCGAAAAATACTACAAACATTCATGTATACTCTATCCAATAAATCTTTACATTTTTGGTAGTCTATTAACTTTCATTTTTTTAAATTTAAAACAAGACCTTAGGAGAGAGGACAGACAAAATTCCTGAAACTACTTAAGGTTAGCAGCAATGGCTGGGACGTCTGCTCTCTGGCTGTTCATTCGTGTGTGTGTGTGTGTGTGTGTGTGTGTGTGTGTGTGTGTGTGTGTCTGTGTGTGTGTGTATAAGACCAAAGTGTGTAGCTCATCAATATATTCCATGGTGCCTTCATAGCATGTGTCTGTGTGTGCGTGTGTCTGTTGATTTGTATGCATGTTAGTGGGGGTGTGGGTGTCATTAAAACCAGTAAGAAGTGTTTAACATTATATTATTTCAGTATTCATTTGTGAGTCAGTGAGGTAGCTACTTGATAAGTGAAGTTTTGTTTAGGAAAATGAGATCAGTTCCCCTTACAGTTTTTGGAATATCTATCTATCTATTGCCAGGCGCCTCAATCCCGTTTGGGGTGGCCACAAACAAATCGCCTCCAAGTCGCCCTGTCCCCCACCATTTCACTGCCCTGCTCCCAACTCACACCCCCCTCTCTCATATACCTCTCCACCCCATCCCTCCATCTCATCCTCGGCATATATGCAATGCATTTTTATACAGGTAACTCGCACGGAACACGATCTCACGGAACGCGCTCGCAATTATACACGGTAAGGGCTGGGATACCTATAAGACAACGTAAGATTAAAAAACCATTATGAAAACTACAAATTAACGCAGGAGAGGCCTTTGAAAGATCAAATCCTCGAACGTCACCGCAGTGTGCGGTTTGTTTTGATTACGTGACGATCTAGGCGGGAAATTATTCAGTGAGTGAGACATTCCTGAGTACAGTAGCACAGTATTTGTAAGTTAAATATTTACAGTACTGTACTGTTCTGGTAAGTTTATGTGCAACTTAAAGTACTATTAAATAACATTAAAGCAAGAAATAAAGTCTTATAACCAGTTTACCTGATAGGCATCAGAATTTTGCCTTTTTTATTTGTTCGTTTTTTCCACAGTGCTGTTCAGTATTTGTAAGTTATATATTTACTGTTCTCGTATGTACTGTACTTGTAAGCACTTAAATAAAGTTAAATCATTAAATAAAGCCTTGTAACCAGATAACCCGAATTATATGATTACCCATGATCGGCGTCGGAATATTGCCTTTTTTGTTTGTTCGTTAAACTCTTACTGTACTGCTTTTCTACAGTACTGTATTTGTAAGTTAAATATTTACTGTTCTGGTATGTACTTGTAAGCAATTAAAGCATTAAATAAAGCCTTGTAACCAGTTAACCTGATTTATATGATTACCCATGATCGGCGTCGGAATATTGCCTTTTTTTGTTTGTTCGTTAAAGACTTATAATAAGAGAAAAATACATTTTTGTCTTGGTATCTTTACCTATTTGCTCAGGTTTGCTGTAATGGTTTGCAACTTGTAGAAAACTGTGAAAACTTTCGGGAAGTGAACGAAAATCTGGGACATGACCTTGACTTCACCGTCTCATGTATCATCTGTCAGTTCACCACCGGCTATCGTGATGAGTGGATGTACGATTTTTTCGCTCGTGGCCATGCCTAACCACACATAGTTACACCCATTATCTCGACCCAGACAGAAAATACAACCTTTTTCCTCCCTTGCAAAACACAAACAACCACCCTGTTTACGAGACAGCAATATATATTGCGAAAATAACAAGGTAAAATGATAAAGATGAACGTAAAATGATTGAGAAAGATGAACATGTTATGACGGAAGAAATACGTTTTCCCTGTCTGTAAACGTATTTATTTCTGCTTTGTATCTGTATTCGTAATAATTAGACTTACTGTTAGTTCTGAAACTGCATTACGATTCTATTTTTAGCCATTCTCGTGGTGTGGGAGCTGGAAGTTGTGACACAACTTCCTTATTGCTAATCGGACTGACCCTCCACTTTATTCTCTCGTGGCAGAGTCTAGCCTTGGAGGACGTGCAGTTTTCTCATTTAGGACTGAAAATTCAACTCTTTTGCTCCCTTTTCCAAGCATGGGCACAACGATAACGTAAAAAATAACTCGAAACTACCATAAACATATATCAAAAAGGTGAAAATGTATTCATAACATTTTTTTTTTTTTTCCAGCCATTCCTAACAGATTATGTACTGAAATCATTCAATATCACAGTACTGCATTTCTAAGTTAAATATGTACTGTTCTGGTATGTACTTGTAAGTTAAAGCACTGGTACCAGTTAACCTAATTTATTACCTATGATCGGCGTCGGAATGTTTCCTTGTGTTTACGTACAGTATTTGTGTGTTGAAGTTTTGCTCAGGAGTACTGTATTTGTGAGTTATAACATTAAATAAACCTTCTAACCACTTAAAGTGCTTTCTAGTGACAGATAACAGGAAAACAACACATTTGGGGGGTCTAGGGAGCAAAATACGGAGTAGTTTAAATATACGCGATTTCGCACCTAACACGGCACGGTAGGAACGAAACCCTCGTGTTCCGTGCGAGTTACCTGTATAATTTTTTCGTCTGAAAAAGTTTCTCAAGAGTTCTTAGTTATATTTATGGCCAGAATACCGCACTACAGTGTGATATGATGCATCTTAATGTGATCTCAAATTATGAGTTCAAAAAAGATATTTTTGGATATTTATCTTTATATATATATAACTTGGGCCACGAGTGCCCAATATTTTTTTTGACATTTTTTAAAAACTTCTAAAGTGTCTTTGGCCAGTGTGTCCAGAAACAGGTGCTATTAACCATTCTCATGTTTAAAGGGCAAATACCTGGACGTCCGAGGTTTGGAAGGGCTGTCTAAAGTCAGGAAATTTGTTCCTAACTTGGGACACTTGGGGAAAAAAAAAAAAAAAAGAGTTTAATGTGGCTAATTTTTTTTATTATATACATTCAGTAGGTACTATCCCTGGCTACCACATGACACCAACAGGGATATAATTGCACCATTTACATAGAGTTATTCATAAAAATATATAAGTGTCCGAAGTTAGGGTGTTTTAAGGTAAGTAGTAATTCTGCTATGAATCATGTCCCCCTCTTCTTGAAAGTGCTGGGTCTGGCCCTGCATTATATATAAAAGCTAATTTGTTAATCTTAATCTCCAGCCTCATCCCCATTTTCCCCCAGGAGCCATGCATGGCCAAGCTTGCTTACTAAAATCTAATGTTCTATAAACTGTGTGTGTGTGTGTGTGTGTGTGTGTGTGTGTGTGTGTGTGTGTGTGTGTGTTCTTACCGTACCTAATTGTATCTATACAGGATTGAGTCAAGCTCGTACTGTCCCGTGTCTTAAACCATATTTATCGTACATATCCTTAAATTTGTGAATTGTTTTGGCACACACTATTTCATTCGGTAGTGCATTCCATTGATCAATTTCTCTGTTTGGGAAACTGAATTTCCTTACGTCTTTATCACCTCTCTTCTTATGCAGTTTTTTGCAGTGTCCTCATGCTGATGCTTCTCGATATGTTAAGGAATCATTTATGTCTATTTTCTCCTTCCCTGATATGCACTTATATAGCATTATCATGTCACCTCTTTTCCTTCTCTCCTATAGTGTTGGTAGATTCAGTTTATTTAGTCTTTCTTCGTAGCTTAGGTCCCTTAAGCTTGGTATCCATCTTGTAGCGGCTTTTTGAACTTTTTCTATCTTGTCTGTGTTTTTTGAGATGAGGATTCCAGACTACTGATGCATATTCCAGGGTGGGTCTAATGAATGATGTTATTATCCTTCTTAGCATGTCTTCATTTATGTATGTGAATGCTATTCTCATATTTGCAAGCAGTGTATACATGTTCCATACCTTCTCGCTGATGTGGTCAGCCGGAGATAGTTTGTTATTGATAATCACACCTAGGTCCTTCTCTCTTTCTGATGTGTGTAGGGTTTTATTTCCTAACTTATAATCCCAATCAGGTCTTGTTCCACTTTTACCAAACTTGATTACATGACACGTGCCCACATTGAATTCCATTTGCCATGTATTACTCCATTCATGAAGTTTATTTAATTCTTCTCGTAGCTCTTTACAAGAGTCTGTGTTAGTAATTCTCCTTTGTATTTTTGCATCATCTGCAAACATATTCAGATAGCTCTCATTTCCAGTGTTACTGTTTATATCATTTATATACACTAAAAACATGATTGGTGCCAGCACTGAACCTTGTGGAACTCCACTAGTCACCTCTTTCCATGGTGAATAGTTTCCTCTTAGTACTGTTCTCATTTCTCTTTTTATGAGAAAATCTTGCATCCAACAAAACAGTTTGCCTCGAATTCCTCCTTGATGGTACAGTTTCCATAAAAGTCTTTGGTGTGGTACTGTGTCAAAATCAATCTATCTATCTATCTATCTATAGCCCGACGCCCTAATCCCGCAAAGGGTGGCCGCAGACAAAATGCCTCCATGTCACTCTGTCACCCACCATTTGACTACCCTCCCCCCAACTCACCCCCCCCTCCCTCATATACCTCTCAACTCCATCCCTCCACCTCATCCTCAGTCTACCCCTCCCTCTTCCTCCCTCCACCTCACCTACATACACCCTCTTAGTCAGTCTTTCATTCTCCATTCTCTTCACATGTCCAAACCACCTCAGTGTATTTCTCCTAATCTTCTGAGTGTAAAGTGGAGGGACTGTAAGAAAATGTTCTGGAGAGAAGTGAAAAGAGTAAGACAGGGTGGAAGTGAAGTTAGCAGGGGAGTGAAAGATAAAAATGGTAGATTACTAGTGGAGAAGGGAGAAAAAGTGAGCAGATGGAGAGAACACTTTAAGGAATTGTTGAACGTGGAGGATGGAAGTAATGCGAGTATAAGTGGCTGGGGAATGGCTGGGAGAAGGAGGGAGGTGAGAAGACAGGAAGAAATCAGTAGGATGGAAGTTGTGGAAGCAATGAAGAAAGTTAAATCGGGGAAAGCCCCAGGAATTGATGGAGTGTGTGGTGAAATGCTGAAGCATGGGGGAGAGATAGTAGTAGAATGGATGTGGAAGATGTGCAGATTGGCCTGGGAGGAAGGTAGAGTCCCGGAGGATTGGAAGTCAGGTATAATTATTCCCTTGTACAAAGGAAAAGGGGAAAAAGAAGTGTGTGGTAATCATAGGGGCATTTGTCTTCTTAGTATAATAGGAAAAGTGTATGGTAGGTTACTTATAGACAGAGTTAGAGAAAGAACAGAGAAATTAGTTGGAGAAGAACACGGAGGCTTTAGTAAGGGGAAGAGGTTGTGTAGATCAGATATTCATTCTTAGATCTTTAGTGGAAAAGTTTCTAGAGAAGGGAAAGATGTTGTATGCGGCTTTCATGGATTTGGAGAAAGCATATGACAGGGTGGATAGACAAGGATTGTGGAAAGTGTTAAGAATATATGGAGTAGATGGGAAGTTGTTGAATGCTGTGAAGAGTATGTACGATGGTGCGAAGGCTGCAGTGCGTGTGGATGGTGAACTAAGTGAATTTTTCTCTGTGAAAGTTGGTTTGAAACAGGGATGTGTCATGTCTCCATGGTTGTTCAATCTGTACATGGATGGGGTAATAAAGAGGTACAAGGTAGGGTAGTGGATGTTGGAGTGGCCCTGGTGAGAGAGGATAGTGTTTGGAAACTCCCTGTACTGTTGTTTGCAGATGATACTGTGTTGTTGAGTGAAGACGAAGGGGAGCTGCAAGGCTTGGTGGATGAGTTTGAGAGAGTGTGTAAGAAACGGAACCTAAAGGTGAATGTAGGGAAGAGTAAAGTGATGGTCTTTGAGAGAGGTGAAGTCAGTGAATGTACAGCGAGGTTGGATGGTGAGGAATTGGAAAATGTGAGTACGTTTAAGTATTTGGGTAGTGTGATGAGTAAGGATGGAGGTTTGGAGGGTGAAGTGCTTGAAAGGGTACAGCAGGGAAGAAAGGTTGCTGGTTCCTTAAAAGCAGTGATAAGAAACAGGGAAGTGAGCATGGAAGTAAAAAGTTACTACATGACAGTATTGTGATACCAACTCTAACGTACGGAAGTGAAGCTTGGACATTGTTGGAAGGACACAAGTCAAGAGTGAGAGCAGTGGAAATGAGTTATTTAAGAGGAGCCTGTGGAGTCACGTGGAGAGACAGGCTGACGAATGAGGATATAAAGGAGCGTTGTGGTGTGGATGTGGATGTGATAGGAAGCGTTGTGAGGAACACACTGAGGTGGTTTGGCCATGTGGAGAGGATGGAGGGTGAAAGATTGACGAAGAGAGTGTATGTGAGTGAGGTGGAGGGTGGAAGAGGGAGGGGGAGACCGAGGATGAGATGGAGGGATGGGGTGGAGAGGTATATGAGAGAGGGGGGTGGGAGTTGGGAGCAGGGCAGTGAAATGGCGGGGGACAGGGCGACTTGGAGGCAATTTGTTTGTGGCCACCCCAAACGGGATTGAGGCGTCTGGCAATAGATAGATAGATTCTCAACCACATCCACATCTACCCCACAACGTTCCTTCACTTCTTCATTCGTCAACCTGTCCTTCCACGTCACTCCACATGCTCCTCTCAAGTAACTCATTTCCACTGCTCTCACTCTTGACTTGTTCCCCTCTTGCAAGGTCCACGCCTCGCTTCCATACGTCAGGGTAGGGATCACAATACCATCATGCAGTGACTTCTTAACTTCCATACTCACCTCCCTATTTCTCATCACTGCTTTCAGTGTACCAACAACCTTCCTTCCCTGCTGTACCCTTTCACGTACTTCATCCCCCAAAGTTCCATCCTTACTCATCACACTACCCAAGTACTTGAATGCACTCACATTCTCCATATCCTCACCATCCAACCTCACTGCACACTCTGTGACTTCATTCCTCTCAAACACCATAACTTTACTTTTGTTTACATTAACATTCAGCTTCCTCCTCCTACACACTGTCCCAATTTCATTCACCAAACCTTGCAACTCCCATTCATCTTCACTCAACAATACTGTATCATCAGCAAACAGCAACACCGGAAGCTTCCAAATCTCACCCTCATTCATTAGGGCTAGCCGCACATCCACTGCCCTACCTTGCACCTCCTTTACAACCACATCCATATATATATTAAACAGCCATGGAGACATCACACACCCCTATTTCAGTCCCACATTGAGATCAAAGAACTCACTCAGCTCACCATCCACTCGCACCGTAGCCCTAGCTCCCTCGTACATACTCTTCACAGCACTCAACAACTTCCCCTCCACTCCATATAGTCTTAATACCTTCCACATACCTTGCCTATCTGTTCTGTCATAAGCTTTCTCCAAGTCCATGAAAGCAGCATACACTTTCCTTCCCTTCTCTAGATACTTCTCCACTAAACATCTTAGAACAAATATCTGATCCACACACCCTATTCCCTTCCTAAATCCCCCTTGTTCTTCTCCAATTAGCTCCTCTGTCATATGCCTAACCCTATCAATGAGTATTCTATCATATATTTTACCAGTCACACTAAGAAGGCAAATACCCCTATGATTACCATATACTTCTCTCTCCCCTTTTCCTTTGTACAGAGGAACAATTATACCTGATTTCCAGTCCTCTGGAACCCTTCCCTCTTCCCAAGCCAATCTACACAACTTCCATATCCACTCCACAACAATCTCACCCCCATACCTAAGCATTTCACCACACACTCCATCAATTCCTTTGGCCTTTCCCAGCTTAATCTTCTTCATCGCTTCCACTACTTCCGCCCTACTGATCTCTTCCTCCCTCCTCTCATCTCTTCTTCTCCCAGCCATTCCCCAACCACTTATACTCACACTGCTCTCACTCTCTACATTCAACAAATCCTCAAAGTGCTCCTTCCATCTCCTCAATTTCTCTCTCTTCTCCACCAACAATCTATTATTCCTATCTTTCACTCCCCTACTATTTCCCCTTTCACACTGCCTTACTTTCTTTACCTCCTTCCAAAACAATTTCTTACTCTCCCTCCATTTCACACTCAGATTCCTCCTAAACTCTTCATCCACTTTCTTCTTACTCTCCTTCACCAGTCCCTTAACCTCCCTTCTCCTGCTCACATATACCTCTCTCTTCTCTCTCTCATCTTCTCCCCTACCTCTACTCGCCAACCATTCACCATATGCCTTCTTTTTTTGTTCCACAGCTCGTTTCACCTCATCATTCCACCATGCTGTCCCTTGCACACCCTTGCATCTCCTCCTCACTCCACAAACCGCCTCACATGCTGCGCCTATCTCTTCCGTGAAAATATTACATACGTCTTCCACCCCTTCCATCTGCTCTAGCTCGTACCTTCCCAGTCTTTCTTCCACTATGCTTTTATACTCTGTCATTTTCTCACTATCTTGCAATTTCTCCACTCTTCTCACAGGAGTTGCTTCCTTCTGTCTTCCCCTTCGTCTCCTCAACCACTTTCTTTGCATCTTTACCTTGGCCATCACTAGGTGATGGTCCAAGACTCCATTCCCCTACCCTCTCCACACTCTTGCATCCAACACTTGTCTTCTCATTCGCTCATCCACACACACGTAGTCTATCATTGCCTTTCGTTCAACAAGTTCACCATCCATCCTCCTCATTACTCTCCAAGTATACTGGTGGATCATCTTATGCCGAAAGTAGGTGTTGGCTATTGCCAACCCCTTACAAGCACAGATGTCCACCAAAGCACTACCATTCCCATCTACTTCAGCTGGCACACCCCACTGACCAACCACTCCATCCACTTGTACATTCCCAACTTTGCTATTCATGTCTCCAATCAACAGCACTCTCTCGCTCCTCTCAAACTTGTCCCTACATGCTTCCACTCTCGCCCAAAACTCATCTTTCACTCTTGCCACTCGATCCTCTGTTGGAGCATACACACATACAATCGCCCATGCTTGTATACCTACTTTCATCCTCACCCATACAATCCTTGCACCCACTGTTCCATACTCTCTTATATTCTCCTTCCACTTCTTGCTTATCATCAGACATACTCCCTCTCTTGCCCTCTCATTTTCATTGACTCCCGCACATATACCTACACCATATTCCCATTCTCTCACCCTTTCACCTTCCCATTTAGTTTCAGTCAATCCACATATATCCACTTTTGCATCCTCAAGCACCTGAACAATCTCTCTCTCTTTCACTTCATCATTCACTCCTCTCACATTCCATGTTCCCACCCTCAGAATGTCCTTTGTCCGTTCCTTAGTCATCAACGTATGGTCCGTCCGGGTCTGAGGCGCTTTATTCGCTTTTTTAGTTGGTTCTTTTTACGGGATGGGGCACTAACCCACCACCAACCCTTTTAGTCGCCTCGTACGACAAGCAGGGATACTGGGGGAGTATTCTTGAAACCCCCCTACCCCCAAAAGCTTTCTTGAAATCTAAATAGATACTGTCCACCCATCCTTCTCTTTTCTGTATTGTGTTTGTTACTCTGTCATAGTAGCTCAACAGATTAGTAACACATGATTTTCCTTTTCTGAAACCAAACTGTCTTTCTGTTATCATACTGTGTTCTTCTAGATGATTTACCCAAGCTTTTCTTATAAGCTTTTCTAATACCTTGCTTACAACACTGGTCAGTGATACTGGTCGGTAGTTGAGTGGATTTTGTCTATTTCCTTTCTTGAATAAGGGGATAATATTTGCTTTCTTCCAAATATCAGGTAGTTTACCTTGACTCAAGGATTTCTTGAAAATTAAAAATAATGTTTTACTTAACTCCTTTGCACATTCTTGTAGTACCCAACATGAAATTTCATCAGGACCACTTGCTTTTCCTCTGTCTAATTTACTTAACTGCTCCTGTATTACTTTTTCTGCTATTTGTATATCTGGTAGTATGTGTGGACATGCATGTTCCATAGTCCCTTTCAAAATTTTTTTCTTTTGTAAAAACTAATTGGAAATTCTTATTTAGTGCTTCACAAATATCTTTCTCTTGCGTATAAGTGATTCCCTCGTCCATAATGGATTGTATTATATCTTTTACTTTGTTTTGCTTCTGATGTAGCTGTAAAACAGCTTTGGTTGATCACTACGTTTATTTATTATATCCTCCTCAAACTGTTTTTGGGCTTCCCTCCTTATTCTTGTATAATCGTTTCTTGCCTGTTTGTAATTATTATACGCCCTTTCACTATTGTGTCTTCTGTATCTATTCCACAACAAATCTCTTCTTTCTTTTGATTTTTTACATTCTGTATTGAACCATTTCTGTATTTTCTTAACTGCTTCTTTTTCCCTAGAGAGGTGGTGAAGTGGGCAATGAGAAAGCTTGGCTTGGAGGAGTGGCTGGTTAGGGTGGTTATGGCCATGTATGTGGGTGCTCACACCCAGGTGAGATTGAATGGAGATTTGAGTGATGAGTTTTCCATGAATGTTGGTGTGCATCAGGGGTCAGTCTTGAGTCCCATGTTGTTTATCATGGTACTTGAAGCCCTTTCACGTGACTTCCGAAACGGACTCCCGTGGGAGTTGTTGTATGCTGATGATTTGGTGTTGATTGCAGAGAATGAAAGGGAGGCGGAGGAAAGGTTTAGAAATTGGAGAGATGGTATGGGGCAAAAGGGTTTAAGGGTAAATGCAGATAAAACAAAAGTGATGATATCTAGGGTTGGTGGTGGTACTGTCAAAGACGAGGGAGAGTGGCCATGTGCAGTTTGCCACAAGGGCGTGGGAAGTAATTCCATCTTGTGCGGTGTATGTGATAAATGGGTGCATAAGAGATGTAGTGGTATCAGAGGTAGACTGCGAGATAATGCTGATTTTATGTGTACGACATGCCGGGGAGAGCAGGTGGAGATTGTCAGACGTGAAAGGAGAGAACTTGCTGGTGAATCTCTTGAGTGTGTGGAAGAGTTTTTTTATTTGGGAGATATGTTGTGTGCTGGAGGTGGGGCTAGAGCTAGCTCTGTGGCTAGGGTGAGAAGTGGTTGGAAGAAGTTCAGGGAGCTCTTGCCTCTCCTGACATTGAGAGGGCTCTCCCTACGTGCTAAGGGGTCTTTGTATGCAGCATGTTTTAGGAGTGTAATGCTGTATGGCAGTGAGACCTGGGCAGTGAAGGAGGAAGATATTCGCCGGCTCAGATGTACAGAAATGACAATGATTAGGTGGATGTGCAGTGCGTCCCTGCGTCCAAGGCCTGGAGGGGCTGGGTTTACAATGGATGAGTTGAGAGGTAGGATGGGACTGGAGTGTATTGGTGTTGTGATGAGGAGAGGTAGATTGAGGTGGTTTGGACATGTGGAGAGGATGGGGGATAATAATTGGGTGAGGAAGGTGAGAAGTGTTAATATTGGGGATGGGGTTATGAGGGGTAGACCTAGAAAGACATGGGAAGAGGTCATTAAGTGTGACCTTAGGGTTAAGGGACTGAACAGGGAGGCTGCAATGGATCGTGCAGCATGGAGAGCCGCCATTAGGTGACCAAGGCCGACACATGCAAGCATGTTGGAGCCTTTAAAAACAAAACGAAAACGAAACGATGTTCTTCTGGACTCTTATTTCATAAAATTCACAGAATTTTTTATATACAGCATTTAAATCTTGTCCTCTAAGCTCATTTTCCCAATCAACTTCTAAGAAATACTTCTTTAGTTCTTGATAATTTCCCTTTTTATAGTTTAGGCTCTTTTTGTAACTTTCATTGCTGTTAACTATGTCATATGCTATCCTGAAGTTGTAATTTAGTACTGCATGATCGCTTTTGCCAAGTGGAGGGTGATATATTAAGCTGTCAGTATCATTTTCTTGCCTAGTAAGTATTAGATCTAGCACTGAAGGTACATCGAGTCCTCTTTTTCTGGTGGTTTCCCTCACATGTTGCGTTAGGAAAAACTCCTGCACGAGATCCAGGAGCTTTTGGTCCCAACAGCTTTCTTGGCTAATTATATCTAGAGTATTCCAATTTATATTTGTATTAAAATCTCCAGTTAGTATAATTCTTTCTGATTTCTCTTCCATTTTATGTAGTAATGATCTTAAACTCTGAATTGTACTCTCTGCCAGGTCCTCATATTCGTCTCTTTCCCATGTGTTTGATCTGGGTGGCATGTACAAATTGGCTACAATTACTTTCCCTTCAGATGTGTTGATCCCTACTGCTGTCAGTTCTACTTGTGATGGTATATCTAGTTTTATTTCATTGACTTTTAGATTTTTCTTAGTTAATATTATAATTCCTCCTCCTTTTTTTAAAATATCTGTCTCTTCTCCATATATTGTATTCCTCTAAGTTTAGTATGTCATTGGATATCCTTGGTGTTAATTTTGTTTCAGTTAGGCATATTATTTGTGGTTCATTTTCTCAGACATAATCATTCATCTCTAGTAATGTAGATACCATTCCATCCACATTTGAGTACATCAATTTAATCATCTTGTTTATATACTTGACATGGTTCTACTACCTTCCTCCATTTTATTCCATCCTGTTTGTGTACCACTTTCGTACCTGCAATCCTATTACTTTGTAAAAAAATTTGTTCTTCTCCTCTTCTGATCTTCCCTCATTTTTTGTTTTTGCTTCCTCCCTCTTCTCTTTCAGTAATTCCAGTTCCTCTTGTGTTAGGCATCTTTTTATCCATACATTTTTGAACTCCTCTTTTTCCATAAGATTCTTTTGCATTTTTTAGTATCTCCTCCACAGTGTTTACACTCTGGAAAGTCACCTTTAGAGGTCTTGTCTTGCTTTTTTCGTATATCTCTAACCTTTTGTGTTCCTCTATGTCTTTACTACAGATTTCTGTGTGTGTGTGTGTGTGTGTGTGTGTGTGTGTGCTTGCACACATGCATCCATACATGCATGTGTGTGAGGGGGTTACATGTTGAGGTGTATGGTACATAGGACTGCTGGACCTCACAGAATGGGCTCTAAAGCATATGTTCAGAGTCAACACGTAAAAAAAAAAAAGAAAAGGTGGGTCACAAATAGGCCTGTTTCAGTTTCATGTTGATTAAAATTTTCTGTTGTTGTGTTTTGACCCCTGATGGCTCCCATTGGTTTTACATTATGTGGAATGCATCAGGGATTTTCTGTGGAGTTTCCAGCATTGGCACAGAAGTTGTTGGTTGTGAGCAAAGCAAAGTGTGGTCCAGAAACAGCTCTCATTTCAGAGTTCCTGTCCAGCAGCTATGCCAGCAACATCAGTGCGTAGCTAGTGAAACTCATCAAGTAGAACCCATAGACTATCGTGGCAAGAACATCTGCTATTGCCTGCGACCTGTTGAGAAGGGCATCCGACAGCAGATCTGAGCTGCCAGGAACCCAGAAAATCAGGGGGACCGTGCGTTGGTTCAGTGTGAAGGCTGTGTGTGGTTTCATCACACGCAAGGACACTGGTGCTGATGTTTTCCCGCACAGCCAAGTGATCATTGTTCCCAACACATGGCACCTCCAGGGCTCTCTTGGTGAGGGTGAAACAGTGGAGCTCAGTCTCTCCCAGTCTGCTACGAGTCCTGAGGCCAAGGGTGTCTCTTGGCCGGGGGGTGTTGCTGTGCAGGGCTCTGCCTGTGCACGGAGACTTCCCACCCCCCGGAGACACCGGTCCAGGGGTCTTAGGTACTCTGGGGAGATGGACACCATCACTGCGATGTGCATCGCAACGGCAAGGGCTTTTTGTGATGATGACAGGGTGGCTCTGCGCATTCTCCTCCCTCAAATCTTTGAGGAGAATGGGCTGCCTTCTCTTGCAATCCTCAAAAGCTTCGCCCGTGGCACCTGTCCCTCTACTCATTAGGAGCGTCGGCCCCAGCCACAGCAGCCAGTCCAGCTCCACACAATACCGCTGAGATGGCTACAGCTGGATGGCCCCCTCAACAGGGCAACCGCCACTACCACTACCATTCGCATTGACCCAGCTCCGGAAATGGACATTGAACTGACCACCGAGGACACTGCCAACAAGATACATTCCCCGCCGTTGGCTGTTCAGGAGGAGCAAGTCTCTCCACTCGATCTCCAGAGTGCTCCTGATCCTGGTGAATCTCCGTCATCACTCCCTGATCATCTGTCGACGACGTGGGTGATCTTCAGCCTGCCTCTGAAGCAGGTCCATCATTTCCTATGCCACCACCATCTGCAGTCAAGAAGAAAAAGAAGAACAAGGAAAAGAAGAGGAAGGCAGCTGATTCGCCTTCTCTCCCGGCAGATCCATCTCCACATTCCGCCTCAGCTGATAGGTACCGAACCAACTCGATGATTGGCTGGAGCATTTCCAAAGTCCTTGCATGTCTTCCCCATGACATCGTCAACCACCTCGACTCTCTACAAGACCTCAATATACAGAAAATGCTCAATCGATACTTCTCTTGCAATCCACCTGCCAATTGCCCCACCGACTTCTACCGTCGTCTCCACCTCACCCTCCAAGAAGTCTACACCTCCGAGCTCTCAGACAACCATGAATCCCGCCTCTTTAAATATATCCGTGCAGCTCCTGACCAATCAGCCACAATTAACTACATGGCCATCTGCCTTCTCTCTTAGAATAAAACAGCCTTCCCCACACTGACCGAACTAATGTATGGCCCGGCCTTCACAATAAGTGAAGGAAACCTTAAAATGAATGAACTAAGAAGCTCTCATTTGAGCAGCTGGAAAGCACCTGTGTTTTCTAGAGATAAAATTACCATGTTGCTCATAGGTAACACAGACATAAGACAGTGGCATTGGAGAGGATAAACATAAACAAACAAATAAGTAGGTAGTATGGGTCCAAGATCCCATACACCTGGGACTGTGCATGTGGGTGGGGCCTGTGGTATGTCTCTCCCTGTTATTTATGGTTACTGATTATTACAAGAAAGAAATTCAAAGCAAGCCAGAGGAAACTAAATCATCCAAGGAGATAAGTGTGGCATCATGGAATATGGGAAGTTTTAAGGGTGGAGTGGGAGAAGTAGTTGAGGCATTGAGTAGGAGTTGGGTAGGTGGGTGAATGTGAGATGTGTACAGGAAGTCAGGTATAGGGGAGGATCAGCCAGAATGATTGCCAGGAGGGATGGTCATTACTAGTTGTTTCGGCAGGGTATGCCAGATGGATATGGTGGTGTTTGTGTGTTGGTTAAGGAGAAATGGGTGGAATATGTCATGAATGTAATTAGAGTTGGTGAAAGAATAATAGTATTGAAAATTTTGTTCAGTGGGTTAGTGTTTGCTTTTATATCGGCATATGCTCCACAGGCAGGTTTGGATGAGGTAGAGAAAGTTAGATTCTGGGATGACCTAATACGTGTAGTAAGTGTTATGGTGGATGATGAGATTCTAGTTTTGGGAGAGGAGGAGAGGACTTAAATGGTCATGTAGGTGAAGCAGCACAAGAATATGAAGGAGTACATGGGGGATGTGCATGTACAGTGCACTCTCACACAATGCGAGTTTATGGGCAGCAGAAACCCTCACATTCTACAATATCGCATTGTGTGAACGTAAGAACTTATGGGAAAAATGGTATATGGTGGATAGCCCACCCAGGGCTTGATCTTCGGTTCCCCTTCCAGCCTACTCTACCCTACTAAAACTTTGTCTAATAGTACTTCTAATTGGACCAACAAAGAAAACAACATTTAGAACACCATGTACCTTTCTTTAAGTGACTTCTGGGCTGTTAAGAAGGGAAGGGGTGGGTATCTGAGGCTTGGGGCATCTACTCTTTCCCCATGAGGCGGGGCGCCCCATTGTTGCTCTCACTGCTGATGTTTCCTGGAGGTGCCATAGAGCCATCAAAGTTGACAGCCGAGACCATGATGAACAGGTGGGTACTGCTTCGATGCTGAAATAGACCACAGGATGCAAGGTACAACATATATTCTCGCGGCAATATGGAGGAGAAGTGTCTGTTTACCTAGGAATGTCGGTAGATGGCATGCAGATAGTGGCCAGCCGCCTGCCAGTTTGAATCTGGTTCGTTGCCAGTCACCTGCCTTCGTATGACTGACTTGCATTGTCCAGCCCGACACTCATAGTATTGGCGGGAAGTCCATTATTGCCTTGGAATCATACAGCCGATTCGCATGTTGGGAAGTTCGAGTCCCTGATTTCGCATTTGATAAAAATAAGCATTTTTTGGGTTGACCTCGCATTGTAGGTGATTCGCACTGTGTGGTTCGCATTGTGTGGGGGTGCACTGTAGTACAAGAAATGAGGAAAGGAGACTTGAGTTTGGGGAGGCAATGAACATGATTGTTTGTAACACATATTTTAGGTAAAGGGAGAGTACAGTATATTAATTACATACGAGTCTAGGGGAAATAGCAACCAGATAGACTATTTCCTGGTCAGGAGAGCTGTTAGGAGGTTATTGAGTTATGTTAAGTTATGGGGAGTGAGTATTGTGTACTGCAACACAAGTTATTGATACGTGACATGGTGCTTAAGGAGTGGGTGATGAAAAAGAAAATCTTATGCACCTAGGAGGAAAATATGCAAGTTGAAAAACCAAGCAGTAAGGGATGCCCTCTTAGCGAGATGAGTAGAGTGGTGGCTGAACAGGGAGACGTTGACAGAAGCGTTAATGAACAGTACAGAGCCCTCAAGAACAACCTCTAGAGAGTTTTTTTTTTTTTTTTTTTTATTTATTTTTTTTTTTTTTATAAAGAAAGAAGGAGCCAAAGGCCAGGAGCCTGCATACTGTTCCTTCCAAGAAAAAAACAATACAAAAGAGAGCCAAATTCAAGATCCGTTAATTTCAAGATATCTGGACACACTGCTTTTGAAAGGCTGGAGATCATAGGAAGTAGGAAATACAGACAGAGGGAGACAGTTCCAGAGTTGACGTGTTGCATAAATGAAGGACTGGGAGTAACGGTTAACTCCTGCATTAGAGAGATGGACAGAAAAGGGATGAGAGTGTGTTGCTAGACGGGTGCTATGCGCCCATCGTAGAGGTGGAGGGATGCAGGCAAACAGTTCAGAGGAACAGTGACCATTGAAGTAGCGATAGAAAAAAGATGAAGATGCAACAGTGCAGCGAAGAGGCAGAAGTTGAAGTGAGCCAGTAAGAGGAGGAGAGTTAATGAGACAAAAAGCATTTAACTCAAACCTGTTGAGAAGAGCTGTATGTGAGGAGCCTTCCCACACATGAGAGTTGTACTCCGCACAGGGGTGAATAAAGCCCGTGTATGAGGTCCACAACTGTGCAGGAGTAAAGAAGGTACGGAGTCGGCAGATTAAGAGCGTGGATGGACAAAGGGCCCCGAGACATGAAGTAATGTGGTGGTGGGATGAGGGTGTAGAAGCCACAGTTCGAGAGAAAAGAAGGCTTTTCTTGAAATAGAAACAGGATGGTAACAAAGAGAAATACTTGGCAGTCCAGTGCAAGGCTGGAAGAGAGGTTAACAGGGCAAAGTCTGAGTCTCAGAGACATTTACTTGACAATCTGAAGTGTGGAAAAGGAAGAATATATTTAAGGTGGCAGATCACATGAAGAGGGAAAATATGGATATCATAGGTGAGCAGTGTTTGAAGAATGATGTAGGAAAGGTTGTGGTGAACAGTGGGGATATTAAAGACACCAGGAGAGAGCATTACAGCTGGTTGTTGAATGAGGAGTTTGACAGGGACAGGGAAGGTTTGGAGCCAGCAGATCCAGTGTCTGACCCATGGCCTCTTATTGACGCTGCTACTCTGAGCAGAGCAATTGGTAGGATGCAGGTGGGGAAGGTAGCAGGTGTGTCTGGATTGACTGCTGCAATGTTGAAAGTCTCAGGAGATACAGGAGTGGGGTTAATCACTGACTTGATAAATACGATTATATATGAGTGTGTTGTCCCAGATGATTGGCTGAAGAGTGTAATTGTAAATGTGTACAAGGGGAAGGGTGATGCCTTGGAAAGAGGGAATTATAGAGGCATAAAGCTTTTGGACCAGGTAATGATGGTAATGGAGAGAGTTCTAGAAGGTATGATTAGAGAAAGAATGCATATTGATGAGATGCAGGTTGGGTTATGCCAGGTATAGGGACCACTGATGCCATATTCATTGTTTGACAGCTTCAGGAAAGAAAGGGGAACTGTACTTCATTTTTGTTGATTTGGAGAAGGCCTTTGACAGAGCCCCTAGAGAGGTGGTGAAGTGGACAGTGAGAAAGCTTGGGACTGAGAGTGGCCAGTTAGGGTGCTTATGGCCACATATGTGGGTACCTGCACCCAGGTAAGGATGAGATATGAGTGACAAGTTTTCCATGAATGTTGGTGTGCATTAGGGATCAGTCTTGAGCCCCCCTGTTGTTTGGTATGGTACGTGAAGCCCTCTCACATGACTTCAGAAATGGTCTCCCATAGGATATGCTCTATGCTGATGATTTGGTGCTGATTGCAGAGAATGAAAAGGATGCAGAGGAAAGATTTCAAAGTGATCATATGTGGCATTAGGGCTTAAGAGTAAATGCAGATAAAACATAATTAATGGTGTCTAGGGCTGTTCACAGTACTGTCAAAGAAGAGGGTGAGTGGCCATGTACTATTTGTAACAAGGGCATGGGAAGTAATTCCATTTTGTGCAGTATTTGTGATAAATGAGTGCATAAGGGATATACTGGCATTAGAGGTAGACTGTGAGATTGTCCTGATTTTATGTGTGTGGTGTGTCGAGCATGTGGAGATTGTCAGGTGTGAATGGATTGAACTGCTGGTGAGTCTCTTGAGTGTGTGGAAGCGTTCTGTTATTTGGGAGACATGTTATTTGCTGGAGGTGGGACTGGAGCTAGCTCTGTGGCTAGAGTGAGGGGTTGTTGGAAAAGTTCAGGGAGCTGTTGCCTCTCCTGACATTGAGAGGATTCTCCCTCCATGATAAAAGATCTTTGTATGTGGCATGGGATAGGAGTGTAATGCTGTATGGTAGTGAGACCTGGGCAGTAAAGGAAACGGATATTTGTAGGCTCAGATGTACAGAAATAACAATGATTAGGTGGATGTGTGGTGCATCCCTGAGTTCGAGGCCTGGGGGTACTAGGTTTACGATGGAAGAGTTGAGAGGTAGGATGGGACTGGAGTGTATTGGTGTTGTGATGAGGAGAGGTAGATTGAGATGGTTTGGGCATGTGAAGAGGATGGGGGATGATAATTTGGTGCAGAATGTGAGAAATGTTAATGATAGGGGTAGGATAACGAGAGGTAAACTGAAAAAAGACCTAGGATGAGGTCATTGAGTATGACCTCAGGGATAACAGGGCCTAATCAAGGAAGCTGCCAGAGATCGAGCAGCATGGAGAGCTGCCATTAGGTGAGCATGTAAGCATGTTGAAGCCTTCAAAAGTGAAACAAAATGATAGATAGGTAGGTAGATGAATAGATAGATTGATAGCTAGATAGAGGTAGGTAAATATTTATATATAAGGCAAATAAGGGTAACACATGCCAGCATTTTCCTTTAATGTATTTCGCCAGATTTTTGTACAACTCACAAGGTCATCATCAGTGTACAGATGGAGAGTCCTACCATGGTGCATAAACCCATTGAATTACTTAAGTTATGGATCTAAAGTTTACATAAAATTTTTGTCTATGCTGCACACCTCAGTAAGCATAAGATTTATCTATCTGTAGCCTGACTTCCTAATCTTGCAAAGGGTGGCCGCAGACAAAAACGCCTCCAAGTCGTTCTGTCACCCACCATTTGACTACCCTCCCCACAACTCACTCCCCCCTCCCTCATATACCTCTCAACTCCATCCCTCCACCTCTTCCTTGGTCTACACCTCCCTTTCCCTCCCTCCACCTCACCTACATACATCCTCTTAGTCAGTATTTCATTCTCCATTCTCTCCACATGTCCAAACTACTTCAGTGTATTTCTCCTAATCTTCTCAACCACATCCACATCCACCCCACAACATTCCTTCACTTCTTCATTCATCAACCTGTCCCTCCATGTCACTCCACACGCTCCTAAGATTATACACCAAGAAATAGATTTGTTTAATTTCATTCTGCTTATAAAGGCTCCAGCATTCTTGCATGAGTCATTGGTGTTGATCTAATGGCGGATCTCCATGGTTCTCGATCTCGGGCAGCCTCCCTTTTCACTTTCTTATCCATTAGGTTATAATCTTTTACCTTCATCCCAAGTCTTTTTCAGTCTGCCTCTCACAGCCCTACCCCTGATTTTCAGATTTCTAACCATGTGCACCCAGTTGTCTTCCTCCATCCTCTCAACATACCCAAAGCCATTTCTCACCTTCTGCACCCAGTTGTCTTCCTCCATCTTCTCAACATACCCAAAGCCATTTCTCACCTTCTGCACCCAGTTGTTTTCCTCAGTCCTCTCAACATACCCAAACCATCTTACTCTACCCTCCTCACCACGGCACCAATTTTCCAGTCCCATTCTTCCTCTTTACTCTTCGATCACAATCCTTGTCCCCCCAGGCCCCATATTCAAGGACACCCTATACATCCATCAAATCATTGTCATTTTTGTACATTTGAACTTATGAATATCCTCTTCATTTAATGCCTAGGTCTCACTACCACACAGCATAACACGCCTAATACTGATATTGTGATATTCTAATAATGTGGATATTTGTCTGATTTCTTTTATAATTTTAGTACTTTGTGTTATTAAACATTGAGGTTGATGAGATATGTTTTCCCCAAACTAGTCACCTTTAATAAGTATGAAGTGAAACATCATCTTCATTCTTCTTGGCTGACTTTATAAGATTCCTCGTGGGTACCTCTGTCGTGGAGACTGCACAGTGATCCCTCTATTATCCGAAGTTATAGAGCCAAAGGTATGTCCTGGCAGTGGCTCCATCCCCTGGCCCCCCTTCTTACATAACCAAGCTTTGAAAGCCAGTGTAACAGGCCACTACAGTACATCATTCAGCACTTGTTCCTGTTGTTTAACACTGCTCTGTCTGGTCAAGCACACCTAAAAATGCTGTGGGCACACAAACCATAATGGGAAAATGTAATACAATCATGGTGAAATAGAATATAATCATGGTACAGTACAGGAAGCTAGATTAAAGTCATCATCAGCACGCACAATTCAACCATCCTCCATTAGTCTTACCCAGGATCTCCTGCTTCTCCAGAGTCAGCATTACCCTCTTTCTTTTCCCTGGTGGAGGGGCCGTCATCACACACCGTTGGAAGAGGAATGCAAGGAATAACAAGGCCCTAAGTAGGGAGGAAAAACACCTGAAGCCACCACGTGTGCAGCCATAACAGCCATCTGAGAGGAGCCGTTCACTACAATGTCACTGTGCGGGAACTGAGAACGACCAAGGGGGTCTCTAGCGGTGCTGGGTGAACTACCCAGCCAAACAGGGTGACATCACTGGGTATTCCTGCCTGGCCGGGTACAAAAATGTTTGCGCAGCCAAAATTTCCTCCCGGATGCATGCATTTTGTCTGGATAAAATGGAAAAATGCACGAATAATGGTTTCGAACAGCCAGATCACAGCATCCGGGTAATGGACTGTCAGGGTAATGGACGTCCGGATTGTAGAAAGATTATATATATTTCTGTACATATATGTATTTATATACTGTATATATATATATATATATATATATATATATATATATATAAATATATATATATATATATATATATATAAATATGTATATATATATATATATATATATATATATATATATATATAAATATGTATATATATATATATATATATATATATATATATATATATATATATATATATATATATATATATATATATATATATATAAATATGTATATATATATATATATATATATATATATATATATATAAATATGTATATATATATATATATATATATATATATATATATATATATATATATAAATATGTATATATATATATATATATATATATATAAATATGTATATATATATATATATATATATATATATATATATATATGTATGTATATATATATATATATATATATATATATATATATATATATGAAGATCTATGCATACAGTGGAAGAAGCCTCGCTGAAGATTACAAACTTGATAACTTAATGGCTGAACTGGAAAACATTAGTTGGGATATTGTAGGTTTGAGTGAGACCCACAGAAAAGAAGAAAAAGTAATTTAGCTAAATGACAGTGGCCACCTATTTTACCACAGAGGAAAGGAAAATGAAAGAGTTAGTGGTGTAGGATTTCTAATTAACAGAAATCTTGCAGACAACATTGTTAAATTCAGCAGTGTATCTGACAGAGCAGCATTTGTTGTCATTAGACTGTGCAAAAAATATACCCTGAAAGTATTACAAGTATATTAACCAACTTCTCAGAGCTCAGATGAAGAAATTGCAACATTCTTTAATGATACCTCCCAGATTATGGAAGAAAAAAAAACCACATGTGCTATACTCATGGGAGATGTCAATGCAAAAGTTGGAAAATCATAAAATAGAGAAGCATGTATGGGAAAATTTGGAGTGGGAGAAAGGAACGAAAGAGGAGAAATGTTGGTAAGCTCTGCAGAAATGTTTAACATGAGAATAATGAACACATTCTTTCACAAAAGAACAGGGAGAAAGTGGACCTGGAGAAGCCCAAATGGAGAAACAAAGAATGAAATCGACTTCATTATACCAAATAAGAATAACACGATCACAAACGTCACAGTTATCAACAAAGTAAATATTGGAAGTGACCATAGAATGGTGGGTTGCACAGCAAGATTCAATTTAAAAAGTGAAAGAAAGGAGATGATTAAAGGACAAAAAGATATGCCCAATAAAAGTCAGCGAAAACAAAGCAGCTTTTCAGCTGGAAATAAGGAACAGATTTCAGGCTCTCAGTTATGCTGAATGTGACATTGATGAGTTGAATGACAGACTAACAAAAGTGCTAAAAGAATCAGCGGAGGTAGTAGGAAAACCTAATACAACCAAAGCCGGGAAGTATTCAGAGAAGACACTTGAGCTTATGAAAAAAAGAAAGGTAATGAAAGTAAAAACAAAGAAAGATGAAATAGAACGAGCAGAATTAAATAAGCTTATCAACAAAAGACAAAGAGAAGAAAAACGAAAGAGAAACATGGATCACATCAGAGGAATAATCGAAAAAGGAAAAATTCTGAAACAGGTCCAAAGTGAAATGGCACTTGGAAAGCAACAAATTACATCACTATAAGACAAAAACGATGAAGCCACTAAATGCAGAGATATGATGCTGAAGCGAGTTGAAGAATTTTACAAAGAACTGTATGCATCAAAGACAGTAGTACCAATATTTTCTGTTGACACAAGTGAAATATTTGAGATAACACCAGACGAAGTAAATATTTCTCTTAAAAATATGAAAAGAGGGAAGGCTCCGGGAGAAGATGGAATAGTAGCAGATTTACTTTTGGATGCAGGAGCAGAAGTACAAACTAGGCTTGCTCACTTATTTACCCAATGTATAAAACAGAAGAAAATTCCCAAAACATGGTGTAATGCAATTGTTATTCTACTTTGTAAAAAAGGCGACTCAAAAGACCTTAGTAACTATCAACCCATTAGCTTGCTATCAGTCATTTACAAACTTTTCACTAAAGTCCTTACAAACAGAATAGCTACAAATTTGGAGGAAAACCAACCTCGTGAACAGGCAGAATTCCGATGCGGGTATTAGACCACTGATCATCTGCGCATAATGAATCAGCTAATTGAGAAAACTACAGAATATAATAAACCACTGTGCTTAGGTTTTGTTGATTACGAAAAGGCTTTCGACTCAGTGGAGCACATAGCAATTATAAATTCATTGCGTAGGAATAAGGAGTGAATGAGAACACTGTAAAACTGCTCGAAAACATATATAAAGAGGGAACTGCTGCAGTTAAATTACATAAGAACTCAGAGAAAATTAAGATTAGAGAAGGGCGTCAGGGAGTTACAATTTCACCAAAGTTATTTACAGCATGCCTAGAAAGTATTTTCAGAAAGCTAGACTGTGAAAACAAAGGAGTAAACATAGATGGAGAAAAGCTAAACCATTTAAGATTTGCAGATGACATTGTCCTAATCTCAGAAACAGCAGTGATGTTGCAAGAAATGTTAAATGACCTGAACAGAGAAAGTCTCAAAGTAGGGCTAAAGATGAACCGGAGTAAAACTAAAGTAATGTTTAATCCTCACACACCAAAGAGCGTCATAAGAATAAGTGGAGAAATTCTTAAAGAAGTTGAGGAGTACAATTACCTGGGACAAATATTAAAATTAACGAAAGAACATGATAGCGAAATAAAAAGACGCATTACAATTGGATGGAAAGTTTTCGGTAAACGTAGGGACATTATGAAAAGTAGCTTGCCAGTTTGTATGAAACAGAAAGTATATAACGAATGTATAATTCCAGCTATGACGTATGGTTGTGAGACTTGGAAACTGACAAAATCGATGAAAAATAAATTAATTCGTTCTCGGAGAGCAATGGAAAGGTCAATGTTGGGAATATCTTTAAGAGACAGGAAAAGATCAACTTGGGTGAGAGAGCAGACTAAAGTCAAAGATATTATAGAAGTTATAAAAGAACAGAAATGGAGGTGGGCAGGTCATGTAGCAAGAACAAGGGATAGTCGATGGAGCAAGAGGTTGACTGACTGGACACCAAGAGATGGTAAGCGTAGCAGAAAAAGGCCAGACAGGAGGTGGAGAGATGAGATAGAGAAATTTGCCTGGAAAACGTGGCAAAGATTGGCTCAGCCAAGGAATTCGTGGAGAAGGTTGGGGAGGCCTTTGTTCAGCAGTGGACTTATAATGGCTGATGATATATATATATATATATATATATATATATATATATATATATATATATATACACTATATATATATACAGTTTAGCCATTATAACTCGCGAGGGTTAAGTGCCCAGACCCATCACGTATGTGGTAAATTCACGTATACATTCTGCCCTTGTGTGCACATAATTACGCATGTCTACTAAGTATATTACATCTGAATAATACTGTTTATGCATTACATACACCTTATAAACTATAAGTATGAAAAACAACGAACGTAAGAAATTTAACACTGAAACCTGACAAGCACAAGCGTAGGTGGAGACACTTCAGCAGTCTAGTGTACAAACCCTCACTGCCTCCCATATGCTACATTCTGCCTTCTTTATTGTCCAAACAGTTGACTCATTCACCCCAAACATACGGTTCCAAGCCAATCCACAGGCATAGGTGGAGACACTTTAGCACAGACTGGTGCACTAGCCCTCACTGACTCCCGTATGCTACGTTCTGTCTTCTTTATTGTAAGAACAGTTGTCTCACCCCAAACACACGGTTCAGAGACAATTCACCATGAAGTCAATTCACCATCAAAACATGGGCGATTCCCTGTCATTCTATAATTATACTTATTATTGATTAATTAATACTTTAATAACTAATTTTCAGGGAGATTTTATAACTCATATAAGTAAAAAACTAGTGTACTGTACTTGCTAAATAAACTGGTATGTGAATAAATGACGGGGAATCGTCCTGACGGGGAATTGTCTCCGACATTCCTCCCTTAAGTTTGTCCAGCACTTTAACTTTCTCTGTCAGCAACATCACTTTACGAGTCCGTTTTGGTGTGTTACCACATGCATCACTAGCACTATCCTTAGGCCCCAGGTTGGCAGACAAGACAAGCAATCACTGAAAGGCAGAAAAATAAGCCACAAATAACGATTTGCGAGTCATGCATGGTTCGACCGTCGGAATCAAACTGACTGTGTGGACCGACCTCCCACAGTCCCAGGGATGTTCTGCCCAGAGACCCAATATATCGTACCATAGCGTGAAAATTATTGTATCTTACCCTAAAATTATCATACAGGTAAATTTTCAATTAAAACAATGAATAAATTGTTCATTTTTAATTCATAGGTATTTTATGGTACAGTGAAATTACTTATTTAACATAGTTATGCAGAAAAAAATGATTGTTCTTAAAAATATTAGTCTCTACATTTTCATTGATTGCATTTTCATTCCGAGTCCGATGGGATACATAGGCCTACTTCGCTTTCTTCACACTCCTCTGAATACAAAGTCTGATTATTCATTCTGTTTAGCATTTCATGTGTTGGTTTAAATGCTGAGCAAGACATGCCTGATTCTTTGATGCACCAACCACCAAGTAAAGTTTGAACTTCTAAGTTCTTGACAATTATGGGGTCGGCCAGGCTTGGCCCTGACCTCCCATGGGACTGGGGGTGGAAAAGAATTTCCTGAGTGACTCAGGGGAAGCGTGGGTTACTGGGGTGTGGGCACAATGAACCTTGTGGCGGGAATACTGAGTGTTGTTAACGATCTATCTATTTATCTATTGCCAGACGCCTCAATCCCGTTTGGGGTGGCCACAAACAAATCGCCTCCAAGTCGCCCTGTCCCCCGCCATTTCACTCCCCTGCTCCCAACTCACACCCCCCTCTCTCATATACCTCTCCACCCCATCCCTCCATCTCATCCTCGGCCTCCCCCTCCCTCTTTCCCCCTCCACCTCACTCACATACACTCTCTTCGTCAGTCTTTCACCCTCCATCCTCCCCACATGGCCAAACCACCTCAGTGTGTTTCTCATAACGCTTCCTATCACATCCACATCAACACCACAATGCTTCTTTATATCCTCATTCGTCAGCCTGTCTCTCCATGTGACTCCACAGGCTCCTCTTAAATAACTCATTTCCATTGCTCTCACTCTTGACTTGTGTCCTTCCAGCAACGTCCAAGCTTCACTTCCGTACGTTAGAGTTGGTATCACAATACTGTCATGTAGTAACTTTTTCACTTCCATGCTCACTTCCCTGTTTCTTATCGCTGCTTTCAAAGAACCAGCAACCTTTCTTCCCTGCTGTACCCTTTCACGCACTTCACCCTCCAAACCTCCATCCTTACTCATCACACTACCCAAGTACTTAAACGTACTCACATTTTCCAATTCCTCACCATCCAACCTCGCTGTACATTCACTGACTTCACCTCTCTCAAAGACCATCACTTTACTCTTCCCTACATTCACCTTTAGATTCCGTTTATTACACTCTCTCAAACTCATCCACCAAGCCTTGCAGCTCCCCTTCGTCTTCACTCAACAACACAGTATCATCTGCAGACAACAGTACAAGGAGTTTCCAAACACTATCCTTTCTCACCAGGGCCACTCCAACATCCACTACCCTACCTTGTACCTCTTTTATTACCCCATCCATGTAAAAAGATTGAACAACCATGGAGACATGACACATCCCTGTTTCAACCCAACTCTCAAAAAGAAAAATTCACTTAGATCACCATCCACACACACTGCAGACTTCGCACCATCGTACATACTCTTCAAAGCATTCAGCAACTTCCCATCTACTCCATATATTCTTAACACTTTCCACAATCCTAGTCTATCCACCCTGTCATATGCTTTCTTCAAATCCATGAAAGCCGCATACAACTTCTTTCCCTTCTCTAGAAACTTTTCCACTAAAGATCTAAGAATGAATATCTGATCTACACAACCTCTTCCCTTCCTAAAGCCGCCCTGTTCTTCTCCAACTAATTTCTCTGTTCTTTCTCTAACTCTGTCAATAAGTATCCTACCATACACTTTTCCTATTATACTAAGAAGACAAATGTCCCTATGATTACCACACTTCTTTTTCCCCTTTTCCTTTGTACAAGGGAATAATTATACCTGACTTCCAATCCTCCGGGACTCTACCTTCCTCCCAGGCCAATCTGCACATCTTCCACATCCATTCTACTACTATCTCTCCCCCATGCTTCAGCATTTCACCACACACTCCATCAATTCCTGGGGCTTTCCCTGATTTAACTTTCTTCATTGCTTCCACAACTTCTATCCTACTGATTTCTTCCTGTCTTCTCACCTCCCTCCTTCTCCCAACCATTCCCCAGCCACTTATACTCGCATTACTTCCATCCTCTACGTTCAACAATTCCTTAAAGTGTTCTCTCCATCTGCTCACTTTTTCTCCCTTCTCCACTAGTAATCTACCATTTTTATCTTTCACTTCCTTGCTAACTTCATTTCCACCCTGTCTTACTCTTTTCACCTCTCTCCAGAACATTTTCTTACAGTCCCTCCACTTTACACTCAAATTCCTTCCAAATTCCTCATCCACTCTCTTCTTACTCTCTCTTACTAATCTTTTCACCTCTCTCTTTCTTTCTACATATAACTCTCTCTTCCGCCTCTCAACCTCTTCCACGCCCCTATTTCTCATCCATTCATTGTATGCTTTGTTCTTATGTGCCACAGCCTGTTTCACCTCATCAGTCAACCACGCTGTTACTTGCACAACCCTCCGACTTCTCTTCATTACACACACCACATCACACGCTGCACATATTTCTTCTGTAAATATTCTACACACACCTTCCACATCCCCCATCTGCTCCAATTCATATTTGCCCAATCGTTCCTCCACTTCTCTCTTATACTCTGCCTTTTTCTCATCCTCTTGTAACCTTTCCACTCTCCTTGCAACTACTCCTTCCTCTCGTCTTTCCCTTCTTCTATTCCTCCATCTTACTTGAACTTTAATTCTGGCCACCACCGAGTAGTGGTCAGAAAGTCCACTCCCCCAACTTCTGTAAACTCTTGCATCCAATATACATCTTCGCATCCTTTCATCCACACACACATAATCGATCACTGCCTTCTTTTCATTCAGTTCACCATCCACCCCTTCTTCACACTCCATGTATACCTGTGGATCATTTTGTGCCTTAACAGGGTCTTGGCTATCACCAACCCCCTCCCTGCACAAATGTCCACTAACGCACTCCCATTCTCATCTATCTCGGCAGGCACACCCCACTCACCAACTATTCCATCCACCTTCAGATTCCCAACTTTACCATTCATATCACCAATCAAAAACACTCTCTCATTCCTTCCAAACTTTTCCATGCACACTTCTACATTTGTCCAGAACTCTTCTCTCACTCTTCTGCAGTATATATACAAAAAATCTAGGGAAGCTGAAAGAGACAAAAATTATCGTATATTTTGAATGTGATATCATACATCGTACAAGCACCCCAAATTATAGTACATATACGATAATTATCGTACGTAGAACATCCCTATCCCACACACACACACAGACATATATGTATGCACATGGGCAGCAGGTAGGCATTTTTATATTTTACTTATTTCTCTTCTACAGTAATCACTCCAATATCCAGTAATAGAGCCATTGGTAGGTCCGGTTATTGGTTTTGTCCGGATATTGGGGCCCCAGCTTATGGACTTGTACTTATAGACCCTAACTCAGAGAAACACCTATACAACTCCCTCTGGACATGCATAGCACCTATTTAAGACCCAAATCATACACTAATAAGGCAGCCATAAATGACTGAAAATAAATGCAAAAGAAACATAAAATGAGAGTTTAGAAGTATGTTCATACATTAATAAACATTCTGGTACTTATGGGACCCTTAACCTAGCCTAACTCAAAAAACACATTCCTACTGGCACATGCATGAGGTAAGTATAGTATGGAAAAAAGTAGCACTTATGAAACATTCTGGTAAGTATAGTATGGAAAAAAGTACAGTATGAAACATTCTGCCTACTTCTACAGCAAGTCCCTGGCCACCTCGATGAATAACCGCCTCCTCTCGGACTCTGACAGTAAGAAGTGATTTCTTTGAAGCACTTGCAGTACACTCTTCCTGAAGTCTTGCACTGAACTTAGTCAATAACTCACAGAAGTCCTATTCTCTTTCACAGTGTTCACTTTAGTCCAAATAATGCTCCATTTTAATTTTTGTGTTGCACATTAACTTTTCCCATTCTTCTCAAAATTTCCGAAGGGGCAAAACAAAGAAGTCTATTTACGTTAAATTTAGTTTCCACTGAGTCTTTTCTCCTCAACCTCGAAACCTTAACACAACACACCGTTTTTTCACTGCACAACACTCAAAATTCCCGTGTGGTCTAGTGGAGAAGTTCTTGATGTTTATTCACTGTCAGAGTTCGAGAGTATCACAGAATGGTGCAGGCGACCAAGGGGTGCATCGCTGGGTCGTGGGTGATGGTGTACCCACTGCAGAGGACTTCTGGGAGGAAAGCCAATAAACTCAGGTCGAGCGGTGGACTCCACCGTGGCTGATGTGCTGGGCTGTGGCTCAGAGCATGAGGGCCTGTCTTGGGGAGGCAATGGAGTGGAGCCAGGGCTGGGCACAGCGGGGGTCACGTGGGCCTGAAAAATTGTTTTAATCCTTGACTGACGCAAGGACCGACGATTCTGGCGATTGATGATGCGCTGCCTGAAAGCACGCACTTCCTCCACGAGTCCCAAGGGCCCCATCTCCCTGGCTCGCAGTCCGGGTGTTCCAGGTAGTCTAGGACGAACTCTAGATGTTCCCGGAGTGCGGCCAGCTTGGGGATGGCTAAGTGGTGTCCTGCTGAGAGGAGTCCGCATCATCGAAGCCGCCTCGTCGTCGGAATCTTCAAGGTCGGTACTGACACCAGTAACCGAAGACACGATCTCGATATCAGACAACTTCTGATACCCAGGATTGCCCTCGGCTGCCGTCCAACCACTCATCACTTAACATCGTCCACATCAACATCGTCGCCGTGTGTACGTAGGGGCTGTGCATGGAAGTCATCCACTGCTTTAAACCCTAGAAAATCGTACTCACACATCTTGTTCCCGAGAAGCAGACGAGACCAACCATTTTCAAGAGTTTTCACAGGGACTTTCCTTCCATGCACTAGCCCAGTTGTGCAGCGCAGACTTTGGATGTTGTAGCGGCGAAGGTTTTCCAAAGTCCGCTTGTCTCGTGTGTCCCATCCTTCCTGCGCTCGTCCTCGTCCTGAGAACAACCATCACCTCGGGGCTCCAGGAACTTCTCCGACGGTAGCAGGCGCTTTGTTGCCACGATCAGTCCCTTGGTCCATGGGTTGAATGGGAGAGCAGTCGGTGATTAGGTGGCAGAAACATGCACCTAATACTGCCATTCTCAGCAACCAAGTCCTTGTTGCACGGGTGGGCAGGTGCATTTGTCGAAGCATGAAGGAGAGCCTTTACCTGGTCGCGTGGGATTCCCAGTGTCTTCGTCTTGGGGCTTGGATGACCTCCCTGACGCAAGTGACGGTGAAACCAGTCTTTGAAAATCACAGCTGTGAACCATGCTTTCAAAGAATGGTACCAGACGACAGGAAGGACATCCATCACCCCACGAAGGCACCGAGGCTGCTTTGTATGGCCAACAACAACGGGCTTAAGCCGGGTGCAGATGCCGTTAGCACTGGCACAACAGCAAGGGAAAGGCAGATATCTGTTTTTTTGGAAAGCTTTGGCGGCCAGGCACACGCTTCTCCGTCTGCTCGAGGCAAGAGTGTTCCTCGTTGGCAGCGAGCGATAGAATCAGGGGCCAAGTTTCATCAGCATTGTAGACTTCTGGACCGAGAGTTAGGCCCTCCCTGCTCGATCAAGCCTTTCACCTTGTGCTGAAACTCGCCACCTCCATCCTCGTTAGCGTCCAGTGCTTCGC